>NC_133897.1:12386701-12701043 GCF_964199755.1 Larus michahellis
ATAGCATACATACACACACCATTATTTACATCACTAACCTATTGAAAAGGTCTTCATTAAGTGTGAAATGCCATTCAGAAAGAATTAGAACATAATTTTATAGTGGGAGCACAATACGAACAAGGGTAATGAAAAGCAGAAAGAACATTTGTTTTATTACAGCTGCCATTAACATCCAGGTGTAGTCACAACCTACTTCGTTGCGTGTTGTGAGTAAAGTAACCCCTGGGGGGTCCTGTTACAGTCAGGCTCGCACAGAGCAATGAAGAGGGCGCAAAGAATTTTAGACATTAAGCAAAGGCGAGCTTGACAGGCACCCAGCACTTAACAAATTCCAAGATGGAAAAAGAAGAGACATTCCTCCTTCAGAATGCTACGCAGAACTTGCTTGCATGTATGGACTACACTCCTAACACTTGGGAAAAAATAAATAATTAAACTATGGCAACCCAGTGCTAGTTTAAAATGAGAAGTTGGTTCAATGTAAAAACTAGTTAGCAATATCTTTGATTATAGCAAGAGAAGAGAAGAGAAGAGAAGAGAAGAGAAGAGAAGAGAAGAGAAGAGAAGAGAAGAGAAGAGAAGAGAAGAGAAGAGAAGAGAAGAGAAGAGAAGTTGGAAGGGACCTACAACGATCATCTAGTCCAACTGCAATATGCCAGTTTTTCCAGCAGATCTGGAAACTGAAGGTGTATGGTAGATGATGCGTCAGCACACAACAAAAGAGACAGCACTGCTTCCCTTTAATAAAAATTCTTTTTCATCGTGATGAGTTTAGGCTTCAGCAACTTGCATCCTCACTTTCAACATACCTAGTAATATGTCCGATTTTACTTTCAAAAAGCAGCACAATATGATGAACCTCCACAGAAAAGTTATTTGAAACCGAAATCTTTAGTTGCATTAGGGCCGACATGGCTTCAGTGAAGACATGATCCTTGCAGAGAGAAACACAGCAGGCGTTGGTGTTACAGAAGAGCTACCTCCAGGCTCCGGACTGCTCTGTTGTACTGACAGTATTTAATTGATAAAGTTTTAACACCTCTAATGAAAAGTGTTAATAAGGGGAATAATAATAGGAAGATAAAGAGAAAAAACTTAGAGAAAATGGTATCAATTCAGGTGTTACTGAGTGGGAAACCGATCACACGTATGATATATGAAGTCACGGGGCAGGGCGACAACTTTAAAACTGTTACTCCTATATTCGGATGTTTACAATGCTACCAAACCCCAAATCTGTAAATCCCAAAATAGAAAGAATCACGGATCTGCCGCGTTTTGCCTTGCCAAGGCGGGGAATGACATCAGTGTGAGTCACGGCGCAGAAGCTGAAGAGGCAGCAGGACAGGCTCAGAACGGGAGAGCGGAGTGGGAGCGAGCAGCCATCCAGTAACCCTCCAGCGCCACATCGCAGAAATCATTTACACATTTATGTTCCTGCGCCTTCGTTTTCAAATGAAGAGGACACGCTATATTTAGCTCAAATCTTTCTTGCGACACATTTTAAAGTCTTGGTGGCAAGCCGTATGGAAAAGCAGTGCAATTAGAAGTTAAAGCTCCAAATGTAAAGGGTCTGTGAAAATACACAAGCCTGGAATTGCATGTAATGGATAAATAAACCCACTTCAGAAAACCCAGTTGGCTCATGTTAACCTTGTGAACTGATCCTGTACAGAATTAATCTTGCTGCTTAATCCCATGCTTCAAAACAATCTCGAAAACCTAACAGATCACTTTCTAGATATCGTATTTCCATACTATATGGAAGCGGTTAGCAAAGCTATCTCACAAAAAAGGCTCTCCTGCTTGTTCATAGATTGACATGACCAAACTTTTCTTACAGTATTTTTACCCTAATAATAATAATGTAATTCCATCTCTGGCAAGCATCTTATGAAGCATGCTCTTCCTTTTAGCCTTCTGTTGTGCCATGTAGGCTCTCTGGAGTCAATACAAAAACCCTACAATCAATTATACAGGAAAAAGTTGCAGCATAAACATTGGTTATTCTTTAGAAGAAAGCAGCAGCAGTGTTAAATAAAAAAAAATAAGATTTAGTGACCACAAGGATAATGTACCTATTAATGTACACATCACTAAAAATGTATACATTGCAACAGCTGAGCCATATGAACTCCAGCACCAACACAAATCTTTCAACACAGGAGAACGCTATTTTAAACATCCATCTGTATCACAGCTGTAAATAACCTCACATGTAGTCTTCATTAAAAAGCTGCCTAGCTAAATGAAATTACAAAGTATAATCAAATTTGAAAAAGACAACAGATACAGTTCAAATATTGTATATTTCTTTCTCCTACTGTTCTACAGTAAGGTAAACACAAGTACCACACCAACCAATAGACTCAGCTAACCCCGACAAAATCATACTTGGGGGGCTGTGGGCGGAAGGATGATGAGAGGCAGGGAAAGGAGAGCTATATTTCCTCTCCCAGACTTTCATCATTCTTTCCATCCGCAAGTCAAAGCCAAAAACTAGGACAGTTATACTTGTTTATGATCAGATAACTATAAACTAAGACTCTTGGTGTAACAGAGATATTCCATCAGATGTGAAGTTTGTTTTGTCAAGATCATGAAGGGATTTTCAACATTTCCAAACCCTTGCCACCAAAATATCCCTCTGCAAATAAGCCTGGGTATTCTTCAGTAAGAAACAAAATCATCTGCCTGAAAACAGGTTGCGGTTTTCAAGGACCCAGACAAATTCCCTTCCTGCTGTCATTGCTGCTGAACTCCACCTGCTAGCTGGTTATTAAAGCATGTCGTGAGTGTGACAGTCTAAAGATCATATCAGTTTTCACACCACAATTTTCTTCCTAAACCTGTAAGACCACTCTAAAAAGTACAGTAATAACTGCTAAAAGCATGGGAAAGGGAAATGCAGATTCTCTGCTAAAACACATCCCAAAAAAGAGAAAGCAAACTGCAAAAATTTCAGCTCCCCTTTTCAGATGACTCTGCTCTTAAATGCCGTTTCCTAATCTTCCGTTCTCACTTTATTCAGTCATTCTGGAGTCAGAACAAAAATAGCTAAGAGTACATATCTCGATTTTTTAACCTTTGAGATATTTTGTAACTGCATTAATTTCTCACTCCACCTCTTCACATCTCAAAGTCACTGTAGAAAGCTAAAGAGAGAACCAATACACAGAAAAATGGGAACACTTCAATTCTCTATTGTTCAAATGAAGCTTGACTACTTCAGATACATGTACCGAGTTTCTCAAAACGTATAACTCTCCTGGCGATTTTTCCATATTCCCAGATACTGTTGCCTACTGAGGTAGTTCATTTGAATGCTGAAGAGCAGTTGAAAGCAAAACCACAATGAATGTGAACATACTTTTAGAGGGATGGGAAGTCAATGCAAAGACTGGAGTTGCCCAGTTGCCTGGAGTATCAGTTTCATTAAGAACCACTTACAGGACTTTACAGGAATTTCACCTAATGGTTTACAGGAACAAATGAACTGTCACACTGGATGAAGCCAAAGGTCCATCTGATTACGAATATCTTCTCTAGCAGTTTCGTATTTTATATAATTTTTGGAATTATTATTCCCTCTCTTGTAAACACAGAAAACACATGGGGACTCAGAAATTATCACTCCGCAGGTTTTAAAAAAGAATAGAATTAAACTGAAACAAAAGGAAGGACTTTTCCACACAAACAAAATCATTAAATTGTGAAATTCTATGCTGCAGAGGCCAAAAGTATAAAGGGATTTATGGAAAAAATTCAAGGGAAATAAGTTCATGGCTGACAATTGATCAAGATGGCCAAGTGAAGAGCGCAGGTCGGCAAGTCTCCAGCTGGCCAACTGCGGGAGGTTCAGGGGATTCGCCAGGGAAAGGGCTGCCCTGTGCTTACCCCTTCCTCACACTATCTGTTACCGGCCAGCAACACGCTGGGCTTGTCTCATCCAATATAGCTGCTGCTGTGACTGAAAACAGCAACAGGGACTCTGCGCCTCAAAGGACTGAAAACCGATTTAATTTTATGCAGTCCTGGGACACGATTTTTTCCCCCACATTCTTAATAAATAGCGTTAGCCTGTGTGATAATGTGTGGGCAATCAAAGAGGTTAAAAAGGCCCATTTGGTCCTTTACAAGGCTCCTCATTCAATCCATTTGTTGAAGTACTAAACCCCCTAAAGGATCTACACTCAAAAATATTTCCATGGGGGTGAAGCGTCTTCATAATTTTGGGCAGTGAAAGACAATTCACATTCTGAAACACAGGAAAGAATCTTCTATTCACTTACTTAAGCTGACTATCAAACTTGTATGGACACGTCTCAGAGTAATGGACAGTAAGTAAAATACTTTTAGGGATGTCCATTGAAATAGGCTGTATCAACCTAAGCTGCCAACCAACTTAAAAATATCCTTGGAACTGTTTTCCTTAGACAAGTTCTAAGTTAATGCAACATTCACATATACCAGATCAGCTCTCCTCATCAATTCACAGAGTCACAAAGTAGTTGGGGTCAGCAGGGACCTCTGGGGACCATCTAGTCCAAGCCTGTGCCCAAAGGAGGGTCACCTACAGCAGACTACAGGGCCATGATTGGTTGGGTTTTGAATAGCCCTAAGGATGGTGACTTCTCAGCCTTGTTCACTGTGTTTTACAGAATTTCCTGTATTTCAGTTTGTGCCCATTGCCTCTTGTCCTGTCACTGGATACCCTGAGAAGAGCCTGGCTCCAGTTTCTTTACGTTACCCATCAGGTACTTATGCACACTGATAAGATCCTCCTGAGCCCCAGCTCTCTCAGCTCCTCCTTATATGACAGATGCTCCAAATTGCCTAATCATCATCATGGTCCTTCATGCATGCCCGGGTCCTTCTTGTACTGGGGAGCCCAGCGCTGGAGCCAGCACTCCCCACTCCCTGGACCTGCTTGTGATGCTCTTCCCAACACAGCCCTGGATGCTGTGGGCACTCTCCTCCTCATACAGCCCACCTTCCTTCCTCATGTCACGGACAGAAGCCAAAACTCAGAAAACCTGAAAGAATGTAAAAATATAGCTTCACTGCCTGATCCTGGGACAAAAAGACAGTTTTAGGTGCCTGCCTCAGACATCTTATCACAGCAGTTTCTATGGCCACATCATTTCATTCACCAGGAAGTACTACTGAGGCTGGCCAGCTGCAAACCAGTGAGGCCGCAAAGGAGGAAGGGAGCAGCAAACTCATTCTCAAGCAGAAAGCATACAGCAGATTTCATAAGATATTTAAAACTCCAGGTGATCTATTAAGGTAAAAAACCAAACACCAGCAACAACTTTTAACATCCCCAGAAGAGAGACCATTCAACACAGAAAGACGAAATTACTGCTATGTGATATTTTACTCGTCCCATAAACTATTTATAATGTAGTCCTACAATACCACACAATATAAAAATACACTGGCCCTTTCACAACAGCAATTAAATAAATAAATAAAATGTAAACTCAGTACCCTCCAGGCACTCACAACAGAAGACCCAGATTCTCCATCACGGTCCTTTATCGAAGCACGCTCACCCCACCCTTTCTTGCGTACGGAGACCCTCTCCCGGAGCAGCCATCTGTCTCTTGCACGGACATTTAACCAAGTCCTCTTTGTGTCCCAGTGCTTCCCTGCACCTTTTTTTGCTTTAATTCTAACGATGAATGGCAATTGGTAGTGAAATATCAATCCTGTCAAACAGAGCCATTACTTTTTCTTGAAACTGGACTGGGAAAGATGTTTTCCAGCTGTTTCAGTGCAGATAGTATTTTAAAACCGAGTTCCCTTAACCAGCCAGCTCAGCAGTCAAACACACCCATTCCGTACCAAAGAGCAGCCCTGAACCTCAGAGGTACAAAAGGTGGCTGAAAGAAGGCAGGTGACAAAAAAGCTATTCCAAACCCTTAATTCCAACCACGCTCTTCACCAACTTTGGCTGAGTATCTGTATTTTTCCAGTATTATAAGAATATTTGAAAACTCAAAAATGGGATCTTCCTAAGACTACTTAATGATACCTCTTAATTTGTGGGCAGAAATCTTTTAGCCATAAATAGCAGGAATGAACAAAAAATGGGAAGTTGAAAGAAAAAAGGAAAAATAGAACTGGACACTGAGATACAAAATGGCCTGACAAAAAAAGGAATATTCCAGAAATAAGAAAAGTTTGATAACACCATTATTTTTAAATTTTCATTTGCCTCCAGAAGACCAACAGATTGATGACCCTCATGAGAGCAGCAAGTTTACTCTTCAGTTTTAAAGTACAGTGATCTAAGAAGTTGGCCCAGAAACACGGGGCATGCACCAACTTGGGAAGAAAAACTCACAAATTTTAAATTTTTTATTCTGCTCCCTCTCCCAAATTATGCACCATAAAAACATGAATTCATACTGAATTCCTCTACTGGAAATTTTCATGCGGTGTCAAAAATTGTGGTAATTTCTGCGCAATGAGTTATGCTGGCATAAGCTTTTTTATTCAGAAATAATCTCCCACTGGGAAATTTCCAATCAATAAAATTCTTCTTCGTTCACAGGATATTGACCTATAAATTGAACAAGCTAAATTAGAAAGGTATTTTTTGCTACAAACCTAAATTTCTGCATCCCATTCAAGGCAAGTCTCTGGAGCATTCCCAGTTCTCCGTCCTTCCCGGCGGGCAGAGCGGGAAGGGGTGGGTGCTTGGCTTTGCTGCTCCCCTGACCTCAGAAAAGCTCCAATATGCAACGAGCCTGTCAATCAGTGACTGATTATAAAAAAAAAAAAAAAAAAAAAGAAATGTCACATTCCACATTCCTGCAAGAAGCTGGGGACAAGAAAGCTTACCTAGAACACTGGCACAAGCCCAGCTGCTGGCATGTTAAGTCAACAAGGTCAGAAAAACACGCGCCCCTTTGCCCACAGACAGACTTCCAACAGCCTCATTCTTCCCCTTGGCATTTCCAGGCATGACCCCGCGGGTAACGCTGAGGTGAGCGGGGTACAGAAGCGGGCGATTTATTCTCAGATAACCTTGACCCTCTCCTTCAGAGTAAATGAAGACTCTGTATCATGCGATGCAGTGCTAGGCTTGGATGGGACACCGGAAGGACACTAGCCAAATGCTTTTATCCCCTTTCAGAGAATTTTAAAGCAATAACAATCACAAATTTTCAAACAGTGATCCGGCCGTCAGGAACTGGCATGTGAGTGGAAGGTACAGAAGCAGCTGAGGTAACACGAGTTGCCGAGTAATCTGACTTGGACAGGATTCAAGGCACCTAAAATTGGTCTCACTGATTTTACATTCTTGGCAGGAGAAACTTGATTAAGAAAATCATTTTTCTCTAGCTACTGCTTTTAATAAATAGCCTACTACTTGTAGCCTACAGAAATTGGTAGAGTGACTAAGAGTGGGTGAAGCAGAAGAGAGCAGATGACTTGCGAGGAGGTTATTATTAGATATTTGATGTCAGAGCAATGACGGACACCTCTGTGCAAACACTGCTCCCAAACGCTACAAGGTTCTTTGGAAAGTTCACCTCTCAGTCACTCCAGGGAGGGACAAGAGCAGACGAAGACATCAGCAGATCACCCCACTGTCCCCTGAGGTTTATTAATCCACTCTTCCCATTTTAAAACAATATTCAAATAACACATGGTATCATGCCCCTCTATGGCACCTACAACACCATGAAGGCAGGATGGTCTGCACCCAAAGGCTGTGACATGGCTGCAGGTGACCCAAACCACTGTTGCAGGGTAGCCTGGATATACTCTCCTGTTTGCAAAAAAAAATCAGCTTTGACAAAGGAGTAGATGCATCTTCTCATGTTTGGCACCATCTGCTGACATTTGCCAAACTAGAAAAAAAAAACTGACTACAGAGAGGAAAGATAATTTCTGTTCTAAGAGGAAGAGCCTGGTCTTCTCAGACACTTGAAAAGCTTACCGAAAATCCAAGAGCAGCAGCATAGTTTGTTAGACAACCGTTATGTTGATAGAGACCATCTGAATTTCGAGAACAGCATATAAAGCCTAAACTCAGGTAGTCTATTCGAAATGAGAAACCTTCTGAAAATGGAATCCAGACAGATCATGACACACGCATTTTTCTTCTGCACAGAGCACGGATAAAGTAAATCTTGGCAATCATTACCTCTCTACTGAGTCTTTACTTTTCAATGGGAAAAATATGATATGTTCAGAGAACTGAAGGCAATAATATCCCAGGTTTTAGTCAGAGATGTCCATCTCCCGAGCACCATCCTGGTCAGTGCTCCTCAGCCACCCATCAGGCACATCCCCAGAACCGCCCACCGGACAACAGCTTCCCTCTTCCCCCCACGCCCCCCCTCCCCCAAATTAGGAACAGGGTCTGTCTGTCAGCACGGACTGAATTAAGCAGGCAGTGTGGTATCTCCCCTTCCACACACAATCACACATTTGTCTTCGGCCGGAGACATGGGGTGAAGTCAAAGTCAGGAGACTGATCTCCACGGTCAAGTAATCAAGATAATTTTAGCTCATAAACCAACGTTCAGCTCTATTCCAGCCAAGTTAAGAGAATTTTTAAGCTTTTGCATCAGTCGGAAGGCCGGGGAATGTCAGTGTCTTCATTTCTGCGCCGGAAAGTCACTCCCAGACCCAGTAGCTGGGGCTGGCCGTGGCGGCACAGGGATGTCAGCAGCCCACCAGCTGGTATAATTTTAGCTCATAAACCAACGTTCAGCTCTATTCCAGCCAACTTAAGAGAATTTTTAAGCTTTTGCATCAGTCGGAAGGCCGGGGAATGTCAGTGTCTTCATTTCTGCGCCGGAAAGTCACTCCCAGACCCAGTAGCTGGGGCTGGCCGTGG
The DNA here is from genome assembly GCF_964199755.1 of Larus michahellis. Taxonomy (NCBI): domain Eukaryota; kingdom Metazoa; phylum Chordata; class Aves; order Charadriiformes; family Laridae; genus Larus; species Larus michahellis. The sequence continues at coordinate 12,395,568 of NC_133897.1, forward strand.
CGGCACAGGGATGTCAGCAGCCCACCAGCTTGCCCCACCACCAGTGTGCCCTCTACATCAGGTAGATTTTTAACTGTCCCTTGACACTTTAAGCAGAGTTAGGTCCCTGGCTTACTTTTACGAGTTACCCGGATCCTTCAATAGCTTAAATTCTACTAATCTGCTGGAGTCATTTTTGGCAAGTAGCAGAAACAGTGAATCATCCTACATTATCCCAGAGAGACTTCATAAATAAATCCTCCTATCCGAGGAGAACTTGCTGAAGGCTTTTTATATGAAGGAAACTATTTTGGTCCTGTAAATAAGTAACAATGATTCAGTCCAACAAATGAACCATTTGCTTTTTCATGCTGATCTTTACTAGAGAATGATAGGGCTGGTGCACTGCTGCACACCTCCAGATTTCATTCATTCCCCTCCAGAAACCTACCAAAAGAGAGAGAAAAACTGATATAAACTCTTTTTTCTACAGGTTTTCAACTCAGTCCCCTGTATCCCTCATTTTTATTTTAAAAGCCTCCCAAAGCAGAGGTGACTCAGCAGTCATTACCTCAGACTTCAACATAAAATTAGAGATGTTATAACAATTATGTCAATTAAATTAGCCAGACATCTTTAGCAATTCTGATTATAACCAGATATTAAATTTCAGACTAATCTGAATTGCAATCATAGCCCATATTTACATCTTAAATGAATGCCAGATAGAAATGTTAATTAATTTGTATATATTGTTTGAAAGACCAATTATGATCGTCAGGCACAGCGCTAGACAGTATCTGTACAACTGGTAAACAATCTGATTTCTTTTCAAAGAATGAGTTTGCCAGTTTCCCTCTTTCTGATGCATTTTGATATTTTTTTGCTTATTATTTTGAAAGTGGAAAGAAGGAAAATATACCTATTTTTATGAAAGGCCTTGATTTTGTTAAGAATGATAAAGAAGCTCTCAAATCCGGTAAGCCTATAATGTGCATTGCTGATGGCGTATTAACTCTAATAATTAGTCTTTGTTAGCAAAGTAAGCTGTACGAATTTTGCCTAAGTATAAAAGTCATTAAACAATGAGCATCTGTCGCACAACAGTGCAATACATCATGCACAAAGTCTCCAGTCCGATCAGCCAATGGTGAAGATCCTCTCCGATTTCTGAGCAATGAATGGGGCTTTCTCTTCAGCATAATCCTTTCCTAATTTAGTGTCAGGATTTTATTATGTAATTCTTCTATTCTGGAACTGAAACCATTTCAAGTTTCTCTTAGCAAAAAACAAAACATTAATAACTCTGTCTCATTGACATGCGAGTTTTGTAAACGCTGAATTGCTTTTCTTTCTAGAAGACAATACCAACAAACACTTTCTCTTTGCCATCTAATGTCCTTATATGCTTACAGCGGTAAAGACTATCTATAAAATTGCAGCTGACATGTGAGTACCACGTTGGAAGATCTCACGCTCACTCGGAGCTCGTGGGGAACTAAACAGTCTGTCAAGCTGTTTAGCAGCAAATTGGATATCTTATTGTTCTGAACAGGATTGAAACAGGACCTGTATTGTTGTACAGAATTAGGAGCGACAACGCACAATACTCAATTTAAAGAGGAAGAGAAAGAAAGAACTGGACCTGAAACAAAACAGGGGGTTACAGTCTGTTACCTAAAAACCTTCCATGAGCAGAGAGGGATTTTTTCCCTTATAAATCCATCTTTTCTTTTCATATATATAGGTAAGGACAAAATCATGTCTGTGGTATTTTTGTAAGAAATTCATTGTTGGAGAATAATTGGGTGGAAAAATTCTCTCTCTGGTCAGAACTCACTGGCATAAAAAACTCCCTCCTGCAAACCCACAACACATCCCTGGTCTCTCCGGCGTGCGCAGTGCTGCAGGCACCGCTCAGGAAAATCACAGATTTACACACAGGGTCAGAGTTCTGCACCAAACGGGAGGATGGGGGACAACCAACCCTCCACGTGCCCCAAACCACCACCAGCAGCAACACTGCAGAAGTCCTCAAAGTTTCCACACACGAAATAACCATAAGTTGAACAGAAAAACTGCCTAAAGTATCGGTAGTTCTAAATTTGCCAACTTTGTTCCTACTTCTGTCCCCAGCGTCACGCAGATAAGCACCGCTCAGAGTGAGATGTCACCTGACAAACCGGCAGAGCGGGTGACCAGAGCTAAGCAATGACCTGCATACAGACTTCACTGTGCAAACCTATCTTTTGAGGTTTTTTTCACGTAAGTTCAATTGCAAAGCTTAACGTGCATGGCTACACATGAACATAGTCTTGGATATTGAAAATACTGGTTTGGTACGTGCAGTTTTAAAGGGGAAGAAATGTATTTTGATGAGGGGACTCAAGAGCGGTATTTTTAGAATTCACATACACTACACCATCTCAGCCAAAAAAGGAAAGCAGCAAAATATTTCTAAGCTGAACTCCGTATTCCTGACTCATTAAAATCTCAAATTGTTCAACTTCAATCTTCCACACAGTTAAACAATGCTTTTTTTGCTTTATGCATTTTTTTATCTGCAATAAAAATGCTTCATTCCGTGTTCTTCCTGCATGAGCCTTAAATAACTTTTTCATTAAAAGCAATTTTCTGCTACCACAATTTATACCGCAGTATCTTTCTGCTCAGCTCCTTTTTTTTTTTTAAAACAGATCTGGAATATCAGATCAGACCAGTCAGCCATTTGGTTCAATATCCTATCCCTGACAACAGGGACTTACAAATGCCGTAGCAAAGGTTCAGGAAACCACTATGCAATAATGTACTTTGTGGAAATTTCTCCATACTACTCATTCATTTACGACTAGTCTTAGCCTCCGGGCACGAGAGTTTATATCCATAATCTCCACCACTTACTTTACTTGCTCTAATTGACGCCTGTTTTTGCTGACTTCACCTAAGTGTTATTTCCACCATGTTCAGTATTTATGTTCTCTTGGAATAACCTCACAGAACTTGCAACGTAATTTCAGTGCAAGTTTTGCTGCCTTTTTGTTAAGGTGATACACCCCTTGGCGATCCCTGCTCCCGCTGGTCACAACTGTTACCTCTCTGAGCGTGTTCTCAGCACCTGGATGCTCAGACGGATGTAAGGAACGCCTTTGACGGAAGCTCTGGCAGGATCCAAGACTGTGTGCAAGCAGATGGCACATTTGCCACCAGGCTTAACCAAGGGCTGAACGATGTACTGCTAATGAGGTCTTGTCGCAGATGAACTGCCAAACTGCCCATCAGCCCGTGGCTGGATTAGCTGACCCACCCACATTTCTCAGATGCACGGAACACAACTGCTGCTTATAACATTTCAAACACAATAGTAAGAAATTCAATGACTCCTAGCTCTTGGCCCTTCCCAAAATCATTTTAAACGCTCAACTGTCCAACCATGTCTAAAATGGCCTTGAGGCTGTGAAACAATTGATGACATGTAAGTCATACGAGTGAACAATATTGAACATGATCCTTTAATGGCACGGGGTTTTGTAAATAAGATAAACCACTCTTCCAATCAGGTGGAAAGCACACCTCTAGCTTGGAAAGGTCCAAAACACATTTTCTAAATTGCACAGTGTAAATGGGACACTAAAACAAAAGATTTTCACACATAAACTGTGGAAGTCAGATACACTGGAGCTTCTTTGCACTAAACAAAACAAGGTAATAACAAAAATACCTAGAGAGCGTCACGCTACTTTGCTTACTTGTGAACTGAGCCTTTAAAAGCAAGTGAAAACAAATTAGGATAATACCAAAAATCATAATAATGTATTTTACAAATGACTAAAAATGTCAGCCCATGATCCATGCTGTGGCATGAACGATAAAATGAAAGGCCTCCAAGTAAGGGGAGAATTCAGTGTTTAAGTAAATCTCACCTCACCACTGAAGGCATGCAAATGTAAGTAATTAACCAGATCTCATTATCAAGGTTTGCTAATTTGTAGTCTTGCTTTCAGTTTTGACCTGAATCTGTTGAAGATAAAAGATCAAAAAAGGAGGTCAAACTGAAAGATTCCAGCCTTTTATCCACATCTGTTTTTCTGTAAAATTAAAATGGGACAAAAGTGACATAGCCCATGACAGCCATTACAAGATGGCCCAAGACTCCACTGGCTCAGGCTAAAGCCATAATCTAACCCCAGTTCCTCCTCAAATACAGTTCGTTTTGCAACATAAAATAGAGTATGATTCCTCCTCAACAAAACGCCTGAATGTTTTCATTTCAGCTTTTGCTTTTTCTATTAGGGCCAATAACTAATGTAACTGGGGAAAAAAACTCTCAAGCGCTTTAAACTTTAACAGTTTTATTTGAGCTTTGATGACAAAGCTCTTGAGGACATGATGTGCTGGGTTACCTTTTACTTAATAAAGTTATAAATCAAGTGCAAATGGATTATAACAATTTCATTGTCATTCTGAACCACTTTAACAGATCCTTTTTACAAAATTGCCACTTCCCCACGCAAGGCCAGGCCTAAGAACACCACGTTGGGCACTGCACTGGAAGGCAACCAGCCTGAGGCACTAGATGTTGACTACTCCACCACAGACCAACTGACTTTTTCTCACTATGGCACTCTTCATTATGCAGTACAAGGAGGCAGTATCTGCAGGCTCTGCACTACTGTTTATCCTTTCCCACCTCATCACTGCTTTCCTACAAAATACACTCAAAGTTTGGCAGGTCTACACCTGATTTATTTTGTTATTTCCAAAGGCAACGTCTCGCTCTGTCACCTGCTGCAGAAAGCGAGCATGCAGCTGCTGGGCAAAGCCTGGGAGGGACGCTAGAATATCTGCATCAGCCATGCTTTCACATTTCAATTTTCCTTCCACTCTACCCCACCTTTCCTGCTAAAATTGGCCAAAACCAAAATCACAAGCTCAGAGTCTTTTAATGAGGGAAGAAATAAAAGCCTCGTTCATTCACTTGATTAAACTCAATATGAGTCTCCCTTTACAATCTTGACAGTGACACCTGGAATGAATTTTTTTCTTAATTTGGTTCAAATCCACAGAAAACCTTAAGCAGATCTCATCCAAGAGAGCAGAAATCATCCAAGACTGGTTCTGGAAGCCATTATCTTCCATTAGGAATACATGTGGAAAAGGGACTTTTGCTGGTCAATTCTTGCTCTTTGCGTTACTTGATTCTATCCGTAACTTCTGCAGCACACAAGGGCACAAAAATTATCAGAGAGAAATGCTGCAGTCTTTATAATCCAATGGTAATGTCAATGATCATCAAGCGAGGAGAGATTCTGCACACAGCAATCTGTGTTTTCAAGTTCAAATGTTCCAGTTCTTATTTGGAATGATTGCAGGCTTGTTCCTTACGCAATTATTTGCTCTGTTAGGCCCAAATTTTCAATGGCTTTCTCAGCCATTACAGTCAGCACTTCACTCGAAATAAATGGCGACGTTGCCTAAGTATGGAACTCAGAAATTCCTTAAAGTAGGTGGCATCAGCACACGTTATACACCCAAAAACCTGTCTGATGTTTTCAGTGATCCAGAAACAGCCAGTGTGAACCTCTGGACTCAATCTTCTCCGTTCCTGGAGAACAAGTCTTATGAGGAGCGGCTGAGGGAGCTGGAGTTGTTCAGCCTGGAGAAGAGGAGGCTGAGGAGAGACCTTATCGCTCTCTACAACTACCTGACAGGGGGCTGTAGCGAGGTGGGGGTCGGTCTCTTCTCACAAGTAACAAGCGATAGGACAAGAGGAAAAGGCCTCAAGTTACAGCAGGGGAGGTTTAGACTGGATATTAGGAAAAATTTCTTCACAGAAATGGTTATCAAGCATTGGAACAGGCTGCCCAGGGAAGTGGTAGAATCACCATCCCTGGAGGTATTTAGAAGACGGGCAGACACAATGGTGCTGAGGGATATGGTTTAGTGGTGGTTTTGTCAGCGTTCGGTTGATGGTTGGACTCGTGGTCTGAAAGGTCCCTTCCAACCTAGGCAATTCTATGATTCTATGATTCAACCAAGTAAGTGCTACCATGACATTTTACATCTTTCAACCTTTGCTAAAGGCAACAACTAAAGGCCTTGACCTCTGTCCTTACCTCTGGCCAGCTGAATCACACACCAGACAGCTACTTCCAGTACAGTGAGCTTGGTTTATACCCTTCCTTTCTCCAAAACACAAGCATCTAACTTTCTGCCTCAAAACTGAAACTTTTCATGCTTCCCTGATACACTCCACTATTCACTCCATTTCTAACACTCGTTTTTCAGCTAGTCTCTGCTGTGTGACCATGAAGCTCATCCAGTGGTCCCTACCTCATGCTCCCCATGCGGACAAGTGATGTGGCTCCAGGATCTCAACCTCGGTCCGTCATCTAGCGTGTCATCCAGCATGTGTCAGCTAGTGCTGAGCTGGCACATAGTCATGACCCCAAAAGAACCCCTCGTAGGAGAGCTTTACGTAGAAAGAGATATAACACTTTAGCAGTACCACTGAGTCACCGTCCCTTTCACCGTGACCTGTCCCAGCATGAAATGGCATAGCCTCATGACCTGGAGTCTCTCACATCAGCCTGCTGAATTCTGAGCATCCAGCTCTGGGGTTTGGAGTGACTTGCAGGAGGCAGCATCCCTCGCTCCCTTCTCCTTTCCTTTTTGGATCTGTGTTCAAAAACGTGAAAGAGCCAGACATGTTCTTGAGAAGCCCTGAATTCAATCCATGGGTTATAAAAGAAAGCCTTTATACCATTATGTAGGAAAACAAAAGAAAAAAACACTTGAAAGTATTCCTTCACTTTCCTTGGACAGAGAAGAGTAACTCACTTTGTCCCCAGGCTCCATTCAATTCTGTCAGATAGGCACTTTCTGAAAACACAGCTGCCCCATACCACACACGAACTACTGACAGAATAGGCTGTATTTAAGAAAGGAAAAACAAAGAGAAAACTTATTCCTGTTTTTTAGTGGGTTTTGAGATCACCGTCAGGCATTTCAGCTTGCAGACTCAGATGTAAACCTGGATATCCAAACAGAAGTACAGCATTAAAATTGGAGGGACGCTTGTGCCGCTGGCCACTGGATGAACGTGAAGAAAGGAAAACACTCAAACTCAAAAGTCTGCTTCTCTGACAACAAATCCTTTATTATTTCTTTGCAAACTAACCTCCAATTTGGGTTCTGGCTAGCACATTAAGCTGCACACCCTGCATCTGCCAGCTCCAGTCAGATTAACGCAGAGCCCCATGACAGTGACTAAGAGCAAGCACGGAAACTGGCCTGAATACAGAAGCGCTCACCGTTTTTAAAGAAAGGGATAATGGGTAATTTGTAGGAGTTAGTTGTCAAATTATATATTTATTTTTTTTGGTATGCAAGCTAATAATAGGCTTAAGCCTGTAACTTGCACTCGGAATAATGATTAAAGTAGCAGGCTTCAGCAGTTTTTGCCTGTAGGACTCTCTCAGATGAACTTCAACCACAGTCACAGCAAATCCTAAGAGATATCTTAGGAGTGGATAATATGAATCACCGCTTTTTTAAAGCAAGAAGGATAATGCAGATATTGGCAACAATTTTTAATTTTTTTTTAAAGAGCGAAAACCTATCATGATCTAAAATCACCTCTGACCCACAGCAAGTCACCGGCACAGCCACTGATTAAAAGAATCTCATAAAACACATCCATTGATGTTACATCCTTAACTCTGAATGATTTTTCACCATTTTAGATGATAAATTGTACTACATTTTAAATCCCCTTAACTTGTACAAATAATTTTTGAAAGTGTCTGAAAACATAAAGATCTACTTAATCTTTTTAGTGATCAATACCGCTGCATTACACAGAAGACAATGCTGTAGATTTATTAAAGAAGTTAATACAGAGTTATTTGTGAGTCTGAAACGGTGACCTGCCTGGATCCATCTAAAAAGGAAATTAATATTAAGGGGTGATGTGGCAAGCTGAGGACTGGTCAGGTAGTGAAAATTAACACCCTTAAAGAACACAATGAATAAGTAATTTTCACTTTCATAAACTGAAATCGCTTTGATTGATAAAGCACAGTCTGAATATCTAAACCATGCGGTGAAAGAGGCAAAAATTCAATCCTGAACCTGATTTGAGCCTTGTCCACACACCAAATTTGCATCATGGTAATAGGACTGGTTTTGAAAGGGCAACCAACAGTGAATACACTGAAATTATTTCAAGAGATCTTTATAGCAAATTACCTTACACTGCACTCTTCCAGCAATTCAGTGGCCATGCAAGAGCTTCTTTGCCTGTTTTTAAAGATTCTGGGGTTTCACATTGTTTATAAGCAAGGCTCGAGTTCTGTGGGAGCTGTACAGACCCAAAGTGCTGCGTCCTGGGGCTCCCCAGCCACCTCCATCTGTCCATCACCCACGTCCAGTACAGTGGATGGTCACAGGGACTAGATGCTTTTTTCAGTGGTTTTTCCATAAACACAGTATTCGAAGCACATGAGAAATGGAAACTTAAAGAGAAAGAACCACAGTGGATAACAAAAGTTTCATCTAAGAAGAATCCTCTTCCAGAGGCAACAACAGGCTTTGGACAAACACTATCATCAGATTAAGCTTTGGTTACTTTGCATAAACAAATCTATTCATCACGAAGAATCAAAACCATCATGCTTAGCATTAGAAACAAAGTGTGAATCTTAGTGTGGAACTAAGTCATTATCTCTTTCAAAACACTTTTTTTCCATTCAGTAAAATACCCACTGCCATTATAAATTGCTAAAGTGGAAAAAGGAGTCAGAAACAAAGGCACACAATTTTTACAATTTTTCGTTTTGTTGCTGTTAACTACAAACATTTTCAGCCTGCAACCGAAAGAATAATCTATGTCAGAGGAAAAGAAAATAGTGAGAAGAAAAACAAATTAGGCCTCTGTTCTTTACAGACATTTCATAATTTCGATATTTAATTCTTATATATAATAAACACATTTCAGACCGATATCCCTACTTACGTGATTTAACTAAATAAAAAGGTTAATTATAAGGCTTGAATAATTATGAAAAATGAAAAAATATACAAAATCTCATCATGAATCTTTAAGATGATGTCTTTATTGCGGACTAAAAAATGAACCTCATTGCTTACATTTTACAAACAGGTATGTGTTTATTTTACGAGATTGTGCCAAAAAGAATTTCATGACTGTAGCAGTAAAGAACCACTAACGTTAGTTAGATTCTACTTTATTCACATCAGAAAGAAAAAATGAGTATAAACGAACTTCATCCTTCAAGCATAGAGGTTACTTCAAGGACATTAAACACAAGAGGGAAGTGCATGTTTTCATCAGAAACTCGCTCAGTAAAATGCATTCAGTCTATCATACGCAGAATCAAACTCAGAACTCCTTGACACCATTATGAATCAAGTAGCCGTCTTATTCCCCACTGCAACATTTTTCATCTCTATCTGAAAAACAAAAGCAAGCCAGCCAGGTAGGTAACTCAAACCCTTGATATAAATGGGTATTTGTCTTTACTTATTCATGAGCTCACTTTTGTTTACCTTGCCATATGTATCTTTTGTCCCAAATGGGGACCGTCCCAAATGTCCCAGACACAGCTAGTCCAGCCACACTGATTCCAGTGGGATTTCTCCCAGTTTGTTAAAGCACGGGGCTTGAATACTGCAGGATCAGAGAAAAGCAGCTCAGGACTCAGAAAAAGGGCAACCTTGCTTAAGCCTTGCACCTCAGGAACACTGCCTGTCCTGCCTCTCCACTTGCTACGGAGGATGTCCAGTCAAAGGACATCCATAAGAAATTCCAGTCTCCAAGTCTGGAACCACAGTAAGCTAAATGGTTACCTACGAAGGTAAGACTGGCTTATGCAGGAAATGGAGGATGAGTAAGTATTGGAAGTCTCACAGCTTTGCCACTTGGCTACAACAGCCACAGCCCTGTGCAGCACTGGGGCCTCAGCAAGGATCATAGAACCACAGAATAGTTAGAGTTGGAGAGAACCTTAAAGATCACCTAGTTCCAACCCCCCTGCCATGGGCAGGGACACCTCCCACTAGACCAGGCTGCTCAAAGCCCCATCCAGCCTGGCCTTAGACACTTCCAGGGATGGGGCAGCCACAGCTTCTCTGGGCAACCTGTGCCAGTGCCTCACCACCTTCACGATAAAGAATTTCTTCCTTATATCTAACCTAAATTTCCTCTCTTTCAGATCAAAACCACCACCCTCCGTCCTGTCGCTACACCCCCTGATGAAGAGTCCCTCCCCATCTCTTCTGTAGGCCCCCTTTAGGTACTAGAAGGCCGCTATAAGGTCTCCCTGGAGCCTTCTCTTCTCCAGGCTGAACAGCCCCAGCTCTCTCAGCCTGTCCTCATAGCAGAGGTGCTCCAGGCCCCTGACCAACTTTGTGGCCTCCTCACTCCAACAGGTCCACGTCCTTCTTATGCTGGGGGCTCACAGCAGTTTGAAAGACCCAGCCCTCCACGCTGCAGTGACGTTGTTCGTTAGAACATACCTACAGCTGTCACCGTTAACACAATTTCACACTGTCTCTAATCACATTTTAATTTTAAAATAACACATTTCCAATGGTGCATTTCTATTCCTTCCCATTTTACACGGGATTTGCATTTCTTAGAAGCAACTGGCTTCTCTGGGCTCACACACTTCATTTGAGTCACACATTAAAACCTGCTCTGCTGTTAAACAGCCGTTCCCTTTTAATAAGATCCAACAAGAACCATAAATGCAAATGCACCAAAATAAAAAGGATAAGTTTGCATCTAATTTGATGCAGACATAAAATAGCGAGCAAATATAAACGTGTCAAAAAGCAGCATTGAAAGCTACTTTTCTTCCAAGTCCTAGCTCTTATTTTGCTGCACTTGATTGCCTAGAAACTATGATAAATGAAGCTCTATGAATACAATACCAAGGAAAATGACTGCAGCACAGAACAGGTAATTTGCATTCTATATTTAGCACATATGCATATGTTAGTGCTGACATGAAGAGCTATTAGAAATGCCTAAAAGCATCTCAACCTGAGCTTTTGCAAGTAAGTTTTTTGTGGTAAACGCAAGATGAAATATGTGATACTTCAAGTTCTTATTTTGGAGGGGCTTACATCTCAGGCTGTTTATCACAGCTTATCACAAGTACACTACCAGTTTTATCTTAGCCAGTGGATGGAAATGTCTTGAAGCTACCAGTTTTACAGAAATGCGTAACTAACTATTTGTTTGTATTTAAGGAACAAATGGAGATACATTCCTAGATTAAAAATACAAGATTAGAACTTGTCTCTGCTCCTTCTGGAGTGGGGAACACCAAACGACTCACTAAGGGACAGATAAATCAGTATTGTTTTAAGGAGAAAAGCACCAAGCCTATACTGGTAAGGAAGAAGCTAAAAAATAAATGTAATGAAGTTTATAGAGTGTTTTTTTCTCCTAGCATACACCTAAGATGGAAAGGTACTTTATTTCCACAAACTTGGGAAGAGGCTTGCTTTCCATGGCAGGAGGGAGTAGGAAACCTGCCGTGTTTCTTCTCCTTGCCACATCTCAGATGAAGTGGGGAGAAGGACAGCCCGCGACTCCAACCCTCTGCTGGGCTTCCCAAGATCCTACGCAGAAGACACAGAGGTGAGGAGGCAGTATCTTGGCGGTAGTATAGTTTGTCATCCCCCAAGACAAGTGTTCTTCCTTTAAGGAACTTATAGTTAGGAATCCCAAAATAGCATGGCCTCTTAACACAGGAAAAAAAAAAAACCATGTTATATTAATAACCACCTTAAAACTGGTCCTGAAAGAGCAGCCGATGAGTATTCTCAGCTGAGAGAAATACCAAAACGTGAGCCGACATAATTATCATCATACTAATTCCTTCAACCATGTTGTGGGCATTTCAGGAGAAAGCCGAGAAGCGGCAGAGCAGCGTGTGGAAGGCAGAACGCAGCAGAGCGAGCTGCCGGGGCTGCAGCCTGGTCCCCTGCCATGCCTTGCAGGGCACCAATCAAAGCAGCATCTCACCGGCAAAATGCCATCGGAGCCCCCATCCGCAGCAAGGCTCCCCATGGAGGCAGAGCCCCCGCTAACCCTGATGGGGAAGCGCAACGGACGCCCCACCAACAGGGAAGATGTCCAGAAGGGCCTCATGTTTTACGAGCTCAACCAGCACAGCAAATCAATGAGGCCTGCCTTTCCAAGCCATTCGTAAAATTAAATCTAATGTGGTGTCAGGTACCTAAAGAAAACAAACATGGGAGGAAAAACAAAAACTCAAATGTTTTCCCCCTATCTCTTGAGCTAAAATAATCCAAGATACCACACAGAACAGACATGCTGTAAACTGAATTCAGGCAGACATTGCTGAGATTTTAGAGTGATGCTATTCTTTCAGTAGACCCTTCAACAAAAATCTGATGTCTTTTTCTCACTAGGTAACCAATTTGCATTGCTATTAGAGCTAGCCACACAGTTCAGAAAACTTCGCTTCACATTTCAAACTCATACATCCTGCCAAAATGTATTTGAAGTGTAGGTGTAAGGAGACAAAAATACAGTCTTTTTATTTTTGAAAAGAAAGAAAAGATGAAACGGGGAAAATATGACTTCATCTGTGGGACATAATTAATCAGGTTCATAAAAAAAGGTGAAAAAATACAATATAACCAATTTTTACATAAATTAATTTTTACTTTATAAAAAAATCACTGCCAGATTTGGTCTTCTCACTTGCCTTCAGATTTGCCACCAGCTATGGCTCCTAAAACTAATGAAATGAGGAGAAGGAAACGTTGTCACCTTACTACTTTTTATGGAAGAAGTAACACACAACGTCAATCAATGTCCTCTCAAAGAAGCCCCAAGGGGCTTCCAGTCCTTTATCAGTGTGGTCGGAGTGTCCTGTTGACACTGCAAGTGTCTCTTCCCAGTGCACAGGATACCTGAACCATGGTAGTCCTTTCAACAGTGGAGATGACCACGTTTCTGTCAGGGCGTTATTGCGACAGAGTGGAGATCTGGGATTCCTCTTATGCTACCAAGCAGAGAGCATAGCTGCTGTCAATTTGAGGACTTTTTCTGGACTAGTACTGACAGCTTTCTAAGGGCACTAAGTAGAAATACTTAAATGTTTGTGACTGGTATCTGATTTAGAGTAACTGAGACTATCTCACTGCATCCACAGAAGAGGCAAAACAAGAACTGAATCACCTTGGTTCCACCCAGTCCAACCACTTGGATTACATGATTCAGAAACTGTGCTTTTTCAGGCTTGTGATTTCTGCTAACTGGAGAGGTTTATTACAGTAACACACATCATGATACACATCCTAACAACTTGGCAAAGAAATAAGCAGTTGACATTGCCCACATCTTACTTCAGTCACTTTGCCTTCACTTAGAACATCTGGATGTGGTTGTATGAGCACCTACAAAGTATGGACAAGAATCTTCCCACTCTGACAGGCAAAGCTTCAATTTAAAATCTCCATAAGGAGCTTCTTATTGCACCGTGATCCTGAATAAACATCTCTCAGAGCATTCCACTACTAACTTCAGAAAGTATCATAAATACTTTACCAATGAACTAGTTACCAAATCTTCACCACCACAGTATCTGAGAAGAGTAGTCATTAGTGGAATTTCTACTTGCAATATTATACTGAGCTGGCAAATGGAAAAAATACCACAAACAAAACAAGTCCTGCTCCTGAAGGAAGTCTATGGCTCAGGCAAGAATTAAGAACATGTTTATGAAGATTGTCTATCCACGTACCTTTCCAGGAAAGTAATCTTTTTTATGAAAGACGGGATTCCTGTTTATGCTCTACATTCTATGAGGATGCCATCTTCAGAAAGAAATGGTAAGGTACAGCAAGAGAAATCCAAAAGCTCATTCTGCCTATCTGGTTTTGATCTGCTTAGAGTTCCTGAGACACGGGGCATTCTGTCATTCTGAAGTTATTAATTCTGAAGTAGAAGGTGTGTACGTTTTCCATAGGGAAAAAAAAAAAAAACCAAGGAAAAAAAAAATCAAGAAAAAAAATTGCACCGTGTACTTAATGGCTAATTAAGGTAACAAACCGAAGGAATTTTCACACCTCATCGGGCTAAGGACCTTTTACAGAATAATCCCTGAAAGTTTTATTTGGAATCATTACAGAATTGCATTATCCTTTTAGAAAGTCTGTAGCTGGGAATCTGCATGTAATTGGTAATGGCTTCAATGCATGTTTTTACTACCTCGTGCTACAAGGAAACCCCCTGTTCATTTCTGAATGACTTGGGTAGAGTCATTGAACATCCGCAACTAAAGTGGTATGTAACAACATATGCAACAGTTCCTCGCTGATGTTAGGGAAAAAACCCCAAAGATTACAGATTATTATTACAGTCTCCTATTTACAGGAAGGAAAGGGAACTTATTTCAGAGTTGCAGCCTGGTGAAACAGCCGTATCACCCTTATTATTAGCCACACACACAGCTTTGGCTCTGAGTATTTCCATTTTCTCCAGTGACACTCAGACTGCCAGGGACTGAACCCACATTAGCACAGTTGCTGTTGCTGGGAATTACCAGGACCATGCCAGTTATGAGAAGTACTATCCACATGGCATTACGACTTGACATATTTATCCTGGTTTAATAATTACTCTCAGGTGAGAAGAGAATAGATTGAATCTTCAGATAAAACATCAGTAAGGACAGCACCACTGAGCTGCAGGCACTGAAATCCCATATACACACTAACAGCACTGTATATATCCGGAAAAAGACTGTATGTTCTCAAGCCTTCTCCTCCTGATCTGCATAAAAAGAAAAATATCTATGGAATTCTAAAACTTTGTAGTTAACTTATTTTAAGACAAGTGAATTCAAGGTCTAATCTTATGTTTCAAGTAAGATATTTTTGGAGGCAGAAAACTAGAATTGCACAGTAAGCTAATTCATCACTGTGCAATGTACACAACAAGATAATAAATGGAGGCAAACTGCTCTGCAAGCCTATTCTCTGCTCTCTTTGTTCTAGTGTCCCTACCCAGTTTGTATTGCCCAGCGCAGTGTTTTGCTCCCATATACACCAGGGTGGGTTGGGAGTTCATCCAGCCTCAGACCAGAACTCCAGAACTACCAAGGCAGTGCAAACCTGCAGTGCCAACCGTGGAGAGTGGAGGAAAGTGAACGCAAAAGGTATGGACGATCACCACCTGCTACTTTTATTGTACGCCTTCAGAGAGCAAGACCAAACACCTCTTGGAAGTAAGCACTGCAGGCAACTCAAGAAGGGGTGTAAGATCAACTAGGGATCAAAGGATGTGGATCCAGTAGGAGTGAGGCATCTTTGTAGCCCCATGACTGCAGAAACCAGCTCTACAGAGGAGCTGGAATTTCAGATACAGTGTTCTGTTAAACCAAGAACAAACACTATTTATTATTTACTCAATACAGAACACTATCTGTGGGGTAAGATAAAGCCCAAGTAATCAGTATATAGGATTTCTGCATTTCTTCTTAGGTCACACGTAAAGGCAACTTTGCCTCATGCATGACCCAGCTGCATGGGAAGGTAGGTAGCTCTGGTTCTGCACTTGGCAACAGGGGTCAAGCACTCACAAATGTCGTGCTGTCCTGCCCACAGATCTCCCGAGGTTTCTCTCTTGATTTGTTCACAGCACTACATCCACCAGTGAAGCAGACACCAGCATTTCCCTACAACAGGGACCACTGCAAGGGCATGCACAGGTAACAATGCTACGGCAACTGGGCCAGGTAAATAAAGTGCTTAGTTCTCAACTGGACAAAATGATATTTTGCAGGAGATACTCTACAGGGCACCACGTTTTTGCCACGTTCAAATTCAAGTATCTGTTATACTCTCTGTAATCACACACTGGAGTCATTTATTTGCTTGAGTGCACAAACAGCAAAGCTGTTAACTAAATTAAGAAGTTGCAAAACAGTATAAAAAGCAATGGGAAGAGTAAGAGAAGGGAGTAGTTTTACTATCTCTGAATTACAAATGCATTCTGTGGTTTTCTGTCATAAACAAAAATTAAATTCAGTCTAGAACCTACCCTTTATTTATTGGTTGAAGACTTGGTTTATGCACAAAAGATATTGTGCTTAAACAGACTGAGTATGCTTTTGCAGTCATCAGAGATAACCAAACAAGCTATAGGGCAGTAGCTTCATGGCAGTAGTCTCTGTAACTTAAACTTAGATATAAATTTTGCTGAAGGAGTTAATTTCATAAATAATCCACAGTAACACCACATGCAAACCCAAGGCTGCAAAGATGAGGCAATGGGGAATTGCAATGTATTTCCTAAACACAAAGCAGAGGATTCTTATGTCAAGCTTAAAATTAACTAAAATACTGCCAGTCTCACCCATCTTATTTGTAGAGAATAGCCTCCTAAGAAATCACGTTATGTCCTTCGCTCTTTTGTGAAAGCACTAAGTTGGAAAAATGGAGCACAAACCTAAAGACGGCTTCACCGGTAACGATACTTTTAAGCATTAAAATGCAACTCTCAGAGCTTTCATTCTGTCAGATAAAAAGTCAGTATTAAATATCACCAGTTATATCTGTAAGAAATGCTAAAGACTAAACTAGACTCAGGTTTGGTCCAAAAATAAGAAAAGGAATCATAGAGAGAGCAATAATTCAAATGCCTGATTTCTTCTTACAGTATAAAGAGACATCCACGCTGACATTCATGAAGAGTTAGGAGGAAAATTAAGCTCTGTAATAAAGACAAGATACTCCCATGCATCCAGTGAGCAACTGACCCGTTTCCTATCCAAGATCCTCATATACGGAGGGACAAGTCAGCCCATCCCTGCAAACACCTGGCATTCTGCACACAAGGAACCCGGTGTCAGAGGTGTCCACAACAGAAACTCAACCTGAGGCTTCTACAGCCTACGGTAACTTACGAGGAAAATCCCTCTTTGTTAAGGAGACCTTTAAAAACAACACATAAAGTTTCCTGCGTCATGTTATCTGAGGGTTAAGATCTCTAGGTAGTACAGGTCACTTCAGTTTATTATTCAACCCCTTTGCCAGGACAGACTTATTTTTTAGCTAACACCAATTAACCCAGTTAAACAGAATTAATCCATTATTGGGGGGGAGGGATAAAAAGAAAACAAAATACCCTCGAGTGTTTTCTTCTGGGATGAAGTCTTACAAGGCGAAAACGCAGGATGCGCCAGAGCGTGACAGCATCAGAGGGAAGGAGGCCAAAACATTAGCCATGGCATGCTGGTTTAGAAAGACGGGTTATGATAATTGCTTTTATACAGACATTTTGGCATAATGCTATCTGAGATTAATGAACAGAGATAAGATTTGACAATATCAGTTCCACCTGTTGCCCCGCCATGGCTCAAACACACATTTAGAGGAAGCAGCCTCCAAATGTAGTGAGCACTGAGGGGGAAAAAGGACCTCACAGTCCTAAACCTGCCCGAAACTAGATCAAGATGGAAAATTGATCTTCTATCCTTCATCCATTTGACTGAAGACAGAAATTGACTTCCTGCAAGTTATTAATTAAACTTACCAAGCAAAAATTAATCCTTTGTGTGTGGCTATCACATTATCTTTCATTATTCAGAAGACTGAAATCATACGGTTGTAACTCACTTCACTTTCATTTCCTCAGCTCGGGAAGAGGGAGTACTGAAGTGCTACCCACATCAGGCTAAGGCATTAACAGTGGCATCAATTATTGCTACTATTGTTGCTTCTGGGTTAATTCCTCTCAGACTTAAGGTCTGGCTTTCTTAAAAGCAGCCATTCATTAAAGAAACTCAGACAAAGCAGAAGGGACTTCATTCATGAGGTAAATACAAACGAAGCACAGACCAGCATTTGGACCACAGCATCTGTACTGAATGAAGTAACAGAAGGAGCTTCAGAAATAGGAGTGCAATAGACGGCTGCTGAGGACTCATCCCGGCAGCAGTTGCTGACCATGTTTGAAAATGCCAAGCGCATCTTGCTACCTCCACCTGGGATGCAGTGTGTGGCCGAGCATCAGTCCCAAACCTGGGTCAGAGGGGGAGGCTCCAGTTGGGCTGGAGCTGCTGCTCTGAAAGCCCTTCCCCAGCCAGAGGTGTTCACAGCCTGTGACATCTCTACGGTGCAGAAGGATGGGAAAGTCACCATCACAGGCTTAAAGAGACGTCTAGAAAAAAAAGGCCAAATTCTTCAGAGATGAAAATTATAACCAGTCACACTACCTATGAAAACGTTCTCAAGTACTATGAGAAACACTAGCTTAAATCTACAGGAACATTCACATGACAGCAACTGCTTATACAGGCTCACTGTTGGAAAAGGTGGTTGTTATCATCCCACCTCTCAAGGAGATAATTACACTCGCTACTACCAGCCACTGAAAATGGCTCACTTGCTCGGACACGAGAGAGACAACTCAGTATTACAATTTCAGTATAAAGCATCCTCTCCCTGGATATTTCCAAGTGACCGAAGACTCTACAGGCTCAGTTCTACTCCACATTTCACGAGGAACAAAATATCTGAGAGCAGATTTTCACATGTTCCTCGTTTGTCCATATACAGCTTCACATATGCACCCTACAAATAATGGCATGCCAATCATTTGTGCTTGCAAACACATTGCTTTTCTGCTGGAACAAGCAGGCTACATGCAGCTACCTTTTCTGTGCATTGTTGAGTGTACAGAAAATTTAACACCATAAAAACATATCCCTCAGATTAGAAAATACACTGCAATAAAGCAAGAACTGAATTGGCCGATTATCTCAATATGTGGTTTTAATTACCTCTAACTCACGGCAGTCTGTTCATTTGCATCTTTCAGATGAGACCTTAAATACCCATACCCTGTGTGCCTGCCTTGGACAAAGAAGATAGCTTGGGGCTTTTTGGAAAAAAAACAGATTCCTGCTTCGTTGTCCTTGGCTGCTACAGTCCTCTGAGGTGGCTGCAATTCAGCAAAGCAATAGGGCTTGCAGCCTGGGAATTAGGATGGAAATTGTTATATGAATGCAAATATTGTTCTAGATCCTTTCTTAAATATTAGCAAAAACATCACAGAATACTACCAAAAGCACCTTCCTATTCACCAGCCCTCAAAAATGAAACGAGGTTCTAATCAAGGACCAGTAAGTCACCAAGAAAAAAGAAACCCTGACAAGAGTAGCCCAAAAAAACCCTAATTTAAGATGAAATAGATCAAATGACTAAGTTATCATTTAAAACAAACTTATCTAAAAAAGGAACTAAAGGAATAAAGGGAAGATAGTAGAATTTAAAATGGGTTTGGGGGGGATTCAAGATAAAAGTGGAGAAAATGGAAGACAAAGTATAAGACCCTAGCCACTGGAGCTGATTAGAGTTTATTATTGAGTGAAATCCGTTTATTTTAACAAAAATGTGTAATTACAGTCTGAATGTGTCTGGCTCTTTGTAGGGCATCCAGAGAGGATTAATCTTCTGCCCCCACCTCCTTTTACACAGTAGCCACAATCTGGCACTTCAAGTCTGACTACAGCAAAACACCAATCAATTTTTATGGGAAGTGGCAGCTTCAAAATTACATTTCATGGCACCTTCTTACTTCAAATACAACAAACAGTCCTTTAGCTGTGCCACGCTTATAAGAACACCAATTCTGAAGCACCAGGTTTAAACACTGAACACCAGACACCATTGTTGTTAGGCACGTGAATTGTTTAAGTCACTGGTACAGCACTGCTGCAGCTCACAGCCAAAGCACGGGATGGAACCTGATAGCGTATCTGAAATCCTGTAATTTTAACCAAGTTGTCACTTCATACTACAACTAATCAGCTTCCTCAAATGTGTCCCAACTATCTATCGCATTTGCCGAAGTCTGAATCCTTCACCATCGCTTGCTCTTACAAGAGCCCTCTCCCGAGCCACAAGCCCAAGGACAAGGACAGGTGCAAAGTAAGCCCATTACTTAAGAAAGGAAAATCACTTTTAATTACCAGCTTGCAGCCTTAGCTGCAGAAACAGAGAGGCCTGTAATTTTGATCTTTGCTTGAAGATATGCTTGGCATGAGGGCAGTCTTTAACAACACCAGACTGGTTTGGACTGGGGGGTGGCAGGAGGCTGACACCAGCAGAGTTTCACAAGCGGGGAGGACAGGAACAGGCTCAAAATGACAGGAATGGGCTCCAGCCCCAGCTGGGTCAGCATCAGCCCCGCAGAGAGCTCTGCCAGGGAGGGAGAGGCACACCGTCCATATAGGGGACCACACCGATGGAAAAGTTTAAACCACCTGAAGAACTGCCCAGTAAAATCAGTTCCAACTCAGTGGAAATTAATCTTAAATTCAGTACTAAAAGCCAACTCTATTTCCTTCTTGCTGAGAGATGGGTTTGTGCACTATTTCATCTAAACTGGTTAGTCTCACACCAGGAAGTAACACTGGAGAAGGTAAAAAAAATAAAAATGATACAAGCAACAATGAACAGTACTAAATAAATCAGGGTGGTTCCACAAAACGCCAGCAGCCAGCGGGAGGATTCAGAGGGTGAAAGCAGCAGGTGAAGTCATGGGCTGCCCCTAACTGACAAGTTTGTTTGGAAACAAACCGGCAAATCCAGCGACCTCTCTGTTCTGCCCTTATCATGTTTTGACTAAAAGGTTGTTTTCAAAGGATGAGCAAGTTCCCGGCACAACCTCATTAAACTCTCTGCCACTGTTTTCATTAAAAAAGTGAACAAATGATACATCCTACAAATTCCGTTCCTTTGTCGTAAGCATATTACAGAAATAGTTTCTTCTTATTAAATATTGGCAGGGCAGTTCTAATAGAATGAGTAGCCAAACATTGTACTTAACATCTGCCATTTCAATAACTATCTCTGCTTCTACTGAACAGGCTATTCAATTTAATAGACAGTTGTAAAATTCTAATAGATCGTGTGACTGGCATCCATCTCTCTCGTTATTTTATCTCATTTTAGGTTCCTTGTTTACTATAATTTTGTGGAAATGGTAGCTTTAGTTTTCCAAAAAACAAAAGAGTGTTTGAACTTGAAAAAAATAAGATATACACCCCACAGTTTCAAGACAAGATAACAAGCACCTCCACTGACGACTGTAACTGGCTGTTCCTACTCTGCAGGACGCTTCCATAGCTAACCACCCACCCTCTCCTCTTTTTAAATAAGGCTGCAGCTGGTCTCCAAGAAGTTCTAAATTAAGGCAGGAATGCAACACAAAGTGCATGTGCATGAATTCAGATCTCTCCACACCCACCGAAACACATCTCCAGAGAAACAAAAGGACAGTAGCGCAAGGGATGGAGAAATCGGCACTTGCGCTACGTGATACTAATCTTACAAAAGCAACTGCTAAATGTGTTTCAGGAGTTAACTAGTCTACCTCGACAACTCTTAATCATCTTTGATTGGTAAGAAACCTGGAATATTAAATAATACATACTCTAAATTACTGCTTGTGTTCTTTCATCGAGCTATAAGGTATTATAAAAATTCAACTGAATATAGAGCTCGAGACTGCAAATGATGTTGATAAACATATTTGTAAATAACTTCAAATAAGGATAAATAAAAATGAGGTAAGAGAAAATAAAATAGTCTTTTAAAAGACTGTGGTCTCAAAGAGAAGAAAAGTGGAACAATGTTCAGAAATAGACAATATTTACCTTAGAATACCTTTGCATGTTGGAAGCTAAAGATCAGATCAATGCATGTGTACTCCATTGAAAGCCAAACCCAGCAACCAACAGCCAGTTTCTCTACTACTTACGTGCCTTGGTTTTTATTTCTCAATTCCAGGGGTAAAACAAAGCCTCCCCAAAGTGAAGTGAAAAGGCTTTACACCTCCTGTGGGTACTTTGACATATACAATAGATGTCTGTGGGTTTCTCACACTTCCATTCCAGCCAGACGTAGAACACAGACAAGTACATAGTCTTAACATGATGGAAGATGGGGCAAAGTACTTCATTAGCCACTGATCAACCGACCATGTATATTAACCTCACAGGCTGAGCCTATGATCCCACTTACCTCCCCCAGATGCTAACCTCCCTTTCACTTCTGTCTTGCATTCGCTGTAGGCTTCTGTTGCTCTTCCCTTCTTAGAATCATAGAATAGAATAATCAAATGGTTTAGGTCGGAAGGGACCTTAAAGATCATGTAGTTCCAACCCCCCTGCCATGGGCAGGGACACCTCCCACTAGACCAGGTTGCTCAAAGCCCCATCCAGCCTGGCCTTGAACACCTCCAGGGATGGGGCCTGGGGTCTCCTCCTCTCGCCGTTATCGTGTCCCCTATTTCAGCTGTAGCTTACGGTTTTGCACTCATGGTTAGCCATGGTTCAGCAAGGACTTCCCACCTCAGCCACTCGTAGGACTCACCCCGTCCCCTTTACCGGGTTGACACTCCCAACATACAGCCACGCTGCTAACTGGATCAGAGCTGATCCAGCTACAAAACGCTTCTGCAAACTTCTCAAGATCACTTCCCTGGCATAGGGAGGCAGGGACGGCACAGCAGTGACTGCTTGAGAAATGGCACAGCAGGAATCACTGCAGAAAGCGAGGCTACCACCCAACGGCAGCCTCAAGCCGGTCTATGCCTGCTCCCACCCTCCCGGTGTCCTGGCCGTGACTGTCATCCCCCGCTGGGCAGCACTGGCAGCTCCTACGGCAGCTCCTCATCCTCCACGGCCTGAACACGCTTCGCTCAGGTCTCTCCCAGCAGAGACATGTGCAGGGCACTTATGTTGAAATGCTGTGGCTCCAGATTTTAAAACCAGATTTTGAAGCATTTTAACTCATGCATTTTGTTCATTAAAAAGATGAAAGCGAAAATACACGTAAGATGAAATCCGGACAGGCATACTCTCATGTTATTCATACTAGCATATATCCAAATCATCATTTATTTCTGTGCATATATAAACTGATGAAGGATGAGAAGGACGTGGTCATTTTTTAAAAATCCCTATTAAAAAATGAACTAGTGAAAAATTCCCAACTTAGTAAGCCATTATGCAGTCCGATTCAATAATTTTGAGCTATATTGATTTAATGGTATTACTTGGAGCTAAAACTAACTGGTATGTTATTAGGTATTTACAGAAAATAAAAGAACTAGAAATCTAGTAGTACAGGTTAATCAAACTGTCAACAAACCTTCTTTGCTGCACAGCATAATCCACACAGCAATCTCAGAATACATTATAGAGCATTTTATAAACCAAATAAACTTAGCAGGTTTTATTTTATAAATAAAACACTGTCACCTCTAAGGCACGACTATTACCTCCCAGGACAAGAGAGAAGAAAAAAGCCTCAATACTAACATCAGAGTTGGAATTTGGAGTTGGGATGCTGCTGCACGTGAATGTGGTCAGAGTTCGGAGAGATCCCAGATGTTAACAGCAAAGCCCATTGCAACCATTACGACTCCTATTTATTCACACGCAGAACTTCAACTGAAATGGGGTCTGACCCCAGAGGAGAGAAGCTGGTAGTCTCTAAATAGGTGTTTTCAAATATCTTTGAGGTGGTTTCAAATATCTCAACTACAGAGGCCACCTTTCTAACCTCTCCAGTCCCGTCCGCACGGCTTAACGACAAAACTGCGATGTTAAGCGCTGCATGGGCCGTGAATCGGAGTGTGGCAGCAGTTACTCAAACAGAAAATGCACGACAGACTGATTCAACATGCTGAATGGAGTACATCCCTGTCTTATAAGGTAACTTAGATTATTAGTTTAAATTAAACTTTATCCTCAAGGCAGTGGGCTTGCATTCAAATTTCAGATAATAACACAGGCCCTGGTTCAAGTGTCACTGAAATCAGTGGAAAAATTCAGAAACGCTTCCGAAGGCTTTGGATTAAGCTCACGAACGCAGGGTCCCCTGTGAGCCCGCTCATCACCCACCAGCACCTGGGGTGGGGAGGGTGGGAGAAAAGCAGAAAGAAGAGACTACAAAGGACTCCCGTTACATGGCTTCAGGCCCCAGCAAGTGCTCATCCAGGCTACGTAACACTGAGTGTTTGACTTTGCTTTTGTCTGTTGAAGCAGCGCGTATTTCCGTGCTCCTTGCTTGGAATCACTAAGAACAGAAAGGATACTGACATCTTATTTCATGCACTCTGGCACACAATACCAAACACTTAGACAAATTCATACCTCCCACCACACAACTCTGATTTCATTTTCAAAGTTCATCTCCACAGAAGCTGAGCAAATCTTGTGTCTCCTGAAAGTCAGTGATGGCTGGCAACATCAGATCACAGGAAACCTTGTCCCAAAATCACTAAAATACACACGAAAATTTTGCCGATACTCTACATAAATTGGAATGAAATCTATTCTATGAGATAAATTGCAATATCGTAATATTTAATGTATGTAACATTGTTGCACTCTCACTTTAAAGAAGTCTAAACATCAAAGTGGAAGGTACCATCCCAGCTGCATATTTTGTCGTTAAAATTATCTAATCCTCCTACAGTAGTATCACCCAGAGACCTCAGCTGACACGCTGCATTCGTACCTTCTGCAGCAAAAGGAAGGCAGAAGGAAAATAACAAAACATGAAAATGTGTTGCTAGGATAGGACATCATGGAAACCAGATGCACTGCACTTAAAGAGTGTGACATTCTGTATGTGCTCTAACACACAGAAATATTTAATTTCCTGCAAAGTTTAATCTTTTCCCTTTGGTGGATTTAGATTCAAATTCTTTTCTTTTTTTTATAGCTTACCCAAGTTTAAATTTGAAATGTGTTAACCAAATATTGTCTTAGATTTTAACCTATACCACTCAATGAGGATGATGGGATAGTATGGATCCAATTTGGGCAGATTTTCTCTGCTGCAGTCTTGCAAAACCATATCCCTAAATGTCATGCGAATTATCGCTTTGTATCAGATGCATCTCTCTCCCCTTGTCCTGTAAATTTCCGAAGCCCCAAGGACACTCTGAAGGAGAACAAATGGCAATGAAAATTTAGTTGTTGTGCAGAGCCTCAGGGGGCTTTTCTATTGATGTCTCTGGAGAGCAGTAAGCTAAGGTGGTATCGCAAATGCCTACTTCAAAGAAAAAGTTTCCGAGAGACATAATTTTTCAGCAACGCATTTCGGGCACGGCCTATGGTTTTCCTGCTTCTCTAAAAAAAAACCATTAAAGGTTCAAAAAAATTGCCAGTCTTTCAAAGATTAAATTCTCTCTGCAGACTTGAAATTACAGTGTCATGGGTTTCTAAACAGTAAGCCACTGTTTGCTGTCTGCATCAACAGAACATAAAAAAGGCACACTGCCACTTTATAAGAGTACATCCCACTATGAAGCCACACATGCCGTACACGGTATTTTCAGGATGCTTGCCCATTTTGAAAGCAACCCACAAAATGAAGTTATATGACCTCAGAATACCTGAGCACAGTTTCCAGAATGTCACGCTGTCACGTCCCAGCCAGGGTACTATATTTTTAACATTAACTAAATACATTTCATCACTGTGAAAGGGCAAAGACGACACTGTCACGGGATTTTCCCATAGTGTGATCACTATAATATTTTCCTCTTGTCATAGTAAGTACTAGTGATAGTAGTAGTACAAGTGATTGTGCTTGTTAGAATTTGGATGGCAGACACTTCGTAATCCCAAAAAGTTCCCTATTCCTTCACCTGCTGCTATCTGATGAAGCACCAAAGGTGTCATTACTATGTAATCTAAAGTCTTCCTCTAAGAATTCAGGCTTTAACTAGGAAAAAGAAGTTGAGCTGTGTTAAAAACTGTATATCTAGATGGTGCCTTCATACTAATGCACACTATTTCCATGCACTTCAAAACAGGCCTTTTACTTGGAAGGAACACTGGGTACAACTGTCCTTGTGCAGAATGCACATCTTTTGAAAAAACAATAGATATTCTAGACAGGACAAGATATTATTTCAAAGTATACCAGAAGAATCAACAGATTTACCCGTGACTTTGGAAACAGGATAAGGTCTCACAGTCACAGGCTCGCAGCTTGCAGAACTAAATGTATTAGGAGAGCAGGAAGTAGGACTGGAAAGGATTTCACGGTAAGTCCTTCATTAGTCCTGGCAGTACCTTAGAACTGGTGTGAACAAGTTTCTTCAATATATTAGTATGTTTTTATATGGCTTAAGTATATCCAAGTGTGGCATTTTCATGATCTCTTCTAATCAAGCTTATTTTGGGAAACATTCAAAACAGGAGTGGAAACAAATGAGCTGGAGTTAGAGCACACCGTAAGACAACTACGGTCTATCCCAGAATGCACAAACTCCATTGAAGTTTGAGAGATTTTCCTTTGGAATAATTTTCAGATATTATCACCTTTTTAAATGGAAAGAAGACTGCAAGTCTGACTACTTGCTATCAGAATTTCAGCGTTTCTGCAGAATCCAAGAGCTAAAAAGGGCATTCTTTGATCTGGTTAATATGGAAATATGGGCACAGAGAGTACTTTAAAGAAAAACAGCTGTATCAATAAAAACTACTTGTGAAAGGACTGAACAAATTTCTGAGCAAAATTATATTTGAGCTCTTTAAGCTGAAAAGGGAAAAAAACTCTAGTTTAACAGATAGTGCAGAATCCTCCCTCTGATGAGCGATGGCTCACAGTCATGGAATTAGTTTGCCCACACTTTCCATCTACTCCCCGTACACTGAGTAAGGCCACATCTCCTGGGGGAGGTCTCCAACTAACATCAAATGAGAGCAGAATAGCTTATGCGAAAGATACACAGGCATCTAACGTCACTGTGGAAGGTCAGTGAGGAAAAAAAGGTACAAAGTACCCGTACTGGCACAATTTGGGAAAAAGAGCCCTTCAGGACAAAGCCCGTCAGTAGGTGGGAAGCAGCATTTGCTTTCTTACCAAACAATGCCCGGGGAGATTTCTAAGCACTTCTTTCATTCTTCACCGCCGCGGCCTGGGTCTGTTGCTAACAAGAGCCTTCCCAACACCTAAGCCACGGTGCTTCTGCGCAGATGAACACACGAGGAACATGGGAAGAGGAGGGATGTTAGCTCACTGCCGGCGCTCCCCAACCCTGGGAAAGGGCTACGATGGAAGGAGCCGGGTGGGCTGCGCACCGCAAACACGCGATTCCCGGCAAAGAGTCTCTGAGCTGTGATGACAGATCAGCAAAGAAACTCTTCCAGGGTCAGGAAGGAAACCAGCTCGTGATTTTGGTTAGTTATCCACAGCAGCATCCCTCTGCTGTCGGCCCCTTTGCTCTGGAGCCCTCCCGAGCACAGCAGCAACCCCCCAGGTGCTCCCCACGCTTTCCTGCAGCCAAGACGAACCAGCCTTTGTCAAGTTCAATAATGATAACGAAGCAAAGAGAAGAGAGCGAGAATGCTCTGATGTTAGAATTAGTTAATTCGTTAAGCGGCAATAGCAAGGCTCTCATTACTAGCAAGAATCCTGAGTGTTTCTTAGACAGCTTTTCTTTGTTGAAAGCTTTGTTTCCTGGATGTGAGAAACTAACAAATAAAAAAAGGTCATTAATGTTCAAGACATTAACTCTTTCTCCCCTGCTGTTTTTAAAAGCAAGGCAAGCTATTAAGTACCCTATAAACATATCTTGAGCTTCCTGCGACAACCTCAGTGTCGAGCAAAGCCCTGCATGATGCAACACGGTCAGTTTCCCATTCCCATTTTGACTATGGATACAGTTTTAGTCTCAACTAGAGCCTATTTTATAAGTTTGTTCTTTTATTAGGCCTCTGCTCCAATATCGTAATATGACTCATTTTATATTGTTTATATTTATTGTACAATATTGTGTTGTATTGTTCACATACTTTTAGGGCACACAGTACGTGAAATACTGCTCAATGAAACACAGCATTTCCATTTGCTTTTGAAATTATAGATAGAAAACACTCCCAGGCTTCAACACTATTCTGAAGCAGTGTAGTTCCTTGCATAGACAGTGTAACAGATACAACTTCATGGCATGTGAATTATGATTTTACTCTTCATTTTACTTAATGTTTCCTTCCTCACTACAAAAGATTCCGCACTCATAATTAATTGACCATATGTATTTATGCAGCACATACACACGTTGTATCCACTACCACTTCAAAGGTTACTGCTAAAAACCCACAGTATCAATAAAAGTAGTCACACTTAACATAAAAAAAGAAGAGCTACGTATTACTTAACAAACAGTAAGATCACAGATCTCCAT
This sequence comes from Larus michahellis, assembly GCF_964199755.1. NCBI lineage: Eukaryota > Metazoa > Chordata > Aves > Charadriiformes > Laridae > Larus > Larus michahellis. The sequence continues at coordinate 12,423,832 of NC_133897.1, forward strand.
CTGGCTGTAAAGCATGCCATAACAAAAAGTAACAGCTGGAACTTCTACTGTGGAGCTCTGCTTTGTGTTTTTTTTGTTTTTCCATATATACGTAGTTAGCACTTTCCAGAATCATCTTGGCAAGAATTTTTAGGATTAATAATATCATCAGTTGTACCAAACACACATTGCTTAACTACTGTCCTTGCATATTTCAAGTGCTTTTATTGTACCTTTCAGTATTGGTTTATTCCCATCAGTCAATCTGCCCACCAACAGCCACTTGTTAGGAGTCCTTAAGCTACTTAACAGCCAAGGCACAAGTTACCCTCTGCTACAGTTCCAGTCCTCTCTGACAGAAAAGGCCACACGGCAACCAGGCATCCAGTCCAGAGATGGGCAGATTTTTATAGATCTAGTAATTTTAAGTAAAGAAAAAACAGAAAAACAGATTTGCAAACCTTGGTCTTCCACCACAGTAGCAAACGCTTACTGTAACTGATGTTTAGAGACTGAAATCTACAAAATGCTCACAACAATACTTCCTTAAGTCTCCCCTGCAGTCCAAACCCCGGAGTAAAAATACAGACCAAGCAAGCAGAAAGAGACATACCAATGGTGTTAATGTATTCATCTTCAAAAACAAATGCATTATAATTCTGTCCGTGTACTAAAGCAGCAAGAGAAACATCTCTAGAATAATGATCCATTCAGTGATATTCTCACGTTGATATGCTTCTGTTATTTTGACTGGTTTTTTAGTTGATTAAAGAACTGATAAGTGAAACAAGTAACAATTTGCTCTGAGTATTTTCTAGACTATTCCGTTGAGATTTAGTAATACTCATATTCTAGCATGAGAAAATGCTTTTGCATCTGAACCACACTCGTGCTGTATACATACATCACGGTGCATATGGTACCCTGCGGGCTCCCAGGCTGCCAGCGAGAAACGTCTGTGTGAGCAGCAGTAAACCTGACCAGGTTGACATCAATTCCTCTCTGCTGTTACCCACCAAACCACCGGGATTAAACCCTGACTCCCCAGGAACGGATGAAAGCTTTGCCTTGACTTAGTCTGGGCTAAGACTCAGAAGTTTCAGCTGGGGGAAAATGTGGTCTATAAATCTTGCCTGGAAGGGAGAGAGGATATTTACGTAATTCCATCCTGTTAGTGACTGAGCCTCGCACTCACCAAAAGCAAGGATGCTCCCAACAAGAATAATGAAAGAAAAACAGTTCAGTCACATTGAGCTATCACACCCAACACACGAGAAAAGAGCATCCGCACCTTCTCCTCACCTACCCTGAGGGAACACTTAGGAAGATGACACGTGCACCTCTAATTCTGCTTCACACTGGACAAAAACAGGATCCTCCTGAGCTTCCTGTTGATACAAGCTATTTACAAGATTGGACACAATCACCTTTAATTCTCCATTTCTCTAGTCATCAGACCATAATATTTTTGCAATAAGATTTAAAACAGACACTGATGTTCAATCTACTTAGAAGTAGTTTGCATAAGAAGCACATCCCTACTCTAATGTATCCAATAAATTACCATTTTTCTACAATATTACTTTGTTAGTGTCCAATAGACCTAAATTAAAAATATGAATACAATATAATTTAAAAATACAAGTAGAATTTCTCCATACTTCTCCACCTTCCAGCAAAATCCACAAATGCGAACTAGATATCATACCTGAAGGTCAAACAGATTTTTTGCAAAACATTTTAAGCCAACGGAGTCAAAGAAGACTTATAAAATCAATAAGACGTATAAAGCTGATTGCAACCTTATAAAAAGCCTCAAATCTTTAGCCTGGGTGACACAAATATAGCATTTCACACCGTAAGCAATTTCCCAGGAATGTAGGCCAGTTCACCTTTGCACTATGAAGGGTTTTTTGCATCTCTAGACGACAAGTGACCGCAGTGGTTATTTAGGATGCAGACAATTTCATAAGGCACTGTGCAAGATCAAGAATAATGGCTCATTGCTGCTAATGAGCAATGTCAAACATGGGTCCCCCCACACTTTGTGCGGGAAACTGCCTGGCTTTGCTTTGAGGATGGGATGAAATTATTTGTAGCGTTGTCACATACAGCATGTCTGAAGCCGGTTAAAACACATACTCAAAAATTTAAAAAAAAAAAAAGTCACCCAGCAACAGAATATATGATTAAGAAAAATAAGAGTGTACTTGAAATATTCTCCAAGAAACACAGTAAGAGAATTTTCCAGTAACAGCTCCTCAGTATTTCTTGATATTTCTCTCCTAGGTAAAAGCAAATAAAATGAAAATAAAAGATTTGCCTTTCAGGTGTAGGGAACAATAATTTAAAAGAAGGAGAGGTTTTATAGTATCTGATGTAAATATTCAGTCTCAAACCTTTGTTCCCCCAGCCAACCATTTCTGAAGACCTTTCCAATAGTCCAGGTAAGATGATAAAGGAGTGTAGGTGTTCCAACTCCCTGGATGGCCAAGGTGTGCTTCTACAGCAGCAGGCTCTCACAACAAGGAGAGTCAAGTGAAATCCATGACAAATGGTCTAGAGCCAGTGTCAGGACACCCTCATGCCTTCAGCAAAGCTCTGTTCATGCTCAGATGTGCAGCTGTGCATCCAGGGTACCGCTCTTCTGACAGGTCTCAGCCAGGTGACTCCACAGCCCTGAGGGACCTCTTACGCTCAGTCTGCAGAGTCTACACTATGGCCAAAACATTCAAATCACAGTAAGTTTCTAGGTTGTTTTTTGAGATGGAACTGATAAAATGGACATGTGTGCTGTTAAGTATTTTAATAACATGATTTTTTTTTAATAAGCAGGCAGATTCACACTTCCCACAAGTCAATCATCTTTGACCAATAAAGATTTAAAGGAAACTCTAATGAATGCCAGTTAATCCCAGATCTTTAAGGATCGTTCCTTTAAAGTTTGCGGTTAAAAAATGAGTGCGCAGACACAGCAGGTATGGAAATTCTCACATCAGCGCTGGGGGTGCAAGCAGAACGCTCTTCCAAAGAATTCAATAATATCTTTGATACCTTCTGCATCAAAACACCACCAGTTAGAACAGAGACGTTTAACCCCGTGGCTGTCAGCGGAGCGAGGATATGGCCACAGCTAGGACAGAAATTTACTTTGTGGATATGCCCTAAGCAGTAATCTCTATAGGAAGGGAAAACAGTAACACAGAAGGTAGAAAGTGTATATATGACACCATTAAGATTTTGAAGATGTACTGAAATGGGAAGGAGATGATCTGAAATCTTGTCACATCAGATCTTTATATAGCTAACCCAATGGAAGATAATGTTGCCCAGAACAAGTACGGAAAACATGAATGTTGATAAGAATTTTTTTCCATCTCTATATCTGGCCTGATACTGTATGGCCCTGTTTTCTGCAACACAAAGCACTATTTCATACACAAAAAGAAACACTGTCCACTGAAAATTAACATGTGGTAGGAACATTCCTCTGCACGGCGTAAGTGATTTAACAATGAGATTCAGGATTATGTCATATGACCATGTTGTTTCTATGGACTTTAAGGCTAATTAACTAACTTGCATTTCCAGCATCCCAGCTAGCCGTACAATTTTTATTCCAGGTTGATATGCACACACGGATGCGCCAAGAATTAATGAGAAACACTAAACAAATATCAGGGTACACGCTGTTGTTAAAGGTGGCACTGCTTCAAAGATATTTTGTAATGCTGCATCATTTTTGTACACCTGGAATAAATTTTTGCCAGTTCGTGCAAACAGATGGGGCACAAGGATGTTCGCAGGTGGGGCATGATACCACCAAAATGCATGAGAGGCAATGCCACCTATCTGGGGCCGGGGACATTAAAAGAAAATTCAGAAATACACTTACGGGCTGCTCAGTTTGTCACTCAACCAAAACCAAAACACACATGACTTCTTGGCAGAACGTGGCTAACTATTAACTTTATTTATCATTTTACAAAGCAAACTGTAACAATTCATAAAAAAACAAATATCGAGAATATCCGAAACCACACATTAATAATAATAATAAAACCCCAAAACTGCAGATCACAGAATTAGACTCCATTAGGCACATTGTTGCAGTAAGTGGCACCCATTTAGAAGATGCAAGAGAGCCAAAAACACAGTCTTCTGTGTAGAGATCCAATACAAGCAAATGGAGCTAGATTAATACATCAAATTCATATAAATCTGGGATAAGAACGGGAAACAGGCACGTTTTTCCATTGTTGTTTTTTTTTCCTTTGGCTAAGACTGAAAATATCCTGTTTGCTAACACAGAAAAGATTTATGACTCTAAACACAAACAAGTAAATAACAATAGTGAAGGATTCTGCGCTGTTATCCACGTTCCTCAAACTCCCTGGCCCCCGAACAAACACTGCCCTACAGGGAACGGAGTCCAGCCTGGGTTTGATGTGACAGAAATGTTTTGATTAAGAAAAAGCATCAATATACACGACAACTTTTAAACACGCTTAAATACTGCCCTTCTTATGGGTTAATGTAAGCTCATAAATGAGCACTTCCTTGAATCACGTCACAGTCAAGGGACAGAAGAAATGGTGCATGGTAATACTAGTACCCTCTTCCACAGGAGATATCCCAACATACCTTGACTTCTAAGGCTGCCTTTGCTGCCTCCTCTTTCGGTCTTAATGAAAATACAGCAAAAATCAAAATGCCAGCCCCAGAGTAGCCGGGGTCCACTTATTCTGAAGCAAAGTGGCAGTCAACCTTGCTTCTTTTAATTTAAGATGGGACACAAACTAAGACAGAAGAATGTATCAGTGTTACGACGCAAGAGAAACATTTTAAATACCCACAAATGTTATTATTACTTCTTAGATTAAAAGACTATAGTAAATAATTTCTCAGACCTGAAATTACTGCACCTTTCTATAACACTCGTTACTGTCATTTACTGATAATTCTGGTTATGGTTATTTCATTTATAACGGTTGTAAATAAGACTTTACACCTTCTTGATGGCAAACCTACGTTGTTAGTCACGTATCTGAGTCAATCCCTTCCCTCTGAGCATAACTGCACCCTCTTAGAGATAAGTATACAAGCAGTCTGATATCCAGGCGATGTACCTGGACACAATTCTCATTAAATAAATAAATAAATAAATAAAACCAAAAAACAACCCACATCACGTAACAGAAACACCTGTATATTTGAAAGAGCATGCATCTCGATCAGTGAGGTACTTCAGTAGCCTAGGATGGAGGTATTATGCCTCAGTATCAAGACTGTCCCTACCTAAAACAGCACTTTAATAACTTCCTATATTACTTTTTTTTGCTCGGCTCACTGCCCTACTCAAGAAAAGTCTAAAACCAAAGCGACCTCAAAACACTGAGACACTATGACAGAACTTCTGTCGCCACTCTCTGAGATCAGCACGACAATTAGATGGGTGTAAAAACCAGCGAGAATGACTGCAGTAGAACAGTATTTTCTTCGGATACGCTGCATTTTTTTTGTTTTCAAAATTAAGCCCAAGGATCTGTACTTACAATTGCTACTTTTTTTTTTGACTCCAAGCACGTTCAGTTGTGTATTGTCTCATTATTTCATACTGTAATAATCCCCAGTTTGTTTTCTGTTTTGCAAACAATATCACAACAGTTGAATTGCTGTAAGCTTTTTGTGAATTTTTTTTTAACATGACAATTTCAAACTACCCATAAGCATTTGGCTGGCTTTTAGTTTTTACTGTAAGCTATCCTTTTGTTTTAATAATATATTCTAAATCCTAATCAAATTGAAGAATACACCAATAACATACAAGAATATGGACTGAAGGAAATTATTTTATGTATTTTCAGAGATGTGACAGGGAGGAAAACTGGAAATATAAATCAAGAAGCGGAGATGGCATTTTTTAAATCAATACTTTTCCATACCCTACTCTTCCCCCCCATACTCCCAAGCCTTTGGAAATACACTAAATACAAGCATAAAATTGCAGTTTCCAAAAAAAGTTCCCAGTGAAGTCACTAACGGTTTGATTCAGCTTGCTCTTGGTTCTGCAGTTTACATTGCTTAAAATTGACATGCTTTGGTTAAAATGGGTCATCTGCTTACTGTCTTAAGAAAGACACTCTGGGTTAAAACTGAAAACTTTTAACACTATGATGCAATCTAAAGCAATAGTTCTGAAACTGCATGGTGGATCCAGTGATGACATCAGCTCATGGAAAAAAATGGAAAAAAAAATATTTGACCAAAATACAGGATGCCAAAACTCAGAAAAAGTATTTATTCGCATCTCTGATTAAAAGCAAATGCTTTCAACTTGTAAACTATTTTTCTGTCAGTTCTATTTGCTTCTTCCCGCTTCTCACTAATGACCTCTCCTCGTTAGGGAGCCAAGCAGCCACCTTCATGCCAAGTCACCAAGTAGGGGCTCACGGACTCTGACCTGGCACCACACAGCACCAGCAGAGGCTGCAGTAATCCTTTATGGGATGTTCCCTCTTTTTCATTCAACAAAAGGTGTGAATGCCAACACCCAAAACCTCCACATCTCATGGCAAGGTTATTTTATCACTGCCTTATCCTAAATAGATAATTTCTAGGAAACGTGAGTGCTCTACTTACTCACCACTTGGGAAAGAAGCAAGGCAAATGCAATGGCGAAAGCCCCACATGGGGCTGCTGTGGGGCACTATTCATTCAGGCGGTCTCACATTCTTCCATTGACTTTCTTTGGGAAAAGCTTCAGTTTTGAGGCTGTTGTCGTGGTATCTTCTTAAAAACAAAGGTTTTCATTCGTGGCTGAGATACCCAGCAAACACAACTCGGCTGTGGCACAGGGTCAAGCACGGACCCTCACGTCTGTTGGTAGTTAGCGCTCTCCCTGGCATGGTTTTGGCCTGAGACAGCCAGCACTGTCCCAGATAACGCCCAGACGTGGTTCAGGGTTCAGAGAATAGCACCTCTCACCAACTGTTCACAGCAGGCAGTTTGGATACGTCCATATGCTGCAAGAAGGTCTGGACACCTACACGTGAGCCAGGCTGGGCCACTGGACCAGAGAACCGTCCCTGGCCCGGGATGATTTTGTCATATTGTTTTTTTTGTCATATTTTGTCATATTGATTGTCAATACCAATGCTGGTATTGACAGATGGGGGTTTAGCACTTCAGGTGCTACTTTTACAACACACAACCAAAAAAAAAATAAATACATATATTCTATGTAGGAAAGACAACAGATTGACAGAACTCTTATTTTATGTATCAAATCTTAACTATGAGAAATTATGGAGAAAGCAATCTAAGGAATTACTTACCACTTACAAAGCTCATGCAAACCTGAGCTCTGGAATAGAAACCAAATGCTGTTTGGGTAAACTGTTGCCTGATTTTCAGATACTAATCTTCCACAGCTGAATGATGTGCATCTCTCATTTAAAAATAGACAACAGGACACTTTGAGATTCTACCTAAACTGGCTGCCTTCAGAGGTCTGGACTATCCTTCACCATCCTCTTCAGCATGCTCCAAACTCAGATGAGGGGGGTTTTTTTATTAGAAGAAAATCCAAAAGCTACAAGAACACCAAGCGTTTTTGAGCCATGAAAAAAGCTTGCCATAAACCACCATGATTAACTCTGAAAAATCAATTCTATTTTTTTCAGTATTGTGAAATAAGAAAAATATGGAAAAAAAAATGAAAAATATGAAAAATAACCCCCAAAATTGTATTTAAACTAGAGATGAGCTTTAAAATCCCTGAACAACAGAGTGGGAGAGTGAAATAAGTCTCTTGGAACACCAACCTAAACATTTCCAATCCTGCTGCATCTTTTTTGGTAAAGTTAATTGCAGAGACATGCTCTCATTCTTGCTGGGATGCAGCTGCCACCATTTCCCTCTGAATGCAGCCACAAAAGCCACAGCAAACGTGGCAGAAGTAAATGTGCACCAACAGGTCCTTAAATTCACAGTCCAGTACATTAATCATGGTATTAGTGAATGCACAGAACTCAGCAGTAGCGCGGTCGGGTACCAGAACACATCCTCAGCTTCACTCCCAGGCAGAGGGACAGTGCGGGCAGCCGGGGGCGATGCCACCCTGAGGGATTCCCACCTGAACCACAGAACACGGATGAAGGTAAACTAAGCCTCGGTTCTGAAGAAGAGATGCTTGCTGCTTCACTGATAAAATGTTCCAACATTGTATTTTTCCTGCTGTCCACTGGACACTCTTACTGTTTTTCCTTCATTGTCTGCGCCAGATATAAAAAAGGGCAAAAGGGAATAAGAAGAACCATGTGTTTCCAAGACTGCAGTTCCTGCCTATTAAAAGAACATTTAAAAAAAGCCACGGCTACATCCAGAATACTATTTATCCAGCTTTAAAAGTGGGAGCATTTAGTTCAGTAAAAGAAAAAATTTAAAGGACCTTCAGGCTTATTCCTTCTTTAGGACTTCTCTTGCAGTGTCAGTATTACAATCAAATATTGTTTAGATGATTAAAAAAAAATGAATAAAATCATTCCAGATGTGAAAGTCTTTGGGGCTGAAGAACTCGCTTCCATGTCAATACTGGAAAGATCATGGGGCTTAAAAATAGCTGCAGAAGCAGGTTTTGTGTTCACTTCAATACTATTGGAATTAAAAATGCTGGATATAGTGTAGTCTCCCAAAATGGCTGAGCTGCCTCATATAGTCTTCCAGGTATCCTTTCTTTTTACATTCCCTTGTGGATGCTTGCTTCTTCTTGCTCCAGTTCTATAATCCATCCCTAGACAGCAGAGTCCTTAACCATGCAAGCCCTAAGTATATGCCCACTTTTAACCACGTGTTTCAGTTTTAATTGGTTTCAATATGACTTAAGCCCATAATAAAAACAGCATGTCCCACGCAACTATGTACCTACACACTTCCATAAGCAAATAACGTAGTCCATAGTGAAACAACTTCACAAACTATTCCGATACAAATTCCTTCTACGTGAATGTCATACTGCAATTTCCAGTCCAGTCAGTTTTTCACAGGACAGTCCACAATAAAATGCCCCACAGCCTTTTATAATAGACTATAAAGAAAGATGCAGGTACTTGCTCTTGGCTTTAAGTGGTAGCACAGTGCTCCCACACTAGCAATTCCGTTTCTTGAAGTATGATGGAGTCCAGCTTCAATATACTAAGTTATATCAACCTCAGGTTTGTCAATAATACATAACTTCATGTCCAACGCTAATACTTTTTTAAGAAGCCTTATACAGTATTACTTTGCTAAACATAAGAGCCTTTTCTAAGACCTGAAGATGAACCACCACTGGAGAACTTCAAGCTGGAAACAAAGTACAGTTTTTCCCCCAGCACAGGAAAGGATGGTCATCTAACAAAAACTAACAAGAACATCCACAAGATATTAGACACGAGGTAGGAATTACTGGGAGAACCTTTTCATGTGCCCGTGCGATCAGTAGACATATGAATTTCTTCTGACCTGAAAGAAAAACTCAAACAAAACAACTATCAACTTATGAATCCCTGAAATACCACAGAAAAAAGAAAATAAAGAAGAAAAAGAAAAAATCACTGCTCATGTCTTAAGCTCCTGATACATCATTATTTATACGCTGAAGCACTTATTGACAGGTTGGTCGGAGATGTAACTTTAAGGGCACTTGTTCATCTAGAGCCACTTCAGGAGGACTGGTCCTGGACATTGGCAAATTAAGCTCCTGCTGGTGCAGGCACTGCTTCATCTGGTGAAACCCCTGCAGCTCTGCTGCCTACTCTGCCTGTGCGAAGGCTCTGAGAGGCAAACACTGCTTCTGCCACCGACAAGGAGGCAGGGGCATGTACCTTCAGCCACCACCCCCAGGACAGAGGAAGGGTCCCATTGTTCTACTGCTTTCTGAGAAGTCTTTGAGCCAGCTTTGGATTTCAAAGCTCCTTTGCTTCCATCCAAAGACTTTCTGTACGCCTCCGTTCCCGTCTGCTAAGCTGGTCTTCCCTCTCTCATTATTTTCCCAATAGGGGTCGGAATTTGCACCACTTTTAAATTTGGTTCAGTGGGAGCCAGAGCATTTTGTAACAAAATGCCCCTACAAAGATCACCAGACACTGCAATTAGAATGGCACAATGCGTTAAAATAAGTCTCAAGATATATACAATTGAGTTTTACTTTATTCACTGTGTATTTTGGGTCATTACGGTGAATTGTTCCAAGCCAAAAGACATCGTCGTAAATTCAGCAACAGCAGCGTGTAATTCATTTCATGTGACTGCGTAGAAACACACACATCACAAAACTAACTGGAATAAAGATATCTGTTAAGTCCGTTTAACAACAGAAGCATTGGTGACTCATTAGAAAGGGTGTGAGTCAGAATAAACGCCAAAACACTACTGAGAAGCAATAAATAAAATAGGATTAAAATTATCTTCTTGTACCAGACAGTTGAGACTGAGCATCAAGAAGCCCCACATACCCTGGTGTGATTTAGAAGGCCTCCCAGTGACAGTCATCTGTCCCTTGTCCTTCTTGACCTCAGCTGTTATTTAAGGAATTGGGAGGACGGTGGGGAAGGGGCTCGCACATCTGAGCCACAAAGCTGAGGAAAAATCCATGACTCAGAAGGGGGGTAACTCACACATGCCTCTCCCTATGGGAGCTGCTGCTTCCTATAACATTCCCTTAAGTGGGAAGATTTGTTCATTTGAGGAGTCAGTGTGTGAGGTTTTTCCTTCCCCATCTTCTCTGCGTATATATTCCTTTACATCTTTAAATATGCCTACACACACTGCATGTAAAAATAATGACGTCTGTGTGCCGATTTTTACGATTTAAAAAACCTACTTCCTTAAATACCACTGAAAATAAATCGTTGCCTCGAGAGATGTTTTCACAGATAAATTCTTAGGTTCTTTAATGTGTCACATTTAGCCTTTAATGGAATACACAGTCCTTGCCCAAAAACATTTTTATGCCTAAATTTTAGTTACTCCATCACAGTAACAGAGTAACCTCTTACCCTCCTCACCCCATAGCAGTGGGTACAAACAAGAATTTTGCACTAGGCTTTGCAGACCATTCCTTTTACTGCACAAACAATCAAAAGTTTCTTTATTTATTGAGATCTTACGAAACATGGTAACAGAGGACTAAACCACCATAAATGTGGGATGTTACAAGACGACCAAGCTCCTTGCAACCACTAGGTTTTCACACTGCTTAATGAAGCAAAACAAACCCAGTGAGAAAACAGCAATCCTTCAGACCAAGTTCACTACATCCCAGGTATACTGAGGGAAACACCATGATGAATGGTAAAAGGAAGACAAAAATAAAAATGCAAAATAAGTCACAAGTCATAAGTCTGTTCCATAACCCTGAACAGAATCTTTTATTCCACGTCTTGATCAGAGTTACGCACTACCAAATTCCTAAAACTGATAGAATTTATGCCTTTGCCATACAATGTCAAAGGATGACAGAGATACCTATCACTTGGCCTCTCCCATTATTTTCTTGACATTTTGAAAATCCAGAAAAGGAAAAAAAAAAAAAAATCTTCTTACCCATCCCTCAACTGCCTCTTTTTCCTGTAAAAGAATGGCTTGAATACAGTCTTTGGAAAACTACCTGGTTGGATCTATATTTTCCATATGCCTGAGCTGCAAACTAAGCCCTGGAAAACAGAAGATAGGCATCATTGTCTTTGGCTGGTGATGACAGTAATTGGCCTATGAACCACTTTTGTTAAGGCAATACTAGAAAATTTAAAAAAAAAAACAGTTCCAGCCTTGCTCTTTCTTCCTTGCTTTTTCCCTCTGCCTGCCTTGCAGCAAAATGTAGAGAGAAACAAACTCAAAACATTTTCCAGAAACTGGGTGCCTAGATCTCCTTGTATTTAGGAGAAAAGGCAATTGCTGCAATCCCTCATTTCCTCGCTGTCACTCAAAGGCACCAGGTATACTGAAGGCAAGGACCTGCCTGGGGCTCGCACAGCTGCAGGCAGGAGGTCCCTCTCCAGGACACATGGCTTCTGACAACTCACCGCAAGCACATCGAATGTATCCTTCACCAATACATTTATTATATTACATTCTTCTGCTGACATGCACTATCTCATAGAAATAAAAGCATACACTCTCCTTGTTATCTGGTTAGACTGATTTTTAAAGCAGATTCTCAAATATCACAAAACTTCACACTTTCCTCTCCTGCCCATCTGAGGCCTGGTGTTGCCGCTGTACCCTGCGCCACAGGACTTTGACTCACTTACATCAACCTGATTTCAGTTCTTGGAATACAGTATTGCCATCCTGACACCTGCAATCACTATCTTTACCCTGAAGGCAACCGAAGATACTTCTTCAGGCAGAATGTGGGTGATACAATTCTGTTTCTGAGGCTGTGGTACAGAAGCAAGCTAAGTTTGAGGACCTCCAACCTCACGCTGCAGAAATGAAGAACATCACCACCCAAAATCTTTTAAATCTACCAGTTCAAGAAAACACAGAGAAAGCATACAAAACGAGAATGAGATATGGGCCGTTCTGTTGTTCATGTAATGACCTGGCAATGTTAAATATATAGTGGAGCATGACTTTAGAAAAAAATGCTTTTAAGATCCCTAACCTTTCACACAGTAATTCAAAAGAAAGACTGCTGATCCCTTGATTAACACTGACTCTCTTTTTTAAGCACGCAATGAAGATGCCAAAGATTTGGTTTTTCCATGCAGAAGGCAGATATGCTGCCTCCATGTGTGACAATTTGGTTTAAGTTAGAGTGGTGATATCAATGAGACTGAAGCACATGCTTAAAATGCTTTGCTGAATTTGGACCATACCCCACATAACTTTCTCTTGCAAAAGCTATGTCCAGCTGCTCACTGAATAGTCAGGAAACGATGTGGATGTGGAAGTTCTTCCATATTTAAAAGCTGTGTTCACATCCCAGAAAATACAGTCCAGCTTCCCTTTTTATAGAAAGGAAAAGAAAGGGTGGTGGCTGGGAAAGAATTGATAGCATGACGCCAAACACTGAACTGTGGACCACAGCCACCAAACAGCTTTCATAGGAAGATCTTACTGTGGGTGGTTCTACAATGCCAAGGTATCTGGCGACTGCTTTCCAGCTCAGCCAGGAGGATTTATTATAGCATTATTGTTTTGCATTATAAACTTTGAAAAAATAGGCAATACTTAAGTGCATGATTACAGCTGCAAGCAACTCTCAAAACAGGTTTCAATAAAAACAATAAAAGATCTCATCAGCATTCAAGATATTTTCATATTGAAAACTGGTGTTAGTAAGTAATCAAACGAACTAATTTTCAAAGCCATTCAGTTCTGTTAATTTCCCTGCTCCTGAGAGAACCAAAGGAATTACCTTTCCAGATATAAACAGGCATATACTTGTATCATACAGAAAAAAAAAAAAAACCAGGAATTGTTTAATTGACACCTGAGTGATGATCATAATGACAGTATTAAAATAATCACAAGCAACCTTACCCACACTTGAATTCTAGATCATTTACCTAAGATGTAAATTTACTGTGATTGTCAAGTTTTGCCCACAAAAAACAGTAACATTAAGCGAAGCAGTTTCAAAATCATACATATGTTTAATGCATTGTGCTTCACCTTCCATGTTGCGCATTTTTGTTGACTATCATTAATGTGCACATGGCATAATTACAACCAAAATTTAAAAACTTGGTGTTACACAAGATCTCAGCTGAGGAGCCACTGACAGCAGGTACGAACATGGTGCAGGAGAGGCTGAGCACATCATTCCAAGAACCCCACACAGTGTGAAATCCAGGAGAAACATACTGGGAAGTGCAAAATTACATGTTAGTGAAAGAGTGGAAATTTAAGGGAGTATTACATAATGGTTGAGCTGGAAGAGCTCCTAGAGCTTGTCCAACATCTTGTCCAACCACCCTTCTCAACAGGGCCACCTAGAACATGTTGCCCATTACCATGTCCAGATGGCTTTTGAGTATCTCCAAGGAGTCCACAACCTCCCTAGGCAACCTGTGCCAGTGCCTCACAGTACAAAAAAAAAGGCTTTCCTTATATTCAGACAGTGTAGTTATAGAAAATATTTTATTCACCAGCAAAACCAGATTAAGATGTTTCCACACATGTCCCTTCCCAATGCATCCACCTTTTCCTCCATCCAAGCTGTTCAGATCCATGTTCTCAGGAGGGTGCTGGTTTTTTTGCAAAGTTGCACTATGTAGCAAATTGATGAATTGATCCAACTTTGAAAAACTACAAAAAGAAATTCCCTCAGGGGGAAAAAAAAAAAAGAAAAGAAAAAAATCCACAAGATTTTCTTCCTCTTCTTTTTTCTTTTGGTTTTGTTCTCTTGTTTGCAAACCCAGGCATCACTGAATCATGACCCACCTGCAAACAATAGCAGGGCAGCAGGGACACTGGGTAGCACTTTCCAAAGCCAGCTTTATCCCACATCATGTAGCACCCTCTGCACTGTTGCTGCAAGCTGGGCTCCCCAGGGAGTTGCATTTTGTGGGTACTCAAATTAACACCAAAGTCTAAACTGAGCATAAGGCTTGCACTGAGCAGAGAAGGGGTGCGGGATATAGCAGTCACACAACCCCCCCAAGGATATAGCAGTCATACAACCCCCCAACTTTTCCCCTGAATATAGGCCATGCCCAAAAATACGTGCAAGTAACATGACTCAGCCTCAGCTGGCACAGAACCCAACAGAGCTAGAAGTTAATATAAGCCAAGAAAGCAGCCCTCTATTTGTTTCTTCTTTTCCATGTACAAGCGTGAAAGGAGACACACTTCAGTATTTCAGGGATGTTTTATAGCCATGCTGCACATGGCGCTAAATGAGAGTGCCGGGGAGGGGCAGGGTGGGGGAAGGAATCTTTATATAGAACGGAGAGCAGTAATTCAGCCACCGACAGTCACATGAACGCAGCCCTGCCGAACACAAACAGGATCCTTCGCTGGTAGTAGGCTATTAGGCAGATAATGCTCCACTTTGGATTTGAGAGACTTAAACTGACAGACGATCTCGTTTTTCTTCACCCCGCTAAGTGTGGCAGAGGGCAGGAGGAATCTCAGCACTTCCCACTGGCTACAGAACAGGTGTACTCATAAATATGCAAAGATGATTTCAAGATACAGTTTCTAATCCATGCTTTACGCCTGAACAATTTAAATGGCTTTCATCACGTAGACAGCATTGCTGTCTCTTTGCAAGTAGTTCCTTTATAATTTTAGGCTCTATAAACTCTATTTTTGCTTAGTGTGGGTTTCACGTGAATTTAAAAAAAAAAAAAAACAACAAAAAACAACATACTGAATGGGGGTGTTATTGAGAGAAACGCATTTCTAGACGGAAAATAGATGTCATGACTTATCTCCAGATCAGATTTCAAGACATTTAAGGTGCACATTTTTCTATAAATACCTCACACTGCATGGAGAATATCCTAATCTAGCTCTAAGCAAATACGATAAAGTAGAAGTAAACAGCAATAACCAAAAAAGCAAACATCAAGCATGATTAGCACAACACACACACCTCAGCTGGTGTCTCTGCAGTCTTTGAGTTTCAGTAGTTCACGAGTTCGTTACTCTAAGACAAGAATTTGTTTTAAATCAATTTAAGAATAAAAAATATCAATTTTCAGCACATTGGTCCTGACGTGTCTCCTGAGCACTCTTGCACATGTGAAAAAAAGAAGCTATTGCTAAAGAAGGCATCACATGAATTATCTACATTATGACCCTGCACGCAAGTCTGCCATTTAAGAGGACTGGTGGAAAGCCAGATGACCAAAGAACATTCATGGGGCAGGATAGCGGGCTGACCCCGACCTGCCATACCAGGGCCAGATGCCTTTGGAGAGAAGCCCCAAAGGTCAGAGTTTACAATGAAACAATGGGGAACAAAAGAGAGAGAGAGAGGTGAGGAGAAGGAAAAAATGAACACAAAAGGAACACAGGCTGGTGTACCAGGTGATACAGACCACGTGTTACCTTTCACAAAGGGACAGAAATGCTACAGAGCTTTTGTGATCACTAGTTGCTTCCAGCAAGTTGGTAACAACTTCTCTAAATATGGACTGGTTACCCAGTCCTGAATGGAGTCCATGTCTTTCCACTGGGAGTACATCTCAGCCTCTTGTGCCATATATGTAAAGTCTCTGTCTGAAAACGCAAAATGTTCTCTTAGTACCAGCAACAATGAGACACAAAGAGAAGATGAGAAGAAAATGTATCTGTTTCTTTCTACCATACACTCTGGCATAGATCCTTAAATATCTGGGATTGTTTCTGAATGTTCGCAGACTTAGCTTTAAGTGGAAGTAGAACCAGTAGCGCGGTCCTGATGCCAACATAGTTTTTGCCATTTATTTTTAGGTGAACTGGACTTCATTCCGAGTGAAAAAATAAATACAAGAATATATTTTGGCAAAACTTATACTCCTTCCTTATTTAAGCCCCTGGAAATGAAGCTTCAGCTTTTACATTGAGAGGACTCCCATACTTCTGTTTTGGCGAGACTTCAATCACCCCCTCAACTGTAATTCCTATTGTAATGTTATTGTAATTCCTACTGTACACTCATAGGAGCCCAGCCCAGGGAGATGTGGCTGCTCTATCGTCCTTGCTGGGCTCAGGGGTGGAATGCAGAAACCCATGAGGGGGGTGACCCATGCCATGACAACAGTCATATAATATTTTCAAAAGGAGCCTGGAGAAAAACAGATGCCACAGTATTTCCAAAGGATATGGTTACTTAGAGGCTTTATTCTCTCTCTCTTAACCCTAACATACCCACCTGAGCAATTTTTGATGAAGAAGCATACATAACGTTTTTTATTATTACTTAAATAAGACATCCAGGTAGCATCTATCAGCTACCACTTTCAAAACCATTACTTTTCACAAGGCCTCCACTAGCAAAACAACCTTGTATCTAGGGAGAAGTCAGGGGAGACTTTTTTGGGCGTCTGAATTAGAGCAGATTTATGACAGAAGTAAAAAGCCTGTGTAAAATTCAGATCACGAAGCTGTTCATGTTAGAAAAGCCAACTCTTATCTAGAGTTGGCTTCTTTCTTCCCAATTTCAGTCTAATGTAGTCCTAGATACTCAATTTGCTTGAGTCCTAAAAAAGTACAGAGGAACAAGATGAGGCCTGGAGTTATTTCTAGTATATCCTGAAGCAGAATGGCTCATAAAGGAAGTTAAATCTGAAACTACATTTATTATTTACCAGAAGTAACCAATTACAGTCATGAACAGACAAAGTGCATCTGAAGCAATTTGACATTTTGAATGATGTGTAACAGACCTAACACTGCAGGTGATATTTTCCTATCAAAATAGACAGAAAAGCATTCTGCAGGTCAGCCAAAGCCAGAGCACCACCTAGGAATGACAAACAGCATTATACAATAAGAGGACTTCAAACTGAAATTCCTTAAGCTTCAGAGACGCTGTGGTCTTTGTGTGATCTTTGGGACAGAAAAGAGCGCAGCATATTTCTTGAACAGTCCAAAGAGCTGGTGCACAAACCAGCCTAGATTCCTCCCAGAAGGACAGAGAAACCGGCATTGACTAGAAAGATCACAGGATTCCTATAGTTGTTGTTCTAAAAGTAGACTGTGGAGGGAAAACTAGTACGGACTAGGTTACCGGAAGTTACCAAATGTCTCTAAAAGCAGTCAAAGATAAAACGTAACACCACCGTGCCTACTTCTGCCCCGAGGCATCCCTTGCACAGCTTCTTCACTCTTCCACAAGGTGACCCCAGGCACCTCGCTCAGCCGCACAGCACCCTTTGTGGAACACAGCACAGAGAAGAGGCTGACCTTCAAAGCTGGAGAAGAAATACTGGACTTGCCAGAAGCCCACATCTTCTTCAGAAGTACTATCAGCAGACAATACCAGCCAAGGCATCATTGTGCTCAAGAAAAACAGTGTCTGGGCTAAGCAAAAGGAAATACCTTACTTCTTCCACTGCAAACAAAGGAATATGTTCTCTCTGGGTTTCACTGTGCTCCAGAAGTGGGTGCCTCTGGAGGTCAAAGATACCAGCTTTGTGAAACTCCCAACAAACAAAACAGTTTTCACAGACCTGCTGATGGCAGCACAAGGGCACAGAGACGCTTTCACTGCTCCTGTACCCTTCACCTATCACCACCATGCAGACAGCAAATCCAAGGTACCACGACTGGCCAGCGAGGCAAAAGCACAGGCATCGGAGCAAAGAGCAGCCATCCTGATGAAACCTTCCGATGGGTTTGCCTTCAAAGTAGGAAGGGGCTTCTCATTAGCTGCAACTTACACTGAAAAAGCATGGATTCGAGGTGCTTTAAAATCACATATGGAACTACAAATAATAAAAAATTCAAGAAACACTGAAGGGGAAGGAAAGAAACAATATTCACAATCTGTTAACTAAATGTGTACACCATGATATACTGTATGGAAATTAAAGGGAAATATACAACTAAAGCAGGAAAATAATACACTAGCTGTCTTACGGCGCCTCATTTCATTGTTGAGTACAGACCTCACCTCCCAGAAGTACCAGGAAATAGGTTGCAGGGAGGATTAATCTTGAGAGAAAGCAAGTGCTTTCTTATTCTTTATCCAAATGATTAAAAAGGACAATACCTTTATGTAAAAGCCACATATGATAAAGCCACATAAAAGCTTATGAACAAGCTACATAAAATAAATTTTAAGGGACCTTTTAAAAATGTTATTGTTCTGCCACTTCATGCTTATACAGAAGTCCCCTGAGCTACAGGTAAATATATGAGTAGTCAATATTTAAGCAAGTATTATCACAGCGGCTGCATTTGATATCCTCTCAAACTGTAATGTATGCACATCTTACACTGTTCAATATTGATTTAAAACAAATTACTACAGCAAGTAAATGTCAAGTCATCACTAGTAAACTACTGAAAACATACTAAACCTGAAATTCTCAACTGTTACGGTGTTTTTTGAAGTTACCAGGAAAATATGCATCACAATACTGGACTAAAACATTTAGAAAATGCCACTAGGAAAGTACTTACCTCACTTCTGGTATATTTCTGGTCAAGGGTGGATTCAATGGTTTACACATCTATCTATATACACAAACTTCTTACATTCAGTATTTCTTAGAAAGGAGCCTTCTATCAAGTCTACTAGTGGGTAGACTTATTTTTCTTTAGAAAGCTGTTGAGTCTTCTATGCGAGTCTTTCAGTGTTTTTCTAGCCTTACTAATATTTTCTGTCTTGTCTCCAATCTGAATTTGTCCCATTTCCATTCCTAGGAGTTGGACCTTCTTGTGTTTTTGACCGCTGCCATAACTTTGCACTATGAGAAAATACTCCCCCTCCCCCAACACAAGGTTTGTCAAATAACCAAAATGAACTCCCCAGCTTTCTCCTGGTTAGCAATGCTTATTAGGACTGCTTTAATCCCCAATGTCCATGTCTCTACCCTTGGGCACTCTTAAAAGATGTCTTCTGAACTGTGTTGTCAAATTCTCCCAAGTCTGTGGTATGGATACTCATTCACGTGACTAAAGTCAGAGTTTGTAAGAGACACAGATAAAACCTTGTGACTGGAATGTGTCAAATGCTTTAGCTGCATAAAATTCATAAACATAAAATGCAATACTTTTTTTTCCATCATCAAAAAACAAACCAAAAAAATGAAATTTAATTCCTACTAGTTGTTGCTTAACACAACAAACCAACTTTCTCCATTACAACATGCACCTGATTAAAAGTAGAGCCAATTAAAAGTATTGCCAATCTGTTCTTTTCCCTCTTAGAAGTAAAAATCACTCCACAGTCCAACAGTATTTTTTTAATTTTTTCCTAAAAAAAGTTAACCCCTCACTTCACACCACTTAGAAAAACTTACACCATCTTCTAAACAATGTATTGCTTTTTTTAGACTGAAAAATACGGCAAATGAAACTGGGCTCTTCCAGCGAATTCAGCAGAGGGGGTCTGCCATTGTCTTCATTCAAGAAAGAACAGGGACATTTCTGCATTTTGCTGTTTCACTAGATAACTGCTGTTTGTTCATCCTCAGGCATCTGTCACAGAAGTCTACCATTTGAAACGCAATTTCCATTTTAAGATTCTTTCCCAAAGTTGAAGTGTTTGCATGTCACCACAATGCCATCATTTTATTTGTTCAGGCATTCATGAAAAATATTATCCCGTTATTTGATTAACATTTCTTTCAACAAGGATAAGAGAGGCATGACATGCAAAATTCTAGATTTTGCTCATTCTCCTTGCAATTATAACAATGAAAAATATGAGTTAATATGACTAAGGGTAATACCTCAAAAAAAAAAAAAAACAGGTTAAGTTTCATTATTTGCTATGACCTCAAGGCATGTAGCTGTATGAGACATCATAAGAATATGGATTTCAGAAGGAAACTTTCTGTACAATTTCAGAACTGTTCCATAATGAGATACTAGATTCCCAAAGACCAATTTGGTCTATTTTCTCATTAAATGGTAATAGATGCAACTGCCCTGTAATCATCCAGCTGATTCTGCAGAAGTCTATTTGGAGGGGCCACACGGAGAGGACAGTCCAGCCCTGCCTTCTGTGAAGAGATTGTTGCTAGGGTCTCTTTTATTTTGCCAGGCTGTTTATGGACACACGGACATCCACACACTAGGAAAAAAAGTATCAGTACGCTTAATTTGGGTCTCTACGACAACCAAAAGTCTCTAAACTTTTGCTAGTCTAGGCAGACTTTCAACCACCAGCCTACCAGCAAAAAAGCAGGCTCCATCACTTACACTTCAGTGTTTGTCACAAAGTTCGTTAAGAAACATTTTCCTGGCTTCTGAACAGCTCCTACCAGACCAGACTTACAAGATCTTTTTTTGATATTTTAATCTTACATACACATCAAGCCAAGATTTGAATGAAGATTAGTGTGGAGGTATCATTTCTGGATCCAGAGAACAACAGGACCAAAAGCAGGTCCTAATACCCATTTTTACTTACATATAAGCAAACAACATTTGAAGAATCCCTTCTTCGCCTCAACTGCCACCATTCTGCAGACCCAGCCATACACATAAAAGCAAACACCACCTTAAGCATCCTAAAAGATGGATTATTAATGGTCCGGTTCAGTCTTTGGAAATCGATCAGCCCCTTCAAAAGTCACAGGAAACACTTCCTTCCCTTCCAAGTTATCAAGATACTTTGTAAGAATTCTTTCTTTCTCTAGTCATCTAACCATTTAACACGATGCTCTTAAAAAGAGGTCACTGAGACCAGACATCATGTACTTTTC
This sequence comes from Larus michahellis, assembly GCF_964199755.1. Classification (NCBI taxonomy): domain Eukaryota; kingdom Metazoa; phylum Chordata; class Aves; order Charadriiformes; family Laridae; genus Larus; species Larus michahellis. The sequence continues at coordinate 12,445,170 of NC_133897.1, forward strand.
AATGTTAACATCGTCTGTAAAATGATGTGACAATTATCCACACCCCGGCATTTAACACTGCTCTAAGCACTGCAGGTTATGTGTCAAACAGACTATGCCAACCAAACTGCCGAGAACCTGCAGCCCACTCTGTTCTCAGAAAAGGCACAAGAAGTACCATGGTGTGCCTTCATCCATCCTCAAGAACTGTGCACAGCCTGCTCTGGTAGGACTCCACAAGGCTTTAGGGCAGAAGTCTCCTCTTCTGCAGCCAGAGGCTCCAGTCAAAGCCATGGCCACGGTCTTCACAGCAACTCTCTCAAGCTGAATTGCTTTGAGCAATTAGAATCAGAAGTCCCAGCTAAGATTACTGAAAAAAAACAGTTGATTGATTTACACAGGCCTAAAATGAGCAATTCCCTGATGCATTCCACCAAGTGGAGTTAAATGAAACCAGTTCCAGTTTTTTAGTGTATGTTTACCCTAGTAATACAAGGAAAGACCAGAAATAGATTCACAGAATGGTTCAGATTGGAAGGGACCTTAAAGATCATCTAGTTCCAACCCCCCTGCTATGGTCAGGGACACCTCCCACTAGACCAGGCTGCTCAAAGCCCCATCCAGCCTGGCCTTGAACACCTCCAGGGATGGGGCAGCCACAACTTCTCTGGGCAACCTGTGCCAGTGTCTCACCACCCTCACAGCAAAGAATTTCTTCCCAATACCTAACCTAAATCTCCCCTCTCTCAGTTTAAAACCATTACCCCTCGTCCTATCCCTAAATAACCCTGCAGAGAGCAATCGCGTTGGAAATGCCCCACACACCACCATGGTCAAGGAGAGAATCACGGGCCACTGCTAACAAGCAGAAAAGGCTCTTAACAAGCCAGGGAAGGTCTGCATCCAGACCCCGTGGCTGGAAGGCTGACTGCAAGGAGGTTCTCCAGAAGAAAGGGGAAAAAAAGGAGGCGGTGGAAGAAAGATGGCAGAATGGGATCATCAGGAGTTTGGCAAAAACGAAGCTCACCCACCAGGAAGGTAGGGGAATATACATGCATAATTTTACAGGGATTAAGAGCTTGTGTCAAATCTGTGATGTGCTGTGGTGAATTCTTATACTGCAGTGAGTCATCTTGTCTGACAGTTGCCGGGGAATTAAAGCAGTTATTTTTAAAAAATTATACGTCCTGCTTGACGCGTTATACAAATAGCCTCTTAAAAAATTAAAATGCAGTCAATGCATTTTTAAGTATAGAAGAGCTATGGTACATTTAGGATTCTCTATACCACACCACAAACATCCATTCTGAGCTATGAAAACCTAAAGGAGTCTATTGATGTCCCTTCAGAGAAACATTGATCTTTCTGCTGCTCCCAATCCAAATGCTGCATCAAAAATTAGTTTATTATATCTGCCTTTCATACAGCACAAAAATATTTTTCCCTGAGAAAAATTAAACACAAAGGGAAGAGGTGTGCTAAATGTGAGTTCCTTCAATACCAAAGGGTGTTTGGTTTGCTAGAATAAAGACTATTCGAATACAAATGACAGCATATCCCTTATAATGGAATAACAACGGCAGGTCAATACCCTCCTAGAGAAAAGCAGTGTGTTGACTCACATCCATAGGTGTACGTCCTGCTGCTGGTTTGGCAATGGGAAGCAGCGCTGGCTCCTGCTCCCTGCGCCGTGCAGCAGCATCACCCAGACATACCCCGAAGCTACAAAGGGCAGCTCCTTCCGAATCTTGTTCTCATTATAAATACACCGCTTACTGCCTGTTTTGCCTATAAAACTGACACCCCACTGGCAATTTTCACACTTCCTTGGGAGAAGTTTTTCGAGTGTGTCTGTTGTGTAATACAGTAAAGATCATCTGAATGATCTATTAAGTGTAACCCTTGGGCAACAATGCTGCTCAACATCAGCTGGCAATAAAGGTATATTTACAGCATGCCTTCGGGACAGCTGTTCTGGGAACATCCTGGAGATTTGCATAGTCTGTTTTACAAGGCATTACAATGTACTTCAACTGAACGAGTGGCAGAGAATCCTTTCGACACACCATCACCCATTAAAAGCCCTTAAGTCCAAATAGCACAGTAAAGTGAAGTAGGTAGATATTTATTAAAAAAAAAAAAACAAACCAAACTTCAAATTCCAGCACCTTAAAATGCAAATGGTTATTAACTTGTGAATGAATTTAAACTGTTTTTAAAATAACCACGTTACTGACCCTCTCCAACTTGAGGACCATCCAAGAAACAAACCAGGCTGATGAGACGAGCTTCATCTTACAAAGAAAGTTCTCTTGCCAGCACTCTTGATTTTATCATAATTCCCATGGCATTTGGTATATTTTCTTAAAGCCTCAGATCTTGTAGGTAACTTGCGTGAAAATTTCAGCTTTATGTATTTTGAGTAAACTAGTCCTCTCTTTGCCAGAAAAAGAACTGAAAACATCAGCCAACTGCACCCTAACGGCTCAAAAACCAAGAAGCAAACGCAAGTATTGAATTTCTTAGCTCATTTCTCACCTAAACTCAGAAAGTATTAACACTTTGTCATTGCACAGGTGATACCCACTTGCTAAGCAGAGCACTATCTCTCAAGGAGTGAATTAAAAGGCTGACTTTGCGTCCCAAATCACAGAGGTGCGGTAGTTATTGAAATTTTCACACTTTGAAACCTCTCCACAGGTGAAGAGTCAGCTGGCAAATGTTATGGAGAAATAATAACTTGAGGAGAACTACAGTTCTTTGGCCCCAACCCAGTGACCACATGCAGACAACAAAAGACAGAACTTACACCTAATAAAATAATAAACCTGGTCAGACAATGACCCAATCAACCCTAACAATATTACCGAATATAATCGAGCCAGTCCATACGACGAAAGCTGAGGACCAAATTAGTTAGCTGAGTGCATGTTCAGTGCCTTTGGGAATAAGTAACCACTCATTAAAGATCTGCTGACAGTTTTTTGAAAGTACTCTTTGGAGAAAAGTTCGGACTTTCAAAAGAAAATAAAACAACAACAAAACCTGCTATGCCTTGTATGTTTAAAATGGAAGAGTATGGTATGGAATACAGGGAGAATAGTTTCTGAACAGAATGGTTTTCACATTTTCCATGTGGCGTCTGTGGTTCTTTAAGTGTTTCTGCTATGTTATCTGACACTGGGATAAAATACTGGAAGAACTATAGAGCATCTTTTCCCAATTAATTTTGGTTCAGGAAGTAACTGGAAGGGCAATATAACCTTGTATACCCTTAAATTGGGGGGAAAATGAGAAAAGTATTTGGGGGACTTTTTTTTTTAAATTCTTAAGTGTTTTTAAGAATGGAAGGGTTGTGGAATTACTTTTTTTTAATAAGGCAGCATATTTCAGGACTCCTGCTTTTATTAAATCAGTTCTTCAGTTAACAACCCCCAAGCTATTCTAAAAACCAAGATGATTCATCTATTTCCACCCAGTACAATTTTATACATCGTTAGAAAACTAAAGCCTCGTAAAATTCTAAGCAGCCCTAAAGAACAACTACTGCAGAATGACATGTTGATTGCATCAGCCTAGAAGGGCTACAGTTTTGAGCAATGCAAGCTTTAGTACACTCAGTAGTAACTACTACAGTGTCAAAAAACATGTATATAACATGCCAGCATCAGGCACATTCACTTGAACACAGCAAAACAAATGTCTTCAGAATATCTGGTGGGATAAGGATGATTCCACAACTTGTAATACTCATAAAATTTAAAACTGCTGCCGCGCCCCTGCGTTCTGAGAAGCACAGAAGCATTCTCCCAACATGAAGTGAAAACACGGTCAAGAAGCGTGTTATTAATGCCTTAGGCTGAACAATACATTATATGCCAACACATCGACGTGAACGTCATTCTCAGCACTCACCAGAGTGCTGGGTACTCCGTCACCAGTCCCCATGCAGGGCGAGCTACCAGCACGCAGGCGCTGAGGACACTGCTGAGCACTTCTGACTCTGATCGCTCTTCACCTTTTAAATCATAATAACGAAACTAACAACAGCTAAAATGGTTACCCGGATTTGCATCCATAGTAACTTTTAAATAACTATGTTTAAAACAAAAAAAGCCCATCCAGCCCACAACAAAGGGGAGGTAGAAGGCATGTGGCTTGCCCGCAACAACCAAGGGGTGAGGATTGCCACAGACATGGTCTGAGCAGAACACCAAGTAAACACCTTCCTGACAAACTCCTCCTCCCTCTACACCAAGGAGCAGCGCAGAACTGCCTAAACGCTTGCAAAAAAAAAAAAAACAAAACAAAACAAAAAAAAAAACCAAAACACCTAACCAAAAAGACACTTTGCCCTATCATCTAAAAAGCACGTGCTACCTGTGTGGCAGCTGCTTCCTGAGGGTCTCCTGCCAGCATCGCTGCCTAGCGCATGGATGAACGTGGAACTCAGGATTTGGCTACAAGGGGAGGGGAAAAAAACACCATGGCCAAATTTAAATGTGTGATGACTACCAGCGAAGACTGTAATTACAGCATCTGCAGAGTGCCCGCTGTGCTAGTGACACAGCTCTCTGGTCACAGGGACACCAGCTATTTCATGTTAGGTGTCCAGACACATTGCATGGGTAGGACCCACACTATCACACACGACACTTCCAGGAGCTAGGAAGGAGACAGCTTTAGCTCACAGCCAAGAAAAACAATCTTACAATAATCCTGCCGGTGGCTTCTCTCTTTTCCACAAAGCAGCAGCTTTCTTGCGGAAGCTGTTCCTAAAGCTGCACTGTCCATAACACGTTTTGGCACCGGAGAACTGGGTTGCTTGGGTACAAGCGGCAGATGCAAGACCCACAGCATTCACCAGTGCCAGAACTGAAAAACTCAGGCTCACAAACAACACAACAAACCGATTCAGACATCCAGCATTTGAAAAACACTTTCCTAGCAAGTCTGACTCGGGAAAGCACTTTAAAAAGGGGCACAATTTACAGCAGTCGCTCAGCTCCCCATGTTATCAATGAGACCCGAAGGCATGTTTAAGCATGCGGTTGCTTATTGCCTTCAACAGTTTCCTGCTTCACGAAGGCAGCAGAGACACCCTAACACGTCATGAGCTGAGCACGTGTTAAAAGCTCAGTCTTGTGAATATTTATGTACATGCATAAAGCGTATCATGGTGAGCGTACTCCACTGAAGACAATGGACTGGCTCATAATGGTCAAGTTAAGCACATATGTAAAGTGCTGCACGTTCAGGGTGTAAAGATGCACAAAGCTGCCTTGAAAACCATTTAACTCAGAGTTAGCACGGCCAAAGGATGACCAGTCTTCTACAGCACAACAAAACTGTACAAATTACCAATCCCACTATCTGTAGGGATTAGTTTTGGGAACAGGCCAAAGGAGTTGCAACACAGGTGCCTAAAGGTAGGAGCTTTAAGGAGTGAATGATTTCATTTTCTCAGGCACCGCGCACTGTAATGTTCTTAACTAAGAGCACATCAAGAGCAATTTGGGGGAAGACACTGAAACTGGGATGCTGACCCTTTCTCCACCCGCTTTCCAATTCCAACCAACCTTCATTTAGGGTCCGAAAACACAAGCTATCCCATCTACTGAGCGTAACATCAGTGGCACAGAAGGAAAGAGGTTGTCGGTGGGCTAAATTCATCCCAGCTCTACCTGCAGGAAAGTTACAGCAGTGCAGATACAGACGTCCAATTGCAAACCATGTCCCACATCCTCAGATCCTCCTTGGATTATGCTTACAGCAACAGAAACTGCACCGTAAAACTGTATTACAACTTTAGTACACTGAATTAGCATATTTCATAGTGAAGGTCTATACCAGTTTGATTTTGGTCTTCTGCAAGCATTTACTAACAGCTGTTTTAATTAGTGTCTCGTTGGTGTGTAGACAATTATGCGATACACACCAAGAAGCATTTTCTGCATGAAGCGAGAACGTTACGTATACTGCGATATAAACAGTCCTTCCTCCCACCCTCACCACCACAGATAAGGGCCAATCGACAGGCAGTGCATCACAGAAAGGCAATATTGTATTTAAACCCCCTTATTTCAGGTTTTCAGGGCACGCTTGGGGCGAGGGAGGCACAGAAACGAGAGCCACAAGCAATCCCGGTAGCTCAGTCTCCTCTTCACCCTCAAAGCGTTAAAAGGAAAATACAATGTCAACATCAGCTCCTCCCTGCTGATGGAACTGGCTCGAGCGCATTTTACTTTCTGGCTTGGAGCCCTTACAAACCGTTACAAAAAGACAGAAAGACAGACAGACAGCTCAATATATCGACCACTTCCAATAACTAATTTGGGACGGGCTGGGTGATTTGCCCCTTCTGTTAAGTGCTGTAGCCCCTCGGTGGTGAATGAACCCTGATATTTGGGGGTTTTATTAAAAAAAAAAGGGGTGGGGGCAGCTAATAGCAGACTTGCATTTCAGGGAACAGCCTACCCTAGCACCAGTATATATAAATACTCCCCACTCTCTTCCTCTGGGAAGAGATCGTTATTTGGTACACTGAAGCCGTCTCCAGGGCTGACGGCACTCTGGGCGCTCAGTCCCCAATGCCGGCGGGCTGTCACCGCCGCCCGCCCCTCGCTCCGCCACCGGAGCGGGGACACACGGGGGCGGGGAGGGAGCCGGAGCCGGAGCCGGAGCCGGGCTGGGGAGGGCGGGCCGGGGCTGCCGCTCAGCCACGGCCACGGCGAGATGCGTGAACCGGAGCAGCATCAAAATCAACCACGCCACGAAAATCACCACAAGCTTTCAATTAGATATTAAAAAAAAAATTTAAAAAAACCCGCAATAAAAAAAAAGATCGTTTTCTCTAAGCCACGTCGCTAGTATTGTCCAAAACGACCCCATCGTGGGGTATTTTGTTGCAACCGACACACGCGTGGCGCCGAGCCCGCGACGCGTCCCTGGGCACGGCGAGCGCGGGGTGTCTCCGCGGGCAGGTACGCGGCCCATTCCGCAGGGCTGCGGTGCCCGGGCAGGGCAGGAGCCCCTCCGAGCAGCCGGCCCGACGGATTTTTTCCACACACACACCCCTCGGCCCCACATGGCGCAAGGCAGGGGCGGCCAGCCCTGCCGCCAGAGCCCCCCGCCCGCGCCGCAGCCCAGAGCGGGAATTCACAGGTAGAACAAAACATCCGCGCCGGTATCCTCCGCCAGCGGGGAAAGGGGGGGGACCGTCAGGGGAGCCCCGCGGCCGGGGAGGGCGGCGGGGAGGGGGTGAGGGTGTGTGTGCGTGAGGGGGGAAGCGGGCCGGGGGCCGCCGCGCCAACCGCCGCCCGCCCCGACCGCCGCCCGCGCCAGGGCCGGGCCCGCCCCGCCGCCCCCCTTTACCTTCGGAGAGCTCCAGCTCCAGCTCGGCCAGCCGGGCCCGCACCTCCAGCGGCAGGGACACGCTCTCCAGGCTGCGGTCCGCCATGCTCGCGCGGCGGGGACGGGCGCTCCCCTCCTCTGGCTGCCCCGCTCTCCCCCTTTGTCCGCGGCTGAACGGGGAGAGGGAAGGCGGCGGGGCCGCGGCGGCTGGCTGAGTCCTCCCCGCGGTCTCAGCCGGGCATGCAGGGGGGAAGGCGGGCGGGGGGACGGGGCGCGGAGGGAGGGAATGCGGAGGTTTCTCCTCTCCTCCCCTCTCCTCCTCCTCCTCCTTCGCCGCCTCCTTCAGCGGGGCCCCGCCATGGCTGCTCCCGCCGCCGCTGCTGCTGCTGCTGCTGCTGCTGCTGCCGCCGCCCGCCCGCGATCGCTCCGCATCGGCTCCCCGCCGCGCCCGGCCCGGCCCACCCCCCACCCCCCGCCGCCCGGCACCGCGGCGGCGGCGGCTCTCGCTTCGCCTCGCCTGGCCGTGCCCCGGCCCCGGCCCGCTGCTCCCCGCCCGGCTCGGGCTGGCGGCGGCGCCTGGCGCTGCGGTGCCGCTGCCGCCACTGCCGCCGGCCAGGCACAGCGCCGCTGTCACAGACACGTGACCGCGCCGCCCCGCCGCCCGCCCCCAGGGGGCGCCCCAGCGCCGGCCGCGCGCGGGGCGCTCCGCGGGCGCGCAGTGGGGTCGACCCGCGCGCCCCCGCCCACCCCGCCGGGTTCCCGCGCACCCCACGTGCACGGCGGGACCGGGGAAGGGCTGGTGAAGGGGCTGATCTTGCTTCATCCCAACAGCCGTCCCTGGAAGTTGGTCTTCTGGCCCCCCTTCTACCGAGGAGCGGGGCAAGGAGCAATGTGCCTGGGGCCGGCAGTACTTCAGTCCCAGACAGACGAACCCGCTCCCACACCCTGCACCCCGTTTTCCTTCCCCACCTGCTGAACCGCTTCCAGCATACCCCTGTTTTCACCTCTGTTCTCTGCATTCAGCCAGTGGTGGACTTGGCAGTGCTAGGGTAACAGTTGGAGTCAATCTTACGGGTCTTCTCCAACCTAAATGATTCTATTCCAAACAAGCCATGGCAATTCTATGCACTAAACCCTGGGCGTGCGTTTCCATGAAGGCGGGTCCAGAGGAGGCCACGAAGACGATGGGAAGGCTGAAACACCTCTGCTATGAAGTTGGGGTTGTTCAGCCTGGAGAAGAGAAGGCTCCAGGGAGACCTTACGACAGCCTTCCAGTACCTGAAGGGGGCCTACAAGAAAGCTGGGGAGGGAGTCTTTACAAGGGCATCTAGTGATAGGACAAAAAGTAATGGCTTCAAACTGGAAAAAGATAGATTTAGATTAGATAGCAAGAAGAAATTTTTCACTGTGAGGGTGGTGAGACACTGGCACAGGTTGCCCAGAGAAGTTGTGGCTGCCCCATCCCTGGAGGTGTCCAAGGCCAGGCTGGATGGGGCTTTGAGCAGCCTGGTCTAGTGGGAGGTGTCCCTGCCCATGGCAGGGGGTTGGAACTACATGATCTTTAAGGTCCCTTCCAACCCAAACCATGCTATGATTTTATGAAAGAGTAGCATAATCTTAATATAATGAAGAAGAACAGAGCTGACACTGTGGTGTGTCCATGCTCAGCACCAGCCTGTGCCAACTGACACCAAGCTTATATCTGCAGAACACGGTAAGAAGGACTGCCCCACCAGTGCTCTTACTTACACTGCTGCAATGTAAGAAGGAACTGTTTTAGAAACATTTAATCAAACTCCCTTTCAGATCCACAAATATATTTCACAAAGACCGTCTTCCTTTCTGTCTCTTTCTCCCTGTATATATTTTCTTCCTTTTTATTTGTTAGGTTTGGGTTTGGTGTTGGTTTTTTTTTTTCAAATCTCTCACAAGAAGGAAGGAGCAAGATACCACAGCACCTATCCTTTCAAAAATCCATGGGAGACCCAATGGTAGAACAGGTTTTTAGTGGGACACAACTTCAACAGAAAGAAAAAGGCGTAATCATCCCCAGGGCAACCTTGGCTTGCTGTTTCAGTCACTGGAAGAATGCAGGAGTTTCTTCAAAAGATAAAGCTTAGGCTGCGACTATACTAAACAATGTAATTTTTTCATATGTTGTGGAACAAAAACAAATTACGTCATATTACTGGCTGTGCTGACCTGGCGTCAACACTGGAGCCATTCCTGCAGCGTGTGTAGGGCTGGTGGTTTCTCCTGTTTTCGCTGGTTACCAGCCCCAGACACGGGAGAGCTGTTTACGCCCGGATCGTGGCCGATGCCAGCATCGCTTCAGCCAGACCAGTGGCAGAACTGGTCAGGATACTTCGGCGAGGTTGACTGATGTAAACAAGGCTTGAACACACAAAGTCCCTTATTTTTACAGTGCTATTTGTTTTATTGTCATACATGTTGATTTCTAGGAACCGCTCCTGGGCTGCTCTTCAGTGCACGGGGAGATGGGAGCCACCTGCTAGCCTTTTTTTAGCAGGGCCATTACTTTTAGCAGCATGGCGACACACACGCTGTTTGGGGCTGTACAAACGCCTCTCCCCCAGCGCTGCACTACACAGGGGCAAGATTTGTACCTTTTATTTCAAATACAGACATTAAAAAAAATTATCCAGGTCTTTCTCATTCATTACATCAAGACCTAAACAATGAAAAGCAATTAAATCCAACTATGCTCCAGGGTTCCTACCCGAGAACTCCAGTTTTGTTTGTTTGTTGTTTTATGTGGGATGAAATAGGCTGAAAGTATCAGCCTACTGCAGGAGTGGCTTTTTCAAGCATGATGGAAGCAGCCAAGAGGGAGGCGAGGGAAGGCTTTGCGGGGATCCAGCTTCCTTCGGTCCTGCATATCTCCAAGTTGCACCTTCCCTTCCCCACTCCTGATAGGAGCTGATTATTTTACTCATTTTCTGATCGTTAGAGAATCTGCACCAGTGGTGGTCGCCCCGCTTCCCAGATTTTTCCTTTTGTGAAGTTACATAAAGGGACCTAAAGAGAAATATTTGAACACTCCCATCATTGTGCCTGAAATTTTCTTGGCGCTTCCATGACAAGGCGTCGGGTGCTTTTAAAGGAAGAGCTTGGGGTTGGAGCTCATCTGGCAGCAATGGAAATGGCTGAATCCCCCCCGGCAAACTCCCTGCCGGGGGGATGTGCTGGCTCCTGTGGAGGGAGTTTGAGGGGCGGCAGGGCCATCCCAGCGCCTGGGGCTGGGCGCAGGCACGGGCGAGCGCTGTGGCAACCTTGGCCTGGGGCTCCAGTGGCCAAGCCCCAGCACGGGGATGCTCGGAGGCCACGGCAGCCTCCCTTGCAAAGCCCATTTGTTCCCCCAAGGCTGATCTCAAGAGGAGAGATTTCTTACTGATGCAAAGTGTCAGGGGCCAGGCTCCAGGAATGAAATCTCAGGCATCTAAATTTGCATGATGATTTTGATGAAATGCTGAAATTCCAATGAAAAAACAGCAAGTCAGGAGATTTGACCTATCTGGTCTTAATTCATGGATCCCGTCAGATTTATAGATAAGAGGCTGCATCCTAATCATCCCCTGGAATGAGGGGTAGGCATATTCCTGACTCCAGGAAAAGCAGGATATTATTTATATTTTGGATGCAGTGATTAATTAGCATGGTCAAGATTTGTAGAATGCTTTTCTATCAAGACACGCTTTTCGACAGGCACGGCGATAGTTGCATGGCATACGGTCTCATCTGCTTTCAGGAGAAGAAACGAGTCAGTGATGCCTTTCCAACAGCGGCCCTGGTCGACACAGCTTACCAGCTTCATACACAATGCCTTAATTAAAATGACCCATTTGAACCTGTGTATCTTCATGAAAGAAAGAAAAAAAATGTGTTTTTACTTACCAATACTATACTGGAGACTATGCTCTGTACAGATCACCTTATGGTGTCGGTAGCTGAGTGAAACTTCTGAAAGACCACATAAAATTGACCTTGACTAGATAAAAAATCTCTTTCCTAGCTCTCTCTCACAGCAAAAGATGTGTCCAATTTTGCAGAGATTTAGCCCGAAGCCAGGTCTATACTAGAAAATGTTCTCAGCACCATGACTTTAGGAAGGGAGCAAGGCACTAAAGACATTTAGAAAAAAGAAAAAGCTCTTGTGTAGACATCATTACCTTGATCTAAAGCACCTAAAATGATGTGTGTGTCTTCTGGACACCATAATAAAAGCAAGAGGACCATGTCTGTGGATGAACGGGTCAGCATCTCTTCTGCCTGTGGGAGTGGGGAGTCAGGATATGGCCAATGTAGCAAAAAAAAGTCAAAAGCAGGAGGCATTCACAGAAAAAAACAACAAAAATAATCAGCTGCCTGGAGGGACTGAGTTATAAGGAGAGGTTACCAGAGTGCTTGCTCAGCTTGCTAAGCAACACCAAGGGATAGCCCAGAGAGCTGCCCACGGGTATTTGAAAGGTGGAAGCACCGAGGAAGTTGAAGGGGGGGAAAAAAGCAGGGAGCAGAGGATACAACTTTGAATAATTGGACGGATATAAGAAAGGGAGCCAAAACACGCATCAGGGAAAGCTTCCAAGGGATGAGCGGCATTAGGCTGTGGAAGCGGCTCTCAAAGGAAATGGTGGAATCCCCATAATTTGAAACATTAAAACCAGAGTAGACAAAGCAATCACGAATATGCTGTAAGAAGTAATCCTACTGTGGGATGGGATGAACATGCTTGTCTGACATTGCTTATGCAAAGATGTACTGCTTTTTTTTTTTTTCCCTGTTGAATTCAATTTATTTTTTCCCCTTCACCTCCCCGATCGCACTCCCTCTATTTGCCTCTGTCTGCTTGTGGCTCATACGCAGGTCCTGAAATGTATTATTCTTTTACAGCATCTACCACAAATGTGGCTGGATGGCTACCTGCTGCCATACTGCAAATAGCAAAAAATAATTGATGAGATTCATTAATCAAGTTACCTCCGAATTGCATGCAAATAGTTCTATAATTATTTCCACATTGGGTTCTAATTTCTTTTAATGCTTAAAAATTAAGGCCAATCTCATCTTCTAGTTGCGAGGGAAGGGAAGGGAAGGGAAGGGAAGGGAAGGGAAGGGAAGGGAAGGGAAGGGAAGGGAAGGGAAGGGAAGGGAAGGGAAGGGAAGGGAAGGGAAGGGAAGGGAAGGGAAGGGAAGGGAAGGGAAGGGAAGGGAAGGGAAGGGAAGGGAAGGGAAGGGAAGGGAAGGGAAGGGAAGGGAAGGGAAGGGAAGGGAAGGGAAGGGAAAGGGGGGCCATTCAGCAATTCTCACGTATGATTTTCATTCTCTGTTGTGCCACCTGGGCAAGCACCAAGTTCCATTTCTCCAAGCTATTTAGACACCTTAGATCCCCGTAATTACCATGGGCGTGTGACAGGTGTGAATTGCTACGTATCTTGGCATTTGTTTCTCTGCCTTAATACTTTAAATAATGTAGATGTCCCTCTCTGAGTTCACTATGGTTTATGAAAATGAAACCAAGGGAAGCCAAATGAATACTGTACACAGATTGATCTACCTCAGTGTACAGAGGAGTGATTGGACAGCTGATAGGAACTATGACCTTCAGTCGTTTTCCTCCTTAACGTCATTGCAGATGAGCTCTGGTAGTGGGGGAAATGAGAATTTCCTTTCCCAGCCTGTCCCCGTGCCAGAGCTTACTGGCCTCACAGCACAGCTGGCAGCAGGGAACGTACATTCATGCCTGAGCTCCTTCTGCACATAGTTTGGCATATTAGTTCACATGCTGATGAAACTAGATTTGAGCTAAGATGCATAAAAGGAAACTTTCTTGGCTAGAAGTGAGGTACTGCACAGGAAAAGGAAGGAAAAGGAAACCTTGGGAAATATAATTTCCCTTAATATATTAGATATTTCTCTCTCCACTTTGCATTCCATCGTTCTTAGAGGAACAATTTGATTACCATCAATTAAAAAGTCTTTTTTTTACAACTGTATTTTGTGCATTTTAATAATTTTCATACATCTTTTTTTTCATTAAAAGCAAAAATCTAATAAAAAGCCTTTACTGGCACAGTTTAAATTAACTTTGGTTTGAAAGTTAGTCTCACATAAGAAGTGTTTATTAGGCTCCTGCAGTCTGGCAAAGCCTGTTTACACACAAAAAAAAGATCCTCTCCATTGCTCCATTTGAGGTGGGAATTGATAACACATTTCACAAGTTCGGAGAAATTGAGGGAACTGGCGTCTGAAGATAGGAAATGTCCCAATATTCTACTGCAAGACCCCAACACATGCACATACACAGCTGGTCTCTCGCTGCACTGTGCATCTTACAGGAATAGTAGTTGTCTGCCCTTTCATCGAGGTTTGAACTTCAGTGATGCTTATAGTTTTCTCAAAGGTCAGCAGTTTTTCTTCAATGAGATTTCTTAAACTAGATTTAGTGAATTTTTCAATCTACTGAAATTAAAATGTGAAATGGAGTTTTGAGAGCATATTTCCTGGAGCAAATCTTTCTGTTTTCCTATAATGGTGTTTGTTTGGTGTTTTTTAAAATAAAATATACACGTATGGAAAAGGAACTCATAATTTTTAATAGCTTGCCCTCCAGTTAATGCATTAGATCATATTTTTCTGCAGAAAAAAATCAAATTGTTGCTTCAAGATGATGTCATACAAAACTGTTGGCACATTGTAAAAGCAATGTAAGCAATATTCTGTCACTTAATATACCTCTCTGTGATCCCCATCTTCACCTTTCCTAAAGAACATTAAAACTGCAAAAGGTCAATGCTCAATTAAGGTACAAAAGTAACTTTTAATACCTGGAAAACATCTTAAGATTCTTTCTACTACAACATGGATAAACATTTCAGCTTGATTATTGTCACCCAAAGTTAAGATTAAGGTTACCATCTGCATTCAAAACATTCCACTTTTGAATGTTTTTGATGTTTTGAGATAGTCCTAGCAGAGTTTCATGCTTTCTTAAAGATAATCAGGGAGATGATAGGTTACTCTTTGTTAATGCAGAGTAACAAATATATATGCAAAACATTTGAATAATTCTGTGATTTGAAGTACCAATGATCAGAGAAAATATATGCTCCTCTCAATTTCTTTTAATTGTTTTCCCCGTTGACATGGGACTTGGTTTACTACTGGCAAGACCTTGAACATTTATGCCACCAAGGTGTAGAATTTGAATTGTCAGTAACTCTTGGAAGCAAAAATAGTTCCTTGCTGCCACATCCAAATGACCCATCTGAACAATAGTGGAAATATTCTGGAACATTTTCCCAATGTCTGTGGCACCACCTTACATTTTCAGATTTTTTTCTTACTTAGCAACCAAAAAAAAAAAAAGCTTGAATTTTGTTCTGTGAAGCTGCGTTATAATTATCTTTACAATCTGCTCCAGTTGCATACTGTCTTACGTCTGACATCTACCATTAGCAGTTTTGCACAAACAGCAATAAATGCATGACGATTACTGATCTCCCTACTTAACTGCACATAGTCATTTCTCCTGTCTTTCTGGAAGCTAGAAAGCTTTTTTTTCTGAGGCAGTGACTTGACTTTTGAGAAAATATTGCCATCACCACCACTTTCAGTCTCACAATCCATGTAAGAATGTACCTCTGCTAAATAGAAATAAATAATGCTTAGACTCAGTGTCTAAGCTTATCACACACTTATCACTGTGTGGTCCATGCACCTTGGTATTGGCTCAACAGGACCCAGATCCTTGTTCCAAAAAGCGAGTACAGGTTTCAGTCAGCCTCCAGCAAACGTAGTGCGGACTGAAGGATGCTCTCGGGGCAGTCAACACTCACGGTATTCCTCTTAGTTGTCCTGAGATCCTTGCCTTATTGCAGCCAGGCTTTTCACCTCTGAGCTGTCTCCATAGGGAAGCTGATAGGGGTTTTTTTGAGAAAATCTTCTGATTTGATCCTGTCCTGAAACTCCCCTCCTTATTTTTGTCTCAGAAAGAGCCATATCTTCCTTTCACTGTTCCCGTGAGGCTCTGAAGGGTGTCTTCTGTCATCTCTCTCTAGTCAACTTTGCACTACCAGCTTCTCTACAGGCTGAAGCCCTTTAGGGCTTGTTGAGTCCAGGAGAAAATGTGCCAAGAACTGTACTAAAGCTTCTCTCTAGAAATGCTTTTCCTGAAAGAGCTGTCTTTTAAAACGTTACCCTGCAAAAACTCTTCTTACTGACCTTTTGCAAAAAAACCTGCCAGGGCTTAAGTGGCAAGTGTTTGCTGTTTACATAGCCATTAATGAAACGTCCCAGAAGTTTTCTTCTTTGCATGCCATTTCCTTACTTGGTTTGTGAGTTCAAAGCCAGGGGTGGTAAACGACCATGTTTTTGCAGGCAAAGACTGGAAGCCACATCCCCAGTTTTTATTTCAGGTGTGTGATTTGGCACTACCTTAAGGCAGCGCAGAAGAGGAACTTCTTATTTGTGATTTCATGTCATTTTTTTTTTGTTAAATGATTAGATGGAGGTTGAATTCAGTGCTGGAAACCAGATTAAGCAGCAGTTGTTTTGATTTCTGTGTGCTTTCTGCAAATGCTTAAGCCATTGATTTAGTTTCCACCTTGCTTACGCAGCAAATTAATGAATTAAAACATACCCTTCAAATGAGAAAGTGGTGCTCGGTGTCCCTGGCGTGTGGAGGAACGCACCCTTCGGTGAGCAGTGCTGTGGGCAGACACATCGGGCAGTGGAGCGGTGCCAAGCAACTGGGCGGCGTGAGCTGGAGCCGCCGACAGAGGATGGCTCACCGCGTTACAGCTTTTTGTTGCGCGTGGACCTTTTTCTTTCCTTTCTAAGCTAAAAAAGGTTAATGTTTGACTATTTATTCGTCCAAGCCTCCTTGAAGGCATGAGATCAGTGGACCATTTTAATAACAGTAGACAGTGCTTCCTGCCCCCTCTTCTCTCCGGCCCTGGGAGCTATTCTTACCAGAAAAGACTGAAACTCCACAAACACAACATCACTGGCCTACAACCCCATGTCAGCTGCTCAGATTAATCATCCCTGTACTGTTTAACTTCCAGTGACAAGCTTTTACATTTGTGTTTTAAATAGTCCGGGAAATTCGGGTCAGGATTGACAGCTGGTAACTTCAGTTCCCAAGTTTAAGATTACTTTTTTTCTCTTATTCTTAATGCTTTTAAGTACATCTAAGTTCTCTTGGCTTCCAGGGGCGTTGGAGCCAACAGTGAAATCCCTTAATTTCTCTGGGTCATCATCATCCAGAGAATGGGGTAATATCTAGCTGTGTAGAAACAGAAAAATGTTTACTTACCTCATCAGATGTTGTGAGGACCAGTTATTTAAAAGCACTTGTGCGTTTCTGTAGGAAATGCCATGAATGCCACAGCTACCGTGTTTATCTAATGATAAACATTTCTTTAGCAATATAAGAAAGCAATATTCTTTAAAAACTATGACAATTCTATGCATTAAAATGCCTCCAGTATTTTCTTCTGTTTGTAAGAAGAATGTCCTTGAGATTTTACAAAAATGCCCTTTTACCATAATTAAGAGGGAGAGCTGTTCACTTTCTGGGATTAAAACCTTGCCTTTCAGAGAAAGCAGGAGAGTTTAGTATTCTCCAAGCAGGGCAACACTGCATCCCAAGAATGGGTAGTCTTTCAGTCACGCGCCTTGATCTTGCTTCATTCTCTTTTCTTACTTTGTTTGTATTGTTTCTTGGTCTGATTTTTAACTGATCTATTTACTGACCTTTAAAAAACTCTCCAACATCACTTCAGGAGGAGTCTTGCCCTGACTTGCAACGTTATCAGATATACGTAGTGCCCAACCACTGAGAGTAACTGAGTACAGGACCATGGGTTTGTCTAGGTGATAATGAGAAGGGAAATAACTAGATGGGCTGAAATTCAAACCTTTGGATATTTTTGGTGCAAGTCTGTATATGAACACCTTTATTTTGATGTGAGGTCTCCAAGTCATGCCGCAGTAACTTACAAACTGCTTCTAAGCAGTTTTAATTAAAGCCTATCAAAACCACTTTTATTTCAAATTAAATTGGAGTTATATCAGATAGCTTCCATCAGTTAAGAACAAATCAAAACTAGGATGAAGTACCCTTAATCCAAAATAAGAATGGTTATACCAGTTTAATTGGTGTGACAGTCTGTAATAGAGAAGGCTTTGTGTCGTGCACTCTTAAAATAATTTATTCAGATGAAATTCTGCCCAGGGGAAGGATTCGAATAATTTCCTCATTTCCCCCAACCTTCTTTGCACAGATAGTTTGTTAAATGTCCCAATGCTTTGTCAGTTGTTTTTTTTTTGTTATTGGTAAGAAAAATGTTTTCCTATTGGAGTTAAATTGTGTCCTTGGGTTTCTTTTATGTAATTCCGGGGCGGGAGGGGGGGAGGGGAAGTGTTTGTATTGCAGGATATCATTTGGTTCACAGTTTTGCCAAGGTTTCACCTCTCTCTGAGCTGTGACGTTGATTCAACACAGGTGAGGTGACTCCAGATTCTTTATAATGTTTTCTGGGGATTCGTCTGAAAAAAATCCCAATGTGACAATTTCACACGTATAAGGGAAGAGGTTATTATCGCCTCTTTAGCTGGAGTAGTCACTCAATACCTTGCTTGAGTGCATTTGTAGGATGAAAATACAGATTATACAAATTTGGCGAGTTCTTTCATGCAATGTTTTCATTTAACAAAGACTGTGCTTTCTGAATGCACCAGAGACAGCTCACGGGCAGTTTAGTTTCTCCCAGATCCCCAACTTCATTTTTCAGTCAGTTCTTTAGCCAGCTTTCTTCATCTTTACTGCCACTCATAATCCCCACTTCCCACAGCCCCTTGTGCCCTGGGGCCCCTGCCACCAGCTCAGGGACCCTGTGGCCCTTGCGACTTTGCTTCTGAAGAGCCTTTGACACAAAGACTTGGGCAGGGGCCATCTCCAGCCCCTCGGACCTTTTTGCACTTTCTTCTCAACCTGAATGAGGGATCATCCTGGGCTGTGACAACTGAATAGTCTGGGACCTTCAAGTGGGAAGCAGGAGATAGCCCTGAGGGGGCTGGTCCCTCAGGACTGCTGTTGAAGGAGCTGCTGGTGGTGGGTGAGGAGGTCTGCACCAGGAGAGCTGCTGGCTCTCAGGCTCGGATGGAGCAAGGGCTGTCAAATGCCCCTGCTCCTAGGAACTGCTGTTTGCTCACCTTCCCAGATAACATTAATGGCAAGATCTGGTGGCGTCTGTTCACCCTTTGCTAGTGACACCTGAATGGCTCACCACCTGCCCCATTATTTTTCCAAGCACGTAAAGGGACGAACCAAACTTCTGTCCCTTCAGGCTCATTTCTGTTACAGAAAGAGGAGTGAAAACACTTGTCAGTGTTGTCTTGTTTTTAATTACCACAGGACAAGAGTGCTTTTTATGTAGCTTGAAAGCATAAAATAGATGTTGCAAAACAAATCACCGTTATTGTATATAGTGGATACTCTTCAGTGAAATAGCCTTTTTTTTGTACATTACAGTGTATCCACTCATTTTATTTTTTCTTTAATTGGAAACTACTTCAAAAATGGTGTAATTTAGGGAAAGGGGTAGTATCTAGGGCACAATTAGAATGGATAAATTCGTGGAAAGGCACACATGAGAAAAAATGATCTCTGCAATGCACATGTGATTGATTATTATTGGGATATCACATGAAAGGTAAATTACCACTGTGAACAAAGTGACATTTAAAAACTCTTGAATTACTCTGCTATCAGTTTTATGATCAGAATTTCACATGCTTTTAGGATCCTGTCTTGTTATCTGGCTGTATCATGGAAATGACATAGACAGTTTTGCCTTTCCTTCAAAAATCTAGATTATTATTGTTATTAGGAGTTAAATTCTATAGTGTTTTTTCTAATATAGACTTAAATGACACTAATAAAACAAGGTACTTAGTTTGCTAGCATGTCAATAAACCATTAAAATAATCCATACATAATTCGAACTGTAATTGGTAGTATATTAAGGCCCTTAGTTTTTCTTAGGGAGTAAATACCTACTGTTTTCAACAGGAGTTATATATTGTGGGATGACGAACTAGATGACTACTGGGATTTTTGCTTGGCTTTATATCGTTTTTGTTTCAATATAAGATAAAAAATGTACAACATTTTTCCTCTGGTTGTTTTTATATGGTAAATACATATCAGAATTTTTACACTTGGCTTTCTCTGCCGGAGGGCTTGAGAGCCAAGTTAGAGACACCTTTTCACCACCCTCCTACGCTAGGAAAGGAGTGGGGGTTTTGACCTCTGGGACAGACAGTAATTTGGGTCTCCTTCCTCTGCCTGCCCCCCATTTCCATGAAGTCTGCAGGACTCCAGGGCCTTTCCCTCCTCTGCCAAATTCAGCAGAAAGGGATAAAGGCAAGAGGGCAGGTGTATTTAAAAAAAATTGAAAAGAAACAAAAAGGAGCTTAAGGTATTTTTCCCTGTTGTGGGTCATGTACAATCAAAAAGCTAAAAGACAATATTCAATGCCAAAAAGGTTGACACATGAGTAAAAGCCATTTGTTTGTGGAAAAATCGTCATCTCATCAGTTCATAATGTTCCCAAACTGTAACCATTAAGCGGGCTTTCTAAATACACTGACTATTCAAAGACATATTATAGTCAAATCATACTGTAAAAGACCACAGTGAAGAATATTTGATACTGCTCTCACATCACATATATAGATACATTAATCAAGACATACATGCACCAAGTAGAAATTCATTCAGAGGGAAAGACTGAATATAGTTCTTAATTCAGAACTCTCTTTAAGATACGTAACAAGATGGTTTCTGTTGTTAACGAGTGTAAATGAAATCAGACCCAGTGCAGTTCATATTGGGAGACAGGATAGGAGGTGCCGGGTCCAGAAATGGAGATGAGGTAACGGTTAAAATTAGAACATGGAATGGAGCTCATCACAAACCTTAATACAGAGTTTCATATGTAGATTACCTTGATACTTGGCCACGTCTCTTACAAAAAGTGGGTGTAGACTAGTGTTTAATATGACTTTTTTCCTGCAAAAATCGATCCGTGCTCGGTGATGTGCAAAAGGTCAGGGAGGAAGCCCTGAAACCTGAGCATGCTTCAGCAGCTGGGGCTGCTGGGACTGCAGGGTATTTCCACAGGAGCATCCAGCTAGCAAGTTACACATCTCTCTTTGGAGAACAAAAGTCAATGTATCGTCCAGTGAAAAGGTAACGACAGCCTGTGAGACATCCAGTGCTGCTTTTATAAGCTAGAAACAGTGGTATCAGTGCACCCTGGCTGCGATTATCCTTTTAGATAAGGTTTATGTGGCATCAGTTTAGCTCTTTGCTGTTTATATGCCCTAATCACTTCATGTGAAGGGTGACTGGTTTAGTGCAGACAGATGTAGAACTGCTTTCGGAAGGTTGTCTGCTATCCCTGATACCAAGATGCTGACTCAACATTGTAAGTAATTAGTACAAGGAAAAAACCTTGAATATATTTAATGTCAATAGATTCAAGCAGATTGTTTTCCAGGAGTGCTGAGCTTCCCCGGATCCCATTACATTCACAGCAAGATGCTGTATTCGGCACCACTGGAGATCAAAGCAACCTTTAAAGACTTTTGGAGATCCATGTCTCAAACACACAACTGAGCCACCAGCAGAGGGGCTGGCAACCCTTCAGTGAACAGTGCCAGGCGCTCCTTTCCTTCACAGAACTGAAGCCTGAGGGTGCTGGTAGCAGCTTATTTTCACTGAAGCCAAAAGAGAAAAATGCTAAGTGTCCACCTTGCAGAGATGAATGTGACTCCCGGTTGGACACGCTACTGAACATCAGCTGGGCCACTGTCACAGAGCACATGCTCACTCCTGCCAGTTTGCAAATCGGTTCTGCGCAGTGTTTTACTTCATATTTGCCACAAGTGAAGGGCATGTACATGGCTAAGTGCAGCAGCTCAAGTGGTTTGTGTTGACTCATTAAACTGGGGGAAACTCAATTGTGTGTCTTAACCTATACTCTTTCCCATTCTGGTAGATACATCTTTTGCTGTCTTTATGAAATCTGGATTCTAATGTATGTTCTTGATGCACAGAAATAACATCAACTTCTGAACACATTTTGATATGTGCCTAACAGGATATAGCTTAGTGAACATGTGAAACAATTTTCCAGCTCACTTTCAGCAAGCAAGCTATATTTGTGTCAGTACCATCTTGCATTAATCCTACCCACACAGCAAGAGGTTTCTGAGTATTATCAGTAATACTGCACAAAAATCCCCATGCAAAGCCCAGTAAAACCAGCACTGTGTTTCCTGGGCAGTGGGAAAACATTTCAACAGCTATTATACTCCATCAGATTCTCTCAAGGACAGGGAACTGCTGGAGAGGGTGCAGCAGAGAGCTACCAAGATGACTAGGGGACTGGAACAACTCTCCTATGAAGAAAGACTGAGGGATTTGGGTCTCTTCAGTCTGGAAAAAAGGCGGCTGAGGGGGGACCTTATCAACACTTATAAATACTTAAAGGGTGGGTGTCAGGAGGATGGGGCCAGGCTCTTTTCAGTGGTGCCCGGGGACAGGACAAGAGGTAATGGGCACAAATGTGAGCATAGGAAATTCCACCTAAACATGAGGAGGAACTTCTTTACCCTGAGGGTGGCAGAGCCCTGGCACAGGCTGCCCAGAGAGGTGGTGGAGTCTCCAACTCTGAAGACATTCAAAACCCATCTGGATGCGTACTTGTGCACCCTGCTCTGGTTGACGCTGCTCTGGCAGGGGGTTTGGACTAGATGATCGTCAGAGGTCCCTTCCAACCCTATGATTCTATGATTCTATGATTCTATGATTCTATGATTCTTGAAGATTACAGGTGATCAGCAAATTTTCCAGAGTGCTGCGTCTCTGTCAGACATTCTGGGACGTATATGAGGACAGCAAACTCTTGGTTTCCCTTGTCATCCTCAATAGGGCCAATAGTTATGGAAAGCAAGCACTGGAAGATTATGAGTTTTGCAATTATATTTTCAAGCTAGCACAGGTGGAGAAAATAAATATCCATCCAGAAAAAAAGGGTAAAAAACCAACTGTGGAAAGCCTGTGGAATCAAGCTTGTGAATTTGCTTCATCATAAGGTTGGGGAAGATATTGTAACGGAACCGTTTCTTTACTCAGGCTTGGCTTCCAGCACTCATTTCCCCAAGATCAAGGCTTTGTTCTTAGATCTGCCCTTAGGCCAATATGAAACATTGGGAAAGAGATCCTGAGTGCTCAGAGTCAGAGATCAAACCACACAATTTGTGTTTTAAGCCTAATCTAGAATTCATACATAAGGATGGAAGATTTATTAAAGTGCTTTTAAATTCAAGCTAAGGTGTCTTTATGGCCATAATGGAGTTGGAGTTGCATCTCCACCAGCACACTCCAGCGGATGGCATGCTTTCCACATCAGTTATATTTAAGCTGGTCACTCGTGAAGCGGGTCTGCGTGCATCACAAGTGTAAGTACTCACCTCAGGACTTGAATCCAAGCTTTGCGTTGTCTGACCAAAAGCTCTGGAAGTGCTCTCTCTGGTGGTGACTTGGTGCTCTGAGCAGTGAGGTGCATGAGAGAGCTCCGGACAGCAATGACAAAAGCTGTTTGGTTGTGGTCAGGTCTGTGTGAAATGGGGCAACAACAATACTTGTCTCTTTTTTCTTCTATGGGAACTTCACCTTAGTGAGAGGCTAGCGCTCTTCTCCTGGGCCAAGCTGATAACAAGAGCAGATTATTACCCTATATCTGCACAACAGAGAGATCCCCCAGCAAGAGATGTGACCATTATATGTGAATATAGACAGCCTATAGTATGGCCCATTTTAGTTCCTTTTTCTCCTCTGCCTTTCCTCTCCTCACTTATTATGGACACTCTTCCATAGCCATTCTGTCTCCATCTCTTCTGCTTTTCATTTCTCTGTCTCTGGCCACATTTCAGTTACCTCTTCTGAGGGACTCACCGCCGCCTACTATTAGCAGTGGAAAATTCCAAGGTGATATTTTAGAAGGGAGTAACTAAACTGAATATACAACCCATTAATATCAATTACGGGTGTCAGAACATTACCAATAGCAGTGATGTTGTTTAGAAGCTTGAATTAGTACCATTATGCTGCCCACTCAGCTATGGGCATTTTCAGAGACAATATGCTATTTGCATTTTATTATAATATATCTTTTCTGAAAATTCCCATCATGGTGGGGACATCAGGGAAACTAATATCGATGGCATAAGGCGACCATTCGCATAGGTGATGTACAACGCTTGGCTGAGAGGAGCACCCTGCAGTTGCAGGGTTGAGTGTCCTCGGGGTGGACCTCTCTCTGCCTCTGCCAGCTCCCTCTGTCCCCTGCCAGGCTCGACGGGTCCCATCATGCCCCAGCTTTCTCCTTGTCCTGCCCAGTTCCTGGTTTTCCTTACTGGTTTCCATTGTGAAGCACCAGATCAGGAAAAAGGAATATGAGAAGAGCATTTGGGCTTTAAAAAAATATATATTACAAAACAATTACTTAAGAAAGAATAACTAACGCTCCTTGTTTCCCTTTTTCTTTCCAGGCTGTGTGTGGGCTGAGATGCCTGGGGACCTCAGCCTCACCAGTTCTCTCTCGGCAGTAGAAAGGGTTGCCACTCCATCAGCCAGGTGCCCATAGGCATATTTTAAATAGCCTCGTCAGTCTGGGTAATTCTCATCAGTTTCTTATTCTCAGACCTGCCAGAATTAAGAAAAGAAAGACTCTCAAGAGGCTTTTCCCAACAAAACAGGGAAAATATTATTGCCACTTTATGCAATATACTGGTGAGTCTTTGTTGAAAATAGTCTGTACAATTCTAGCAGGATCAGGGAAGCGGGGGCCAGCTTCGAGGAGACTCGCAGAGATTTGCTTGTTTAGTCTGGCAAATGAAGGCTGAGAGGGATACAATTTCGGTTAAATACGTTGTGGGGTTGACATCAAGAAAAGAGAAGAGCTATTTACACTGAAGAGTGATGCTGGCACACGATCAAATGGGTATAAACGGATTGTGAATACATTTGGTCTTGGTTTTAGAAGAAAGTACCTGCTACCCTGGAGCAGTGAAGCCTTTAATCAGAATAGCGGGGGCCAAAAAATAGAGTTAGATTTTTTAAAAAATGAGTACTATGTATTTATGGGGAGAGTTGTATGTAGCAGTACTGCCGCAGCAGGGGAGTCAATTCAGTGACCTAGAAGGATCGCTCAGTCCTATTTCCATGTTCCTCACAGTCTTTGTCAGAAAAATGAATTGATAACAACATTGACACTAAAATCACCCTTCAGAGGCAATCTTCAGAGTCTTCAGCCTAGTGAGATGAAAGGTGGAAGATGGGGAGGGAGTTCATCTTTCATACCACTATTGATTTACTATCTCAGCTCGTAGCAGAGAATAGCACCAGTTTGCACTCAGTTCACACTTGAAAGTTTTTTCCTCTTCAAACACAGAGACTAGAAATGATTTTGTTTAAAAATCAAAGCTCAGATTTTGCAGATGTTCAAGAATCTTTGATGGGAGTATGGGAGTGACTCCTGATTCATCAGTGATTGAACTAAAGTGTATTTGAGTAGGATATCATTCTTTCATTATAAAAGATAATAGAAGAAGCAGGAACACCAACAGTAGCTTTTCTACTTCATTTCATAGTACTCAGAAAGCAATGATGCGTCCCATTCAGATCTTGGATTTGTCAAGTAGCAGTATCAGCTTTGCATAAAGTCTTTTCTTCTGAACTGCTCTTGATGAGAATTGGACATATAATTTTAGAGAGCCGGTCTAAGAGCTTATTGTGTATCACTCTTCATACAATTTCTAGTTAGGAAATTGGGAAGACTGTTTTCCTGGCAGCCCAATTTTCCCTTTCCTCCTCCTATTTTTTTTTCCTAAACTGTTTCATGCTTTAAGAATCAATTTAGGGTAATAGACCCTGTTCCTTTTTATTTTGTCCTTTCATGCTACTTTAAGGGAGTCTGTCATTCAGTATTAAAAGGAAAATATTCTAGCAAAACTTGTGGTTGCAATTCCTTGATAATTTTATTCAATCTGCAGAAATGTTGACGCCTTTCATGAGATCTTCCCCATCAATTTGCTCTTTTTAATATAGCGTCCCATGAGTCAGGCTTTTACGTAACCCCATTTACCAATGGCTGCAGAGTCATTTATACAATGAGGAATGTAGTAAGTGCTCTCATTTGTCATCAAAATATTGAATTACACATGTGGCTAGTGTAACAGACTACATGGTTGAACTAAAGACACCCTTTGCAGTTGTGTCATCCTGTACTAATTATTTCTTTTCCTATTTCTACATAGAAGACTGGAAGAAATAATTTTTGTTGTGTTGTAATTCAAGGCAGATGATTATGAATTAGCTCATACCAGAAAGGCTGATTTTCCATTGAAGGAAATGAGTATTGTTCGCCTCACCAGCTCATTTTTTTGGAGGCATTAATTATTAAACTTTGTCAGTCATATTCATAAGAGGACATCTGAATCTTCCCTCATAAAGTTGCAAATGATGAGTTAGAAACAGCAACATTCCTCCAGTTCATTTTCGTCTGGATGAGCATTGTTAACTCTGCTGGCTAATTAGAAGTAACCGGCAATCGACTGAAGTTACGTCAAAACCAAGACTTTTATGAAGACAAATCCTGAGCAGCCTTGTTTCCTGCTGCTTCACACAGCAAACAAAAGCTCTTGTCCCTGCCACAGGACATAAGACTCTTTACGGTGAAATGTTTATGCAAGTGGTGAATCTGTGGAAGGGGGCCTGTGCCCAGCCTGCAGTAATCCTGTGCCCTTTGCTGGAGCTGCTCTGCGAGGGATGTGAATCTCTGAATGATGAAAACTTAGGCCTGAATGCATAATAAATACACCTTCAATTGTGTGTTATTTTTATTGTGAAAAGCCTTCCTACGTCCATACCTCAAAAGTAATCCCCTAAACTTTGCACGTACAGCTTTCCAGTTGCAGACTCTTGAAAGTAAGGTACTTGATCTTCAGCAGGTAGATGGCCATCATGCCTTCTGAGCCCGCATCAGAGCCCGGCAGAAAAAGTCTCCCGCGTTGCTCTATAGTGACACTGCATCAGCTCATAGGAAAGAGTATGTCTGCATTGCAATCGATAAAACATCAGCTACAGGCCCTGTCTTTCCTCTCTGCAGGCGGCTGTCACGGGAATTCCTCTCTCCTTTCTCTAATGCTGCTCGGTGACCATCTACTCCTGCCTGCAACAGGGAAAGATGCTGGGGAACAAACCTCAGGGACTTACATTGTGCTGGAGCATTACTCACAGGTCCACATATATAACGTTTCATGCAGAGCAACAGACATATGTGAAAGATGGCTTATTTAAATTCTAAAGCAGAAAATGAAACAAGGCATTGTCTAAATGAATTCTGGCAAGATTTATGTTTGGGCCTACTGCTGGTTCCCAGCATCAAGGTAATGGCAAAGGCGCTATTAATACTTTCAGAGAAGACAAGGCATGATGCAAAGTCTACATGAGAACAACATAAAGCCAGCAAACATGGATGGAGCACACAGAATTAGATCTCCGTGCACATTCACTGGATCAAAGAAGAACTGAGAATATATGTGAAATTAGTGGGACGTTTCCACAGTAAGAGAAAGGAATTTAATCTGTCACCTACATCCTGAGCGAATGGTCTGTACATTGCATTACTGGCTGTAGTGAGAACTGTCTCTGGAAAAAGAAAAGCAGATGTAACAATCTTCTTTTTGCAGTGCTTAGAGGGGACTCAGGACTAGAAAGCACAATCATCTGGGGAAGGTGCAAAAAATTTTAAATTACACCTTTATCTCATCCTAGTGTTGGTACCTCCTGTCGTAGGTACCCTGGTGTTTCCCAGCTCCTACCTGCGGGTAGGAAACATCTTCAGTCTGTTAGTTGTCTAGAAGCCAGGCACCGCCACACTTGGTGTGTTCACACCTTCTTTTTTAGATACAGACCTCAGATACTATTGTGGTGAGCATAATAGGAAGACTAATGAGGAAAGTTCCTATCTAATAATCTTTTCCTTTGGAGCAGAGTATAAACAGTTTGCAGTACGTAACGCAGAGGACCATTCTTGCAATACAGATAATGAACCATAAAATACCTGCACACTGTGTGAGCACGCTTCTCAACAAGTCATCAGGACAAATCTATCAGCTGCTTAATACCATGAGGAATATCTCATGGTGTCTGATGGCCTGTAGAATAAACGATGTGTGAGCACTGCATCAGGTCTGTGCAGACGAAGCCCTTGCCACACAGGTCGCAGGCGCAGGTTTGGTTCCCTCCTGGAGGGAATAAGGGCTTTAATGGACTTTGCAACACTCATGACAAGCAATTATGTCCAGGTCCGTGACATTAAATGCACAGACGTGGCAACACGGATCTCGGAGGCTGTCACAAATTGACACTAAATAAATTGTCCAGGACCCTGGCTTGGTAGAGCGGTTGCTTTCTTTGAAAATAGCACGGTGTTTTTTCTCTGCAGACTGGATTGGAACAGCAATGCAATTACTTCCTGTTATGAGGATTAATTGACCCACTCTGTTACTTCGAGCCAGTGAAAGTTAAACGGGGACATAAAATCTGAGCATGAGTCAGTTATTTAGAGCCTAACCAAGGACTCTTTGTTTTTATCACGTCTCGTTCTCTGCACTACCCTGCTGCCAAAATTTAACTGTACTTAAAATGACGACACGTGAATATGTGCTGTGTATGCAAACTGTATTGAAATACAGTTGGTCAGGTTGCTCAAACACAGAAAAGAAAAGAATGTCAGACTTAAGAGTTTAAATGCATTAAGGCTGAAGTCTGCCCACTTTCCAGCTTAGTTCCTAGAGCAAATTTATTTAGTATCCGTCACTAATAAATTGAATGGGACATACACGCTGGTACAATGTGTAAATCTCATGGCTAGCAAAATGTGCCATGGAAAGAAGTAGCATCTTTTCAATGACTGAAACAATCCTTTAAAGAAGTTTTAGTTTAGTCTCTTGTGACCTTAAAATCAAACCAAGAAGCTCAAAGAGCTACAAGATATGCTCCTCTTGCAAATTACCTGGGGTCGTAAGCTGAGATCAGTATTAGATACAGAGTGTTACTGACTTGTTCCTCAACATTATGGATCTATAGCCATCGCTGTACTCCGAAAAATATATTTCTTTAGTCATTGCTTTGCTGTGTGTAATCTCAGCCTTAGTCGCAGCTATTGGTTGCCTGGCTATGAAGGAGGGATGGTTTATAGACCATCTGAGGTGGATAGGCAGCTCTACTTGGGTTAATGAGTTCACTTGAGTTTCCTGCTCTTATGGGGAACATGTCACATCTTTGAAACTAATCAAGCACCGTTTTAAATCTCTATTTTTTTTTTTTTGCTGTAAGATGATGCTTCTTAGCTTCTTAAATCTCCAGAATCATCTTGAATGAGTTAGAGCAATAGAGTTCATTATAAGGAATGTCTCTTCAGGTGGTCAAACCCCACCATATTCCTAATAAAATACTTGCCGGGTTAGGACTGTTTCCCAAAGAAGCAGTTGCAAAAGCAGCTTCCAAAAAATGATGAGGAGATGGGACTGATGAAGCTGGAATTAAAATAGATACATATCTGGGAGATAGAAATGCATGTGAATATAAGATGCTGGAAGAATAATTCCCATAGAAAAATCTAATTTAAATCAAGGACAGAGTAACATTTGCAGAAATGGAAAGAAACATTACACTGGGAATTAGTCTTTCCTGGAATACATAGGTTACTTTGATCTTCCATAGAATTATGAGACTGCAAGTTAGCCATAATTGCTTTGCCCCCTGTTTTTAACCTTATAGTTATTCTAAGCTTCCTCAGACTTTGAGAAAGTCCTAAGAAAAAATTATGTCCTCTCTTCAAACTAGAGTCAAGCAGCATAAATTGTGCTTTGCGTGGCACTCAGAAGTGGTAAGTGGTTACGGTTAAATCTACCCTGTAGCTGACATGAAGGACAAATGTGGCCCAACAGCCTAACACGTTCCCTTTTTCCTTATGTGTGTACTGGCAAGTTTGCACGAGAGGTTTGTGCCTTGGTGCTGAGCTACTTGCCTGTCTTTCTGCATGCCTCCAGCCTGTCTCAGGAAGAATCACCTATGGACATGACTTTCTGGAAGTCTTGGGAAAATAAGGAACGGGTAAAACCAAAATTTGAGCTAGATCTGCCTCCTAATAGCATGATTGATAGGTCGTACTCTTTTATTCATTCAATGGGCATAGAAGCACACCCATAGCATAAGGAAGCTTATTTCTATGGGTAAATCCTCATGATTGTGAGTAAGGCTTTCAAAATCTTGTCTGACGTTTTAATGTATAATGAATTAGTGATTTAGCAATGAAACAATGGGAAGAGTGAAGCTGCCTGCATCTCACGGTTGAGGCAGATATACGATGGTACACCCAGCAATCACTCCTATGAGCCAGTCATAAATACAGACTGTAAGGTGAGGAGACTTTCAAAGCCACAGAGAAAATAAAGCTGTAAACATGCCTGGGATAAACTGCAGTGAGAACCAGATCTTGTAAGCTACGGTAAGAAGAAACCCCTCCAGTGGTGTGTGCCCAGGAGATCGAGGGGAGCGGACGTGACACCGCACTTTCTTGGAAGCAGTCAGGGTCTCATGAGGTTGGGTCTAATTTAGATAACATGGAAATGTCACCACATCCAGCCCTTGAGGCAGGCCCAGGAGACAGACAGTGAGACCAAGCTGTGCTTCAGCAGCGATTTCACACATGCAAAGCACAGAGGGCCCTGCCGTGGGTGTTTTGCAAATAAAACCAGCAGGTTGTGCCCACAGAGCAGCGTGACCAGAAGGAGGTACCCCCATGCCTCGGGGTATCCCCTCCAACCTCCAACCCAGGCACTGCATTATAAATCCCAAGATGACTTAGCCCAAGGGTTGGATTCAGCCCCAGGATGAGGGCAGAGATGTCCCTGGGTTGGTATTGAAGATGGAGCATCACCAGCCACCTGGGTGAGCGTGAGTGGAGACGATGGGTTTCCAGACCAGGGCTGTGCTGGTGCCCTGCCACAATCAGTGTGGGACACTGTTGCAAAAGCGAAAAAACACTGCCTGGGCTCTGTGTTGGGTAGGAATTAATTTTGCCTGTGTCACAGGCTGCGCTACACCCCTGGGGAGACTCCAGCCCAGCTCAGACACCCTGCTGCTGGGGAAAGAAAGTGGTGAAGAAACAGTTCAGAAAGGTGTGTCAAAGCCTCTTTTTAACAAATACGATTCCTTGTCAGCTTGTAGCTTTGCTTAGTCTGTCAGGATATTTGTAATATTTTAGCATCTGTTTCACTGAAAACTAGTTTTTTTTAATATCACAGTTTTATCTTTTTTCTATTTTTACAGTGCATAGTGTCTCTCCATGCTGCAGTCCTGTAGCTAAGCTTTCCCATCTGAGATAACTATCTGCTCATTAACTATGTTACAAGCTGGCTGGAATTTGTCATCGATTTCCATGCAGTCCCAGGAGTTTATGACTAAACTGTCCAACTTTCATTTGGTCATGAAAAGGCAGCAACACCAAAGACACAAGGAAGTTCATCAGAGCCTTTGCTACTGCTTTAGCATCTGAACATACATCGCAGTGTCAAACGGGGATACCTGAAAACTACATCTTCCTCGTGTCCGAGACGGCTGACACATCGCTCAGGTCCATAGAGCCATCCATCCCAGCGGGAGCCACGCTGGGGTGATTGAGTCCAGCTTCTTCTTCTGGGTGTGATCACACGGCTGATCCTCACCATATCCATGAGCCCCTGTCTCCCCTGGGGGGGAGCTGTAATATAAATGCCTGAATTATGTTGCTGTCAGTATTGGTAACTTTGATGCTCTGTGTCTGGTCCCACCGCCTGTTGCGTCGGCCCTCTAACCCCTTGCCTGTTGCAGAGAAAAAGCCATGGTCAGCACTTCGCCAGAAGGGAGACCCAGCAACTCTAGGAGTAAAAAGAAGAGCTGATCCTCTTGTGCTGGCAGGCATCCCAGTTACTTCAGCGAGCTTGTACCGAGCCCCAGGGAAACCCCCGCGCCACAGCAGAGATCTTCACGAAACCATCGCCCAGCTTTCCTCACTGCTCATTTACCCAGCAGTGCTGAGCAGGTCTCCAGCTTTCTGCAGACTTACTCATCTGTGCTTGTAAAGGAAATATAGCTGCATCCTCGAGGAGGCCAAGGAAGAGAGGGGTGAGCTGGAAAGACTGGGAAAGATGGATTTTTTCTGCAGAGAGGACCACAAAGCAGCTCACAGTTTCCAAAGTGGTTGTGTGGGATGGGAGCTGCAAAGTGATCGCAAGGCAGCAAGTAGCATTTCCCTTCCATTTCTGGCTGCGTCATAAATCCCTCATAGTAAGTAAAGGCTTTTGTGCATACCAGGTGTTCCGGTGGTAGAACTGAGGCATGCAGAAAAGCACTGGTTAAGCGATGCTTTCTGAGCATCGGGATGGTTTCATTCAGAGTTCAGGCTAAGGGGAGGATGATCTTGTACCTAAAGTATTCTGAGAGATTCAGTCAAGCCCTGGCTCTTTTGCAGGGAGCTGCAGGGATATGTTTGTAATCCGGTGGGAGGCAGAGCTGAAGGCCATATATGTAGATAAAGAGAGGCTGAAGAGAGGAGATTTTTTTTGATTTATCCCCGCTGGCTCAGGCATATGTCTTAACCCTTCTGGCGTTGGCCCTCGTGAGCGCAGCGCAGTATCTCTGCCCGAGCATCAGGAACCTCTGCGCCCGCCATCCGCCGAGCTTCCCCGCTGTTTGTACAAAGCACAAAGCCAACGGCAGAACAAATCTGTGCAAACAAACAGAGGCTGCACAACTGCATCCCGGGATGGAGCGAAATCCCCAAAGCTCGCAGCCCTTTCCTAGAGAAAACTGGAACGAAGTACAGGGCTGTGGTCCTGGAGGATGTTGGATTTATTGGCAGGGAGGTTTCTGTTGCTTAGGGGGGGTCCTCTCCGTGCTGAGCTGTCCTGGCTCACAGCTGCATGCATGAGGGGTGTGCACCCGCATCACCGGAGGGTGCACGCGTATGTGGTGCCTATATGGGCAGG
Organism: Larus michahellis; assembly: GCF_964199755.1. Taxonomy (NCBI): domain Eukaryota; kingdom Metazoa; phylum Chordata; class Aves; order Charadriiformes; family Laridae; genus Larus; species Larus michahellis. Next base: position 12,477,696 of record NC_133897.1, read on the forward strand.
GTTAGCCAGGTGCTGCCATACATGAACAGGTCAGGGCTGGGCACTCAGCAGAAGGCGGGAAGGAGAAGAAGCTCTTGAACTGAGAGGGCTGCAGAGAAAAGCAGTTATGCTCCCTCTGCGGGCTGGGAACACAGGGTGGGATAAGAGTGATGGGAGTAATATGCCTCTTATGTCCCCTCCAATACTGGCAGAGGGAAAAGCCATGTTTCGTTGGCCCTCCTAGCCTGTCCTTCCCCAGAGGCTGCAGGTGCTGTGTTGGCCAGGAGGTACCTGGAACAGGGTGTTTTAGAAATAAGCAGAAGGACCAAAGAGGGATGTACCCACAGCAGCGTTTCTGCTGGAGCTGCTGAGACCCCACCACTGAGTCTCCTCCTAAGCAAGGTCAAGGCTTTGTACTTAGTGGTCAGAGCAGCTTCACAGCAGCGCCTGCCCTGGAAAGGTCTCCATGAGGCCATCCAGCACACCACAAAAGCCCTTATCTACTGAGTTGGATTTTTGAGACAACCAGACCTCACAACAGCTTTCCATACACCCTTGTTTTGTTTGCCATGTCCATCCGTGGCAGCCAGAGGGGCCAGCAGTGTGCTGGTGCAGGATGCTGAATTGCAGCACCTTGTCCTTCACCAAGGCTGTTTTACTGCTGCCAGGCCCTCCTTCTGTGTGCGAACATGCGCAGAGATGGAAAATTAACAGGCAATTACTTTTCCTGGAAAATGGTGCTGAGCATCACTTACCAGAAACACAGAAAGCCACAGGGCCCCCACAATCAGGATGGCGGTGTGGAGGAAAGGGTGGCCTGCAGGAAAGGCTTGTCCCAGTGCCATCATTTTCCTAACTCATTTTTCAGTAAGGAAAATGAATGCAAGCAAAATCCTGGATGGGCAACCAATTGGAGAATTGAAAATATAGAAAGGAAGTTCCTATATTATTCTAGTCATCATTACACGTGAATTAGGACATGGGCTTTTTTTCTTTCAAAGTACAGCAGAAAGTGAAAATGCCAGTCCAAGACTCTATAAAAATACAGGCATTATAGATACAAGTTGTTTATAAAAATCATCTTAATTTAAACAACAGTCGCACAGAAGTATTCCACCATGAGTCACCTTTCTGTGATCAAAAACTACACTGGGAAACTAGGTTCAATTCGTTCAATTCCCTCTCCACTGCCATTTTTTTGTGTGATGCTGAACAGGTTCTTTAATTGTTTCATGTCTCAGTTTCCCGTTCATAAATAATTGTGCTTCCTTTCCTGGAGATTTCTTTTTTTTTTTTTGCTTTTTCTTACAAATTATATTTAAAAAAAGCTACCCAGGATGCAAAAATGTGTGCTGCAAAGTTAGGAGATTAATGCTGCATTAAAATTGTCTTCATTCTGCCTCTTGAACTTCCATTTTGGTCTCTCCCCAAGGCACAAGTGATTCGTCAATTAAATTCTGTAACATAATGCAGATAGGGGAGAGAATTAAGGTTGCACACTAATCACCCCTTTCCTTCATCTCCAATGCTTGACTTTGAAGCCTAAATAGAATTCTTTTAATGTGTTGCTAAACATCACTTTCTATGTAATTTTAAATAAAGAAGTAAAAACTCAATTATTTTATGTCAAACTGTTATGTCTTTTTTTGTATGCATTCATTCTGCAGTACTACTAGAAAGGCCATGCTGACTACTCGGCATTGCTACCACCTCTGTCACCTCTGCCCATGTCTGGCCACACCACATGGTGCTCGTACAAAGCTGCCGTGTTGGCCATATTGCCGATGGGACGAAGGGTGGCCCACCAGGAGACAGGAGGAGAGGGAAGGATTGAAGAACACCAGTCTCTCCCTCTTTTCATTTTCACGACATCTCACCCAGCCAAAGCTGGTCGTTAGAGCTGTAAAGGCCCCTCACATGACAGCTAAGGCCACTCCAACCCACCCTTGCTCCGCTAATCTGGAGGACGCAGCAAAGCCCTCACCGGAGGAACATGTCCCATCGGTGGGACTGGAGCTGGCCCTCCTCAGCACTCCCAGCCCTGCTGTGTAGATGTAGATGTGCTTTGGGGCGAAAGAACAGTCATGATCAACTAGTTTGAAAATCCACTATTAACTTTTTCTAGGGGAAGTGTGAAAGGACAGAAGAGAAACTGCCGTTTTCAAAGTTCACAACAAAACCTGCATTATTTTTTATGGAAAAATAAAATGCATTTCCATAGCTCCAGGGATTCCTTCTGCAACATTTCAAAGGCCGGCTGCAAACACCAGCAATGCAGAACCTCTCAGTAACAGAAAGTATTAAATGATCAAAACAGATGGGTTAATATCGGCAGTAGCGGTAATAATACAGTCCTGCACCAGTCTGTTCGGATGTTGCTACAATCAGTCCCTGAGTCAGTGTGAGATTGCTGGGGTTCCTTCTGCTTTGTGTGCATGGATGTCACTGGGTGCCTGCCTGCTGGTGCGTGTCCCCTCCGCATCATCCAGGTCTGCTGGGGAAACCCGAGTGCAGTGAGGAGAATGCAGCCTGATGCTCTTCCCTAGGGAGCACCGGCAGCTCTTGCCTCAGGGGGGGAAAGAAAATATTCATTGACTCTGCAAAATGTGGGTCAGTGTAGTGTTATGGCTGGTTTTCCATGATTTATTTTCTTTCCATTTAGTATTAAGCAATAGTATAAGAAAGCCCTTGTACAGCAAATGCCTAGCCTGCCTGTGTTGTTTGGATTGCTTGGCAACAGGCAGAGATGTCACATCGGTATCAAAAAGCAAGGTGATCTAGATGACTGAAAACCTGCTGGTAACACGGTCCAGTGATGAGAGCATCACAGCCTCTCTGTCCTGCTCAGGAGATTGTAGGAGCCATACGGTCACCAAACTCCTGGCAAATGGACCAAACCTCATCCTCTCACCAAGAAAGTCAATGGCCTGAGCAGGAACCGATAAGGAGGGTGCAGCTGGGATGGCTCTTGTTTAGTCACAATTAAAATGGGAGCAATAACCATTTCTAGAGAGATGATTAGAGAGTGGAAATCCAGTAAAGAAATAAACACAATGAGCAGGATGGGCTGTTTAACCTCATTCAGATCTCAGGTTCAGGAAACAAAGAACAAGTGTTTTCTGTATAACACTAGTCAGTTCTAATGCATCCAAGCGCCACATTCGTTTTTCTAGGTGCCAAGCCTCCTTATTCTTTTCTTCGGATGTTTTCTAAAGATATTTGGAATTAAGTCATTCCAAGATCATTTTATTCCCTGATGTATCTTCTATGATGACCGTTTCATGTAAAAACATGGCCTTCCGTGTTTCACCCAGTCAGTAAAATCCAAATCGGAGTATATCAACCCTCAGAGGGAGGGAAGACAAAGTGGGGGCTCATGGCTCTGACCTCAAACATTCACAGACCTCATCATGTAACAGATGAAGGAGGAGAAAAAAGAGAGGACTCAAACCTCTTCATTTGGGAACCCATATCTCCAGAGCTGTTTGCCAGCTATTTCATTTCAGTAGCACTTCTGAGCCTTGCCACAGCTCGGTGTCCGATGAGAGAGGAGTTCATCACGCTTACTGCTGACAGCAGGCTTGTCTCCTTCAGGGCAGGACTTTCTGCTGGGGAGGAAAGTGGCTGCAACATCTTGGCCGTGCACTGAGCAGGCGGTGCACAACGCCAGGCCAGCGGCAGCACCAAGCCCCACGCCACAGGGGGGGTGGTGGGGGTTGCAGAGCGGGTCCCCATAGCCCCCCGCCGTGGTGGAGATGTGCAAACCAAAATTAACCACATGCCTGCCCAGGAGTTCAAGGTGAGACTGTGCTTCCCTTGATTCACATTTAACACCAAAGGCTCCAAACTCCCATTGAGAAAGTCTTAAAAAGCTTCAGAAAAAGCCAGAAGGTGAGTGGGAGCAAGCTTTCCTGCCTGCCCCCTGACTGAAGAGACTGGGGGTTGTAAAAAGCAATGATTGCTGAAACTTTGTCTGTATTTTGGCAGTGACTTCGCTAGGACCCAGATCCACTCTATCGATTTCTTCCTCCTGAAAGGTAAGCACAAGCCCGTATCAGTGGGTAAACATACTGCACCCAGGAATTTGTTGACCGTGGTCATAGCAAAGGATGTAGTAAACTCAGAGATTGGATTATTTGAGAATTGCAGCAGTGAAACTAATCTAACCTTTCAGCGGCTCTTTTAAGTGATATTATTATTAGCCCTTGTTCAGAGGATGGCAGGCAGGCAGCCAGCAAAGCACTTAGAGTTTACCATCATCCATCTGCTCCTCTATAGATTTGAAGACTGTAGAAATTTTCCTTTTTAGGACTTACTTGGAATATGATTAGTGGGCCACTTGCCACATTGCTATACAAGCGTGTCTGTGTGCTTTAGGCAGAGGTATGTGACAGGTATTTTATCAATGAGGGACTCCGGATTGAACACTATTTCCATTCATTTCTCTGCTTGTTTATTTGTGTAGCGAAACTACCCCTGCTGTTCTCAAAACACTTATCAGGATAACAAACATTTTGCACTGCAGTAAGGGGGTTGTACAAGCGTATACATGTAACCTTCCAGCTCTCAAGGAAATTAAGGTTAAAATTAAAAGGTCTTGTTTTTCAATACCTGAATCATGTGGCTTTCTCTTAAATTTTATAGTTTTAATTGCAAGAATAGCTAGTAGAGCAGTGTCTGGGAGGTAGACATCCTAGTCAGGGATTAATATCCTGGCACTGTGGGGTGCTGAGACACAAGAAAAACTTAGCCTGTGCCCCCCGACCCACGCAGTGTAAGTAGTCATTTTATGTTACTTTTCCCGTGATTTTTCAAGGTGTCGCCTGTCCGGCACTGGCCTGGCAGAGCTCATTGCAGTGCTGCGTTAACGGGCTGGGAGCACAGAGGGCGAGTTCAGCCCTTCTGGTGAGGTACCGGCAGCTGAGAAAGGTGATTTATGATGGATCTCAGTTTATGGGAAGGGTTCATGTAAAGTCAGTTCTTCCTTGTGTTCTTTCAGCGTTCCACATTCACTATTTCATAAAAATGGAGAAGATCAAAGGTGTAATTATGTTAAATTAAGTTAATACGCACGAGCCTTATGTTTCAGGCCATCTTGCGATACCGCAGCTCTTACCTCGGCTCCTGCAAGCCCCTGCAAACCTCCTGCGTTTCACCTGTGCTGCTCCGCTGCTCCCGGCTCCCCAAGGGTGCATTTCCAGAAGATGTCATTTTTCGTTTGCTCTCTGATGAGCTTGGGAAAGGCTTGGAGCATGGTGTCTCCCCATCAGACGACAATATTCCTAGCAATGTCTGCGTGCCAGAAAGCTGGTGCTTCTGCTTCCAAGAGGGAATTTGAACTGTGGGGAGGTGAGCAGTATAAATATATCTCTTATTCACCATGCAGCCCAGTTCACCCCCATTGCGGTCCGTTGGCTGTAGCACCATACATGCTTCTTGGTTTTTCAATGTGGTGGGGCAGCGAGTTCAATTAAGAGGCAAATAAAGGTACAGTTTCCTAAGCTGGACTAGGACACAGCAGGACTTACCCAGCACATCCCATGTCAAAGAGACTGGGCAGATGATTTCCAAGAGACTCAAGTCTTTAGGCTGTAGATAATAAAGTTCTACCTTGAAATGTATCAAAGGATGGAGGGACAAAATGATGCCTCCCTAAAATTTTTGCCTTGGGGATGGGGATGATTCCTGGAGAGCAGTTAGTACTTGTGAGAAGAGAAGGGCAGCTGACGAGGTCAGAATTTGGGTGAGGGACCAGGTAACATGCAAGGCGGCTGGTCTCACCAGCCTTGCGTAGAGTCACACCAACTGGGCACATGGCTCCTCAAAGACTTGCCCGGCACCTCAGTGGGCACCTCTTTCTGCCAGGCTGTGACCTTCCCCAGGCACATTTTGAGTGAGTGTCTGCTGACTTAACACGCCATCAAACCTTTGAAGACCCATTTTATGTGTCTTTCACAGGTAAAGTGCGTCGCATAATGTTTCCCCTCCACTTTTGGTGAAATTTGAGTTGGCACGAGCCACAGGCTTCAAACGAGCCGGGGATGAAGCGCTATGATCTGCAGGCAGTCCTACCGACTTGTTTGTGTTGCTTTGGTATGTGCACAGACCAGTGTGAGGAACACAGAAACTGGAGAAAAAAATAAATGAAAGACTGTGGCTTTGAAGTCATTGAAGCACGTATTGAACTGCTACGGACTTCAATAGGCTGCAAGGTCCTGCTGAACAGGGCTTCTGACTGGAGTAAATACTTGGATTAAACTTGGACAGAGAAATAACAAGTTCTTTCAGGTTCAAAAAATACATCTAGTGGCTCATTAAAAATGGTTTTCCACGAGGCTCCTCTCAACATCTGCAGTCGGTGCTGTCCCTTTCTCCCACACAAACTCAATACACTGTCCAAATCCTTTCCTTGAATATAAATGTGTTTTTATCTGGGAGAAGGTCCGCTTCGCCATGGAGGGCCCCTCTCAGCAGGGCTTCACATCCTTCCTTGGCAGCAACCTCCTTCCCCAGAGAATGGACCCTCCTCTGGGTTCCAGGATGAACGGCCCCACACCTCTTGGCCGGCCCTAAATATCGGTCATCCCATCACTGGTTCCCACAGTCCTGACACCATTGCTGTGGGTACCCTGGAAATTGATGAGTATTTAAAAGTAGCAGACCTATTATTTTTTTCTTTGTCTTCTTTGTGTCTGGAGAAGACATAAGGAAAGGGGATAAAAGCTTTCAGAAACACCAGTGGCAATAGATTCCCTGCCTGAAATACCTTGACAGTGGCATGTCTTTTGTTTTCTGGCTTTCAGGGTTTTGGTTTTGTTTTTTTTTTTCAGAAAGTACTGAGCACCCCAGTTTTCAAATCAGGTTTCTTTGAAGACTTCTCAAATTGGCTGTCCAGGCATACCAATCATTTTTTGAGCATTTAGGATGTGAAAATCAGGCAGCCTGTTCCTTCTCTATATAAAACTGAAAGAACATGAGGAATAGGGGGAAAAAGAAACTATTTTGCATAGAAAAATGGCAGTTATCAACTATGTTTAAGAAAATTGCAGAATATAAAAAGGAATAAAGAACTTCTTCACAAGGAAAGTGAAGAAACACTTCCACTGTACCTGTTAAGATGTCCAAATTGCTGCATAGGCGATTAACAAAGACAAGGTTATTACAACAGGTGTAATTCTGTTTTAATACTATATGGATTTGGCATTAATAAATGACAGTGACCAAAGGCCAGAAAATGTTAACTCTAAGAATATTTGGGTTTCAGAATGTTTTGAGAAAGCATTATTTTCAAGCATTTTTATTTTCAAGAGGGCTTTGGGTGAGCCATGTCAGATATAGGAAGGCAGCACTGAGCATGTAAAATCTTTCTTTACTAAATTATTTAGCTCTCATGAAAGGTGCCAGATGGAGAGCCTTGGGGACTCAAGTCTTCTTTTTTATCTGCAAAACTGCCATAGAATAAAAAGTGACAGTTTTACCAAGCGCCTTTTACAGGCAGCTCCTGTGGCTGCCTGAGCCCTGACCTGGAGCTCTTGCCCCCGAGGGGGACGGGTTTGCTTTGCCACCTGCCCCTGCAGCCCTGGGTGTTCCTGCTGCAACGCGCTGTCGTGGTTTGGGCCCCTCAAACACGCATCACGAGGGCAATACGTGGTGTGAGAGACAAGGCAGAGACCCCTCTCCCCTGCGGCAGAAAGGCTGATGCTTGCTCGTCCTTCGCCTGTTCTGCTGGCAGGTTGCTGATAAACCCGATGGTGGGTCAGCCGTGGGTTTGAACTGGTTCAACGAGGTGAAATGTCCAGTTATGAGTAAAAAAAGAGGTCACCCATTGCGAGGGGTGGGGCTGGATGATTTAATGGGCTATTTATTATCTGTCTCCCAGCTTTAATGATCCTGTAAGTATTGAGCCACCCAGTCTGCTGAAACACTTCAGATTTGTAAAGCCCAGTCAGTGTGTATGTATAGTGCTTTGTGGCTAAATCAGCTTATGAATCTCTGTCTGTATGGTCAGAGCCAAACATATAACAAAATATGATACAATAAACAAGAGGAAGGCTAAGGAAATCCATGGCTGCCATATGCCAAGGTACATACAGGTAAAAATACATGTTTTCTTTACACTTTTTTATTTTTTTTAATATAGGACAAGACAGAAGGCAAACCTGTTCAATTTGGGTAAGTGCTTTAGCGTAAGTGCAGCAAAAATCTGAACAGCTGGACTAAGGGTAATGCAGCACCACTGCTTAGTTCAGTGATGCAAATGGCAATCCCAAATCTCAAAAGTTATCTGAGTCCACCTAAAAGAAAAGTTTACTCACTTCAAGCCAGAGTGGGATCACACCGCCCATTAAACAACTGACCATACAAATAGGAGAAACAAGGACAAAGAGTAGAACTGCTGGCAAAGCTCTCATCATGGCCTACCAGGGTATGGAAGGAGTAAGAGATAAGGAGCCTCCAGCCCGTAAAAGGTGCATCCATGACTGATACATGGGATTATGCCCCAGGGGCTCGAGAGGAAAAGTTTCCTTCTCTGGTAGAAGAAACCTGATTGCAGAAACAAGGTTCTGAGAAGGTCCTCGTAGGAAATCATGTCAGCTGCCCAATGAGGTCTGACCTGTCAGATGGGAGATAAAATCATTGCCAGTTGCCTCAGAGCCCACAGAAGAGGAGGAAGGTTGTGCGTGCCAGCAGGCTCCATGCCAGACTACGAGCAATAAAAGGAGTTTCTTCAGCCCCTGGAGAGGGAATGTGTGTAGGATCCGGCTCTGATGCAGTCCAGACCTTGTCTGTGCTCTTCCAGGAGGAGCCTCAGGACACCTGCAAAGGCAAGTATTCTTGCTGGACTGTAACTCCAGACCCCTCCTCTGGAGACTGGCTAGTGTACTTTGGGCTGTATCTGAACCAGTGCCAAAGCACGGATGAATGTGACCAGCTCCATTCTCAAAGACAAGGTGAGGGAGAAGCAAGAGGTTGGGCGTCCTGCCTCTGAGCATGGGAAGAGACGGCTGTAAAGAAGTAAGCACCAAGAGAGGATGGTATGAAGGAGGGGAAGCCATCTTCCAGATGTTCACATACCTGGCCTTGTGGAAACACCAGCCAGCTCCAAGGAGGCAAGGCCCAGGGGGGTCTTTTCTCACAGCAGCTCTGAATCAATGGTCCCAAAGAGAACCAGGCAGGTGGATACATTATTTTGTGGATCTGTGCCATGGTGTCCTACAGAACCAAATTACACACCGAGGCCTGAGAACTAAAAAAAAGTCTCCCTAACTGTCTTGGTAGCTTTCCATTCCAGTCTGCTGGTGTCTTGTACTGAGGAGCCCCAAACTGGACCCTGGTGCAGTCTCACAAGTCCTGCATGGAGGACTTGTGAGAACTACTTCCCTCGACCTGCTTGGCTGCACTCCCAATAATGCAACCCAATATGTTCATCTTGCCCCTCTTTCCTCCTTCTTTGCAGCCCCTTGCTGCAGGAGTTCCTGTCCAAACCAGAAGCTCTTCCTTGCTTTTAGATCATGTAGCGCGGGGGTAGCAGGACTGGTACTACTTCATTATAGGACAGGTGTGAGAAATAAAGGGTTTTCTTTTATGGAAGAATTATATTCGTAGCTACAGGGAATAGTGAGTTTTCTGAGGAGTGGCTGGAGTCAGAAACCCTGGCACCTACCAGAGACGAAGCTGTGTCAGTCTGCACGTGGGTCTCAGGGATTCCCATTCTGCTGTGTGACGTCTTGCCTTGGCCAAAACCTACTCAGCAGAAACGCTGTACAAAGAAGGAAAAGCAAAAATCCAACAGAACCAGGATGACGAGAGGTTTGGTGTTGGTTTATTGCTGTGAAGAGTGCTGCAGAATCTCAGACGCCATTTCAGGAGTCTGGGAAGCATTTCTCAAGGGGAGCTGGAAGGTGTGAGAGCAAAAGTACCTCTAGAGCAGAAACAACCCGGTTAGAGCGCTCAGAGCTCAGCGGCGCAGGCAAGCAATCTTGTATCACAGCGAGGGGCATGCTGCCAGAGCACAACTTTGACGGAATATCAAAATCTTCAGCACAAAAATTCCTAGCAAATACAAAGGAACGGGGTAAGTAATCTCCTATCACAGAAACATCTAAGATTTGAATTAACCTCCCTAGGCCTTAAATTTCCTTGCTTCACATGGGGCTAGTGTGTCTCAGGTTAATTGTGTAGACCTCTGGTAATTGGCCCAAATACAGCACAAGGAGATTTTCATGCTAAGCCAACATCAATACTCTGCATCAAAGGCTGCCCTGAATTCTCCCCCTTGGTTGCTCAGTCATCTTTGATCTAAAAAATGAAAAGAGTAAGGGATTTTGTTGTTATTTTTATTCCTTCTCACCCACCTCAAGATTGAAGTTACTGAAAATACAAACAGAGAAAAGGTGGGAAAACATAAAAAAAAAACGTAAAGAGAAGCAAGGATGATGGAGTGAAGTAAACAGAAAGAAATAGGCTTAGAAAAGGAAAAAGAGTTGTTGATGGGAGAAGGAGAGATGCTGTGGACACAGGATATCACAGTGAATGGGGTGGGGAAGAAAAGCCCGGGTGTGGTATTATGAATGAGGAAAAGGGATCAGTCCATGACTCCTGTAGGATATGAGAATCAGGTCCTGTCTCCTTCAGCCATCTGCGTGATGGCCATTTGACCTCACTGGGGTCTGCTACAGAAGTCACCAGGAAGCCACTAAGACCTGCAGCACATACGCAAAAAGGCCTTGTACATTTGAGCCTTGTTGGGAATAATAATTATTTGGGAAACAGATGTTCCTCTGTGAATCTCATAACACTCATACAAAAAGCAAAGGCCCATGCCACCCCCTGTTGCTGGCTGCAGAGGAGGGAAGGAGCTGCTCCATTCACACTGAGCTTGTGGGAGTGAACCAAGCCTCTCGTGGGCAAAAGAAGGAAACCAGAAGAGCCAGAGAGAGGAACATGTAGAGGGAGATGGGAAGCAGAGAGGAGAGGACATGTGGAATTCGGGGAATTTGGGGATTTGGGGATTCAAAGTCTTTGTTCTAAGGTTGCACTGGGGACTTGACTCTCCTAGCAATCCCGAGTGCTTCCTTTTAGCAGCTCCACAAAAAAAACAACTTGCTTTTAGTGACACCAAGACCGAGCAGAGTTGAGCCCCGGGGTTATGAAAGTTTGGCTCCAGGAAGGGTTGTTCACAAGTTTTCCATTCAAAGTTGAGCTTCAGTCCCATTAATTACAGAAGGACGGATCCCCAACTTGGAAATCTGGATGAACTCACAACATGCATGAGGACACTCAGACCTTAATCCTTCAGTCTGGCCTCACTCCTAATTTACAGCCCCAGGAAATCTGTTTCCAAGAAAGCGTCTTCTTCCTTATCCTGTGCTATTATCATCTCTCCTCCCAGCAGTCTTGTGTTCGCCTCCACAGAGCGCAGCTTTGGGGAACGAAGCCCAGCAAAATGTTTCAGACCACAAAAAAAGTCAGGAGAGATGGATTCATGACCTTGCAAAATGAAATGTTTGCTCTCGCTTGATGCCGAGCTGATTTCCTAAAGGGGGTAAAAATTAGCTCCCAGTGAAATATTGTGTTTCAAATCAGCTCCAAACGCATGTAGTTCACTGACCCTTCATTTTCCAGCTTGGCCACTAAACTGGAAAACCTGCTATTTGCACAGCTCTGATTATGAATCATTTGTGTTCTTGGTTATAAAAATTATTTTAAAAACACACAAAAAAGAACAAAGAAAAATAAAAAAATCAGGAACACCCAACAAGCGAAAAACCAAGATGAGAGAAAGAGGAAATTCATTCCTGATGCTGTTCGAGCTAGCTTGATAAAAATGTCACCAGAAATTTTGGCTGTATTCAAATAAAATCTCACCAAAAAGTCTTTCTGTTCTGTAACTAAATGAAATAGTGATCAGAAATACAACATTTTAAAAAGTTGCCCATGTGAATCACAAGCAAAAGAGATTCCATGTTTTTTATTAAAAATTAAAGTTATAAAGCAAAAGGACAAAATTTGGTTAGGCGTGAAAATGTGTTTGTCTGGGCATCTGATGCAAGAGAGCATCAGGCAACATCACCAAGGTAAACAGATGAAATACGAAGCCCCCTTCTACATCCCTGCCAGAAAAACAGCGGGTATATTTGACAGGCTAAAAATGCGCCTACCGTTATGTTGACTTTTAATTGGAATCGTTAGAAAAAATGACCTTAGCAAACACGGCTTTACCTCCCCACCTTTTGTTGCTGTATTTTTTCCAGTCTCCTCGGTGTGCTCCTGCATTGCAGGCTGATACCTGAGCCTTGCCTTTGCTGCGTGCTAGGGCTCTCACCAGCGTGCCATCTGGAGCAGCACGCTCGTATGGAAACCACTGTCAGTTCCCCTGCAAAGCCAGATAATGGGATTCACTCTCCCTTCTTCCCATTATAGTCTTCTAAGGGCCGAATCCTCCCTCCACTTACAGCCCAGAAAGTCCCATCCACACAGCGATGCTGTGCTGCATTTACACTAATGCAACTGGAGGCTAATTTTGGCCCTAAGTTATTTGTATACTCAGATATTAACTTAATGTAGGCCATTTTCTGAGCTTGCTTCTACTCTGCAATGTATATCAATTTACTGAAAGCGAGAGCATCCTTCTCAGCTTCCCGTATCGCAGGTGCACATTCAGGGTGTGGGCAGGGAGAGAGTTTTCATTTTTCCAATTATGGCTGTGGTGGCAGCAGGATGAGATTGACTTGCACTTACATCCATTACTGTGTTGCAAGTGTTGCTTGGTGCAGAATATTTTATATGATGGGTTTCTTCTGTATCATTTGGCAATCAATTCTTCATAATTTGAAGTTCCCTTTCCTTGTTGAACTGCTCTCCTCCCGGTGGAGCTGGTTTGCATGTTGATTTGGAATAGAATGAAAACTCACTGAACTACAAAAGCCTGTTGCAGAGATTTTTTGGTGATGTATGACCAAGTTCCTCTTTATTCCCGGCCCGTTATTTCCTTCAGCATCTGCTCAGCTGATTAGTTTTAATGAGCAGTAGCTCCACTGGTGCATAAGGGAATTCACAGCTCAGTAGGTAGGGGAAAAGAAAGCGGGCGGTGGAAAACGGCTGCGTGCAGGTGTCTGTCTCCAGAACATGTGCCTTTCTATGCACATCAGACGTGCGACAGGAGGAAACATCCTGCTGGTGCATCGCAGCCCCGGAGAAACTCTCCTGTACTGAGTAGTGGTTCCCACTGGAAGAGGCTCTTTGAGATCCAAAACCACCGGCAGCTACTACGGATACACAGGGAAAAGCGAAGTTATGTCTTGGGACTGTTGTCTCTCCAGGTACACATAAGCTGTGACTGGTTATTTCCTTAAAAAATGCCATGTTGTGCTATGCTCGGATCCTGAATTTTGCAATTTTCTGCTGCCTTGCACGTTTGTCCTGTGTTTTTCCCCGGGACTGGGGTTCCCGGTCCTGCCCACACAGCAGAGCAGCTCCGTGCCGAGCAGGGACCGCAACAGCCAGAAACCAAACAGCAGCCGTGTGAGAACCAGGCCAGCAAATGCTGTTTGGAGGCAGAGCTGCCAGCTCCAGCCCCGGTGTTTGCTCCAATTTCCATACCTGGAACATGCAAAAACCTTCAGAGCATTGGTTCCCCAGTCATTAACGGGACTCAGAAGCTGAGAGCACCTTCCTGCAGGTCTGCTCGCTGGCTGCATATCTGAGGTACAGAAACATTGAGGTAAAACCAAGGTAGAACAGCAGCAGAGCTGTCTCGGTCCTGGCCTGGTGTCTGTCATGCCCTGGAACAGTCTTCCTTTCTCAGTCACTGCAGAAATCATTTCAGCAGGAGACTGAGGATGCCAAACGTTGTAATGGAAACGGTAATAGTCAGGTGGGAATTGTTTATTTTCTGTAACCTTACAAGTACCAAAGGTACAAGCCCTGCTAACAGAACCACGTCAGTGAGAACACATGAACATGATCTCTTTTTTTTTTTCCTCTTTTGGCTTTTCAAACTGGGACGAGAGTTACTCAGCAATCCCCACTTTCGTCTCCCCACAGAGGAAGCCCTGCACTTCCATGACATGGTGGCTGTGTGGGTTTGGGTAAACAACCCCCAAAATGTATGAGGCAGGGGCTGTGGCTGACAAACGCACCAGACACAAGCCACCCCGCTGGACACGGCAGCTCTCAGCAGCAGCGTGGTCCCTCTCCCGCGCAGTGATGCTGTGTGCTGCGAGTTCCAGAGCACAAACCCAGGGGACTGTGCTGGCATGGGCAGCTGCGGCAGGGTGCTGCTGGAGAGGCAGGACAGGGGTGCTGAGCACCAGCGGCACCTTCTCATGTCTCCCCCGGGTAGGGGTAAATGCCATCAGACCTCAGGGTCCCCTTCCCCACACATAAGCCCCATACCTCGCTCAACTGTAGCTGTGTCCTCCTGAAGGAGGAGAAAAAGAAGAAGAAGAAGAAGAAGAAGAAGAAGAAGAAGAAGAGGAGGAGGAAGAAGAGGAGGAGGGGCAGGAGGAGGAGGAAAGAATCTGGCAGTGCTGCTGCGTTGTGCAAGAGGCTGGGTCTGTCTGAGCATCCTGGCCACATCCTGCTGGCAGCAGGACCAATTTTGACCCATCCACCCCAGGTGCTGCAGGAAACAAACCCTTCTCCTTTCCTGTGTGCATCTCTCCTCTCTAGACTGGTGAGAGCAATGTGCAGTATCAGGTTGTATTTGTAAGATGTAGTTGATAAAATAGAAGTGTACTTATTGTCCTGACCTGACTGAAAGCCATCTAATGCACTTATTGTCAAGGCTGTTGGAGGAGTAGGTCCACCACTGGGATACCTCTCGCCATAGGTCTACTGCTGCCTGAAAAAAGGCCGAGAGGAAAGATCCATGGTATGTATGGTCAGACCGCACTGCGCACAGCCCATATGGAGTCTATCTTTAGCCTTTAAAAAAAAAAAGAAACAGCGACGGTTGCTCAGAGATACAGATTTTCCTCCCCTTTCCATCTTGCGCAGAAGGAGCCTCCAGTGTAACGGTGCTGAGCGACATCGAGTAGAGGAGCTCATTTGGCCCACCAGCACCCAGCTGCTCCACCAACAGCCCTGCTGGTCTCTGGAACACACGAAGGTGATAAACACCTGGAAAGGTTTCCTAGCATCTCCTCAGGCCTATATGACCGAGCTGTCAGCTGCGGCGGGGCCAGGCTGGGTCCAGCTGCCAAGAGCTACGTCTCCTCTCTGGGGATCACCACCACCGGGACTGCCGGCACCACGGGGATTGCAGCTGATCCCTGACTCTCATCAGGCCGTTCAAGTTCAGCACTTTTTTAACTTGAATATTTTCAGCGGAGGCTTTAACAGGTGGGCTTCGGGAGCAGAATGGGCAGGTGGAGCGGTGCCACGTACAGGTCTGTGGAGTTGACCTTCTGCTGCAATGGTGCAAGAGAGGTGGTGGGACAGGCTGGGGGGCTCCTGTGCCCTGGGGTAGCTGCAGCCAGGCCAGCAGTCACTCCGTGCCCCAGTTGCCATTGTGAATCACACTGGAAATGTTCCTCTCGCCTCCTAAAAACTGATCAGAACAACAGAGCTGTGGCATCACACCTCATGTGAGAGAAACTCAAAGAAATCCTTTTTACTCTCCTTTTTTCCTCTTTCCCCAGCAAACATCCAGTAGTCATCCAGCTTGCATTTTTCTAGCTGTCTTGAGTGCACTGTTGTACTACAAACCATGATGATGGCTTTTATGTGCTAGAGGCGCTGCAGCTGGGTTAGACGGAGCCCTAGGCTAACGCAGGGGGCTGGAGGAAGCCCTGGGTAGCCAGGGCCACGCTCATCCTCTGGCCTGGTTCCTGTGAAACGCTCGCACTGCACCACAAAATGATTTGGGGAGCTACCAGTCCCGTTACCAATACAAATCAAAGCAGCCTGTGCCACCCTCCTTCATGTTTCCACCTTATTTGGAGTCCCCTGAGCTGAAGAAGGAGTAAAGCGAATAAAATCTCTGTCCTAAAGAGCTTCCAGCTGAAGGAAAAAGGTAGGACAGAAAAGTGCAGATGCTTTACTAACCGAAATATTTCACGGAGTTTATGACCTGCCAAGCATTGGTTTATTCTGACAAACAGTAAGAGGACCTGGTGACTCTTGGACCCTAGAAAATTTAGGAAGGATGTGCATCTGTCCCATAGAGTGATCTCATGAGAAGGTCACGCTGTTAGCTGTTCCCCTACAGTGATTTTGAGTTAGGTGTTGCTTTTATGCTGTGTATAAATACTATCAGAGGTAAAACTGAAGTTTCTTGTCCATGGGACCCATGGGTTTAACACATTTGCTAAGGAACGGAGCAAACATGGAGTGCTCAGTGGCTGTTTAAGACCAATAGGCCTGAACACCTTCTGCCTGATCCTGGTTATTTCCACTGGAGAAGGAATAAGGCTCATTCCCTCTGCGTGAGGATCATTTCCTACGCCTGTCCCACATCTCTTTGTTTATGTTCACATATTCTTGACATCTTCCAAATATTATCCTGAGTAAAACACTCAGTGACATATTCAGCCTCCTGAATGTTTGCTGACATTACACAGAACCCCCAGCCTGGATGCCTCTTGCATATATTATGCTTTGGATTGTTCAATTACTCTTTATTCACAGTTTATGACAAACATTTTTTTTTTTTACGTGGTATTTGAGAAATGATCCGAATTCCCATCAAGGTGTGCATTATTTGCTGAACAACCTTTACAAATCCATTTCAACCAATGGCTTACTTGTTCACCTGAAAACCTGTATGAGTGTGTATCATTTGTTAACCACTTTCTGAGGTTTTTCTTTCAGAAAGACAATGGTTTTTGAGTTAAGCAAAGTCTAATTTAACGATCAGGTCTCACTACAGAAGCTTCAGCGTCCAAACATGAAGAAGAGTTCAGGTACCACACACACCTCTCCTTTGATACTGTCCTGTTCATCTCCACTAGGGCCAGGAGAAAGAGTTGGACATTGCAGTGGCTCCTGAGGGCCAGCAGCATGGGCTCTTTCAGTTCAGGAAGAACTACGCATTAGACCGTGAACGAAACTGAGCTGCTAGATTAGCTTTGGAATGGAGATATTGGCCTACCGACATTGCAAGATAATTCAAGGAAAGAGCACTATGGTGGTGGGTCTGTACAGAGCCTCAGCCCAGCTGGGGCCTGGGACATCACTCTTTCCCAGGTGTTGCTGCAAAGCATGGTGAGACAAGGGGGTGCTGGGTTCCATCCCAGCTTCCCTCAGCATTCGGGGCTCCTGCAGTAGGATGTGGTCAGGAGTTTTGACAGTCGTTTCCTCCGCTCAGGAAATGCTGATCAGTTGAAACCAAAATTTTGCTTGAAAAAACAGTGCTTTTCTTGAAAAACTCTGCGTAAGAGCTCAAAATGAGTAGACAAGAAACCAAATACCAGCTCTTCCACAGATTAAGTGTCCTGAACAGTGGACTGTTTACTAGTTCTTTTGGTATCCTTTTTACTGTCACCACATGAAAGATTCCTTTTCCTCTGTGGAAAGCAGAATAAAATTCATATTTTCAAAAAGCATGGCAGACTGTGAAAACCTTTTTCAGCGGAGTTTCATTTGAATTTAGGAAATTTCGTTTCTCTCCACTACCCACAACTGTCAGATCGTTTCATCCTAGTAAGTGATACACTGAAGAGATGAACCGAATGAAAAATAAAAAGGAAGATTATTTTTAGTCTTATTTGTCGATTAAATAACTACTTATGTCATGCATGTTAATTACAGACGTTGTAAAAAGTTAGAAGAAAAATAAAACGAGTTAGTCCAACAGGGGCACAGAACCAGTGAGTTGCTATCTGCTGCCATCTGCCCCCCGCGCTTCGGGCAGCTGGACAGGCAGGAGGAGCCGGTTCAGTTGGTTTCTGCTTCTCATCCCAGAGCAGAACCGGCGTTAAACCCGCCGTGGCTTTCCCGCAGCGACCCTTCCTTATCGACAGCTGGCCCCAGAGACGCCGGCGGCCGCGGGGCCTCCTGGCCAGGCCACGCGGTTCTCAGCCCCCCGGCCTCACATGCTCCTTTCTCCTCCTGACAAAGGCAGCCCCATGGCTGGGGCATGGCGGCGGGGTTTAATCCTCCCTGACACAGCCCGGGTGGCTCCCAGTGTTTCTCTGGCAGAGAGAAGAAAACATGTGACGAGGCGTCTGGCTGTGCGCACCATGAAAATGCCCCGGCCTTCATTGATTTTAATGAGAAATCCCTCGAGCCTGTGAAGAGCTGGCATTTCCTGGCTCGTCACCTGGCTCCGTCACTACCTCCGGGCCCTGCCCCGGGGCCGTGAGACACCCCCTCGCAGGCACGGGGCTGGGGGGGCAAGGCTTTCAAAGGGATGCTAAGGGCAGGCAGGCAGCCTTGCCGCAAGGGAGAAAACCCGCTCTCCATCACACAAAGTCACTTCCCAAATTGCAGAAGCCACAAATGCCCACTTTACATCCAGAGCAAACAGGGGTGCTGCTTCGGCGCGCTGCCTGTGGAACCGCTTCGCATGGTTCTACCTCTGAAATGCAACGTTGAACTATTAAACTTTAATGGCACTAAAGAGGCTGGGGCGTGAAACCCTTAATGCGCGTTGGTAATGGGCGAAGGGAGAAGCCTTTCAAGCCAGATTTATTTCTGCACCTCGATGGCTGCTGAGAAGGGACAGGTCTGGGTTGCAAGGCTCCACCGTCCCTCCTTCTGCCCTCTAGTGCCAGACGGAAAAATTAAACATAAAGAAAGGAGACTGCAATCTGCGTCTCACAGTGAGCTAGATTAACAGAAGAGAAGGGAGAAAATATTATCAGTAGCTGCGTGCTTTGATAGCGGTTAAGGTAAAACATGCCAGAAAAAGTAATGTCACGGTGCCACTGGAAGGCAGGGTTTGCGGTGCCGTTCGGGAGCCAGCCGTGGGGACAGGGCACGGTGTCATCGCTCCTGCTGCTGAACTGGGCCCGAGCCTGCCCAAAGCCATGGAGACTCCCAGGGAGGGCCGAGGCTCGCCGGTTCGTGCCGCAGGTTGGGACAGGTGTATCTCCATAACCGCCCGAAGACGTGTCTCTCCCAGTCCCGCTGCTTCCTTGAGATTAAAACCCTGACAAAGCTTTGTGCCAAAATATTTACACTAGGGAAGTGCCTGCTGTTTAACACGTTGAACCTCATTTAATTCACACTTGTTCTTAATCCCTGCCTCCGAGCACCACCTCGTCGGGCTGAGTCAGGCCTGTCACCCTGATTGCTCTCTTCCAAAAACACAGTGGGGAGGGCGGCTGTGCCGGGGGAGCCCTCTCAGTGCCGGCGTTCGCTTTTGTGTGCTTCCATATTTGACATCTCCCTGCTCACCGAAGGTGCAAGGGAAAAGCCCCGCTGCTATAATTTCGGCAGCTTGTGTAAAACAGGGGAGCTGTCACCTGCACGTTCAGCTGCCAAAAGGAGCTGAGAGCTCCAGGACACCCCAGGTGCAGACATCAACAGGAGAAGACGCGAAAGGCAGATAAAGGACTGGCTCAGTCTGACCAACAGGGTTGAGTGATGTGCCCGCAGGGTGATGCTGAGGACAGGGTAAGCCAGCGCATGGGGCTGGAAATCAATTGCCCATGGGGCTGGAAATCACCCCAAGGTGACCGATGCCAAGCAAGCCTGATGAGGACTAATGTGGCTGAGCCCCCAAACAGACCAGGGGCTTGTGGGAGGACAGGCAGCACTCCCCGAGCCACACAGCAGTGTTGCACCGGCCTTCATTCCCACCAGGTTGCAGTTTTGAAGCTCTCTTTTCTTCCATACCCCACTATTTTTCCTCCTGCCTTCCTCTCCTGCCGCTTTGCCTTTCACCTGGGCCAGTGAGGTGAGACCCTGACCCATCCTGTCCAGCCCAGGGGCCTGGCTGCCACCCATGGCTCCCTCGGAGCTGCCATGGTCACCAAGAACATCCCGAAAATGCTGTGTCCCCCATGTCTTTTCCCACCCTCTCCCTTTTCCTTCTCTGTGCACATCTTGCAGTCACAGAGGAAGCAATTAGGAGGAGTGACCAGAACCAAGCCTTCCCTCCGTCTTTGTTGCTGACAAAACAAGAGCTTCAAGCCACATCCTCCCTTTGAAAAACCAACTTGTGATTATGCACATTTTGCCTAACTACTCAATTTCAATTTCAAAATGCTTATTCTTGTTTTTGATCTATTTCTCTTGTGTATCCTGATCAGGATGTTTTGAAACTCGGGCATGAATTTTCCCATGTGTCCCCCTCTCGACTCCAAGCCCTGCAAGGTGCCAAAGCTGCTCAGTGTCACACAGTGAGAAGTTCAGGTTTAAATTTCTGCTTCTCTCGATCTGTTCATTTGTTCAATTAGTTCCTCACATCCTCCTACAGACGGGACTTCTGCCTCCACGGGGCATGGGCAGTGCAAGGTGCCGGGGAAGCCCTCCAGGGGAGCCACTGCCATTTTGAGGTGCCTTCAGCCCTGCCAAAACCAGGCTCCATGGGGGTCTGCAGGTGAGGGGATGCAGGAGAGGACACAGCAGTGCAGCTTCAGCCAAGATGCAGGGAGTTGTCCATGATGTTGTTACTGGAGAAAAGACAACAGGACAAACCCTGCTGTTTAGTCAGGGCTCTGCTGAGGTCTTTCCTCCAACATTGAAATTGGGGTTTGATGCTCATTTTCTCTTCTTTTTCTTCTGCTCCCTACTGTTCTCAGGGACTTACAATCCAACATACGCTCTGTGGGAAGAAACTACAAAATACGGGAACTTCTCATGGCAGCTGCTTCTGCAGGCTGGTACAGGAAGACACTTCAGGGAAGTTAGTGATGCCTTCAAATACCAGCCCCCGCGAGCCATGCTGTAAGCACAGTACATGCTCACCGCTCCTTCTTCCAGCTAGTTGTGGGAAGCCCCAGCCTTCTCTTATAGTATCTGGTTCTGAAAATAGTCACAATTCCACAGCAAAATGCCGAGACCTGAACTTGCCTGAAAACACGGCACAGGTAAGGTACTGGGGGTTCTCTGAAGGTTGTGACACATTAGGAAAAACTGGAAGATGACATGGAAAAGCCATCTTGTACAAGCAAGCTTGGATGAAAAAGCTGAGGAAAAGCACTTCTGAGGTTCATCTTGGCCCATCAGAGGCTGAAGCTTACCTTTACTTCAGTTACTGCTCTGATGCAGGAGGGCGTTACATGCTCTTTGTGAATAAACGGGATAGCATAATAGAAAAGAAGCTTTCTGGCATAACTTTCTTCCCTTTATGGAAACAGGTCTCAGGATGGTTGGACAACTCTCAGGTCACATAAAGAGTAATACACATACACATGCATGTATGCTCCTTGTCCTCCTGGGTTTTATTTTCTGCTGTGTTCTCTTTCGCTTCTCATGTTTGTGTTTGCAGAAACCACCCTACAATTGCTGTGTGTAAACAACTCACCTGTGGAAGCGTTGCCTCTCCAGATAAGCCTTTCTGTCCCAAGCTGAAGATGCCAGATGCCCCCAAGCCCCATGTCATACCCTCTGCTGCTGCACCCCATGGTGAGGTGTTTAAGTGTGCTGCCAGTTAGAGCTGCAGAGCGGGGACCGCACTGCCACGGCCCCTCTTTCCACATGCTGAGAGCACCGGGCGGCCAGTACAGCAGGGACCTGACGTGGCCCATGGAGGTGGCCACCTTCCACCTCCTCTGGTACCGTCCTTGGTCAGGCCCTGCCTGGGACCTCCTCCTCCCTGCCCCAGCTCTGCAGCAAAGATGCTCCCTTCATCCAGCACGGTTTATGCCAACCTGTGCCAGATGTGTTGAATTAAACCTGCTCCACAGTTTGTTGCCGCTGGTGCCGACTTGGGATGAGGCCAAATCTCTGCTTCCCAGCTTGGCACCCAGAGGAGCTGCCTGCCGCGGGTGCCCTGCTCTCTGAAACTTCAGCAGCGGGGCCCAATGACGGCTTCACGGCTCCTCTGTGTCCCCTGCCCTGCAAAAACACCCCATTCCCCACAGCCTGGTCCCCGGTGACTCAGATGCTTCAGAGGCAGTGCAGAGCATCAGCTGGCGCAGAGCAGCACTGACAGACTCGCCGGGGAGAGGAACAGCCGAGGCACAGCCAGAGGCTCCCGACGTGAGACGGCGTTTATTTTTAGAGTGCCATAGCGCTGAGGATATGGCATGAGCCGCTTCCCTCTCGTCACTCTGACGCCATCACCCGCCGCCCACGCACCCGCTAAGTGGGTTATCACAGCCCATCAGGCTCCCAGGGAGAGGGGGAGAAAGCAGAAAGGTCACTTCTCTCCCCGTGCCAATAAACAGCAGAATACATTCAGCGCTGCGGTATTTATTAATGGACTTTGGTTTAAAGTCCTGAAGGTGTCTTGCGCAAGACGTCATCTCTCCTGCCCGCTCAGAGCTCCGGGACCAGCTATAAGTCACCGTCTTCCGAAATCCATGACAAATCCCAGAGCTACAGCACTTACGGAGGGCTTTCCTCTGTCTCAGCTGATAAGCTACTTTCTGTATCCTTGATTTTTCCCTGACCTGTCACTATCCTTTCCTCTCTGCTAGACATCGCTAAAATCACTGTGATCCCAGCTACCATCCCTCTTCTCAGCTGCCTTCTGTCACTTCAGTTTTCCCACCTGACATCAAAATTCACACTTGTCTGAGATGCTTGCGTGTCCTTTGTGCTGCGGTATTTAAAGGGACTCCCAACTGATGTTGTTATCCTCATCTAACACAGGCGAGCGGTGCAAACTCCCCATCCTCCATGCCAGCAAGAGACGAGCAACACGCGCAACACAGCAGACACCACCCCAGCCCTTCGCGCCTCAGGGTCATGCTTTCCCCTCCTTTCCTATTTTTGCTTCCGTTGTAGTCAATTTACCAATCCACAGACCTCGCTCCTCCCCAGTTGCCGTCCCGCACGTCCTCCCAGCGCAGAGCTCCTCACTGGGAAGTTTCAGCCCGTTCTGTTGCACTTTTCTTGCACATTTTCCTTCCTCCAACTCGTTTTTTAAAATTTCTGGCACCAACAAGGCTCTCGCTGAAGTACCACCTCTCTGCTGCTCGTCTGCCTCACCATGTGCTGGGGAGCGTGCGGGGCAGGGGGTGTTTCTGCAGAGATTTGCAGACTGAAGGCCGGAAGGAACCAGCGTGGTCTAGAGCAGCTGCATAAGAAATGCCGTTGACAACCAGGCAGCAGATCCCGCAGCGAGTCCTTCACCACTCAGTGCACTATCCCTAACCAGTGACGACCCAGCCTTCCCACATTTATTTTTTTTTTTATAATGGCATTAATTAAAATATTTTTTTTTGTACTATGAAAGTATGTAAGTTTGCAGGGAGAGGGCAGCTAAGGTTTGGAAACCTTAATGACTAGATTTGGGAAGATCGTAAAGTCTCAGAGCAGCGGTTTATTCAGGTACGTGTACCCACAGACCTAGCATTTTAAGCTTGCACAGTTTAACTAGAAAAGATTCCATCCCATAAAACATGTTGAAGTTCCTAAATGTTTTGTTCCAGCGAATAATGATACCCGTCTCCTCAGGGAGAGCTACAACGGCCAGGAGCTGGTGCTGTGCTGAAGCGAATCCCTTGCACAGACCCAAAGCAGAGTAACAGGAACCTCGTGCCAGCCCAAGCACTGTTGGGAGAAGCCCTACCAACACCCCTTCCAGCAGGAACGGATGCCACCTCGCCATCCAGCCCATGGCTCACAAGCCCTTCATGCCCCATGCCTCAGGTCACCCCAGAGAGCTCTGGGCAGCTGCGCACCCACGAGCACAGCCCCAGCTTTGCTCCCCGCCACTAAAAAGCTGCCATTTCAGCTCAGCCAACCTGGAAACACGATCACCCTTCCTTAGCCTCAGGAGGCTGGAGAACCTAAAAAACCTTAACCTAGATGGAAGTCTGCCATGCTCCTTTCCTAGCCAAGGGGGACACGACAACACAGGGGTGTTTGCTCAATCCTAGCTCTGCTAGATGTCCTACATGTCTCCATTTTAATCCTGCCTTCCAGTAACACTGCCAGACACAGGGAAGACTGAAGTCTCCTCACCCTACAGCCATAACCTGCAGACTCCCATTTGGCTCCGGCAATAAACTACCTCTTACTAGCTCAAGTCAGATCCCCCAGCAAGTCTCCCTGAAAGCCTAATTATAGCCCAGACCACCAAAAAATAACATCAGCCTGCAGAGGTCTGGAAATTCCCTCTTTAGTGCCAGAAAAATATCCAAAGCTGAAGCCCAGCAGCACGGGTCTAACCTCTGCTCCAGAGCCTGAGGTGGGGCTGGGGTTGGCGGGGATTTAATCAGCCAGTCGTCTCCCTACATAAAGGGCAAGAGACGCGAATAGATGCAAACTCATTAAAAACGTGCATGAAAGTATTGCTTTTCTTTGTATTTGTAAAAACAGTCTTTTAGTCAAAGAATTGATGCTTTCTTCCTAATAAATAAATAAATAAATAAATCACTAAATCTTCCCCAGTACAGGCTGAGTCTCTTTAACAAGAGACAGTGTGATACATGCTGTTCCGTTAGATATCCACACACGAGAACGTGCTGCAGGCATCGCTGTGAAGAGCGTCACAAAACAACTTTTTGCATCACTAACAACAAAGGGCTTCGGCACCTCTCTGGGTAGAAGCTGACATCTCGTGGATAGTTCACTTGGGCCTCCCACAGAAAAGGACGTGGAGAAGCAACAGGTAGAGCTCTACACTGGAAGCCAGTGGGAGAAGGCTGGTGTGCCAGGCCGCTACACAATTTATGTCCAAGAATATCTGTGTAATTGGACAATGTCTCCAATACCGTAAAATATAGAAAGGATCCTACAAACCTTTATCTGCAGATTTCTTGCTTAGTAAAAAACACATTGTCCACGGTCAAAGAGAACTGACACTGATAATTTAGTATTTAGCGCCACATTTTTAGTAATTTTAAGAATCAATACTCTGAATAGCATGGCAATTTGCTAGCTCTAGCAAATCCCTTTCTTTTTTTTTTTAAGGGTGGACTTAAGTAAAAGCAGAGCGGTTGAGAGACACTTAGTTGATTTAGCGACATTGGTGGCTATTTCTTTTGAAAGACGCTCTCCTAAAAGGATACTCTTTTCTCTCCAGACCTCTGGGCTTAGACTCACGGTGACCACCAGGGAACAGGCAACGCGCAGTAATGGACCCCATGTGTGCTCTTTGTCTCCATCAAAGATGAGCTTATCTGAGTTAGCTCAGCCCTCTTTCACACAGTCCTAGACCAGTGCTGAGAGCAAGAAACAGCAGATGCATCCAGATGATTTCCTCTAAACAGAGCAGCTGAGCCACATCCAAATGACTAAGTTCAGATAAATTGAGTCATCAGATGCCCACTTAAGACAAATTAGTTTAGAATGGCCACGCTGCATTTGTCAATGGTTTAACGCACTAGAAGTGTATTTGTAAGACAGGGCTAATTTCCTAGTCCTTGAAGAAGAACACTTTGAGAAAGCAACTGCTCCATCTAGCAAAGTTTTCTCAGATGCAGTCGAAAAGGCATTCAGAGCATTGGTATACTACAATACACCTTTGGCCAAGAGTCACTCTTAAGGTTGAAGAGATATGGTCTTTGGTTTTTATAACACGTACAGCTGAAATAAGTGCCAAAACACTGAAGACATCATAAATCATGTAGTACAAGTTCTCTGCTGCTTCACTTTGACCAGGTTAAATAACAGCTCAGATGCAAATCAGCACTGCTACTACATTATTTTTTATGAACTGGATTTTAAAATTCCCACAGGGAATGATCCTCTTACTTCAGTGTCAGCAAAGCATCTTACCTGAGCCAGTTCTGTCTGGGAGAGACATTAGAAAAGCACCCTTTTTTGTGCCAGCAGGGACAGGCTGGTGGGGCAGCAGGTCAGCACGACTGGCCGGTATGTCCAACCTCCCCCCATCCCTGGCCATGGGCACTGCTGCTGCTGGCACACAGGGGTGTGCCGTGTATTGAAACCCTCCTCACAGCACGAGGAGCAAAAAGCCTTATTCTTCAGGACTGTAATTTTCCTCGGTTTTTCCCTGTCTGTCCTTTCCTTTGCCCCTGCTCATGCCTGGTTCAGGCTCCTTCCCTGTGTCCCAGAGGAGCGGGAAGAAGAGCCAGGGTGGCTGTCACAGTGGAGGGGGCCGGGAGCAGGGTAAAGACAGAACAACACTGGACTAGATTGCTTGGGAAGGTAGTTTCCATCGTAGAAACAAAAGAAACATAATAAATAATCTGTCTGACGTGGAGGGAAGAAAAGCAAGGCGATAGACTCATTTCCTGAAGGCCCTTCTAGACTTTTTTTCCCTGTTACACTGAGATGGCAATCCATACTTTCAAAAATTTACTGTCTCATAATAGCAGCCACTGGGTACAAGAAAAAACCCAGACAAGCACTCATCAACTCGCAGAAGCGGTGATCGGGGTTATGAGCAGCCACTGTGACTCACTTGAGACTTTGTCAAGTGTTACAAAGCCTCTTAAAAGAAGCGGACTTCAGACATTCTCTAAGCCTCCAGTTATGCAAAGGCAGAAGATAATTAGAATTATTCTCCTTGGTGTGGAACAGTGCTGGAAAGTAGACTGCAGCTAGAGTATTGGGTCCAGTTTTGGGCCCCCGATAAAAGAAAAACATCAGGAAACTGGAGGCAAACTGGAACCAGTTCAGAAGAGATCTCCAAGGTGGTTGGGGCTGGAGCGCTCGCCTTGGGCGGAGAGGCTGAGGGAGGTGGGCCTGGTGAGCCTGGAGATGGGATGGCTTTGGGGAAACTTACCTGCAGCCTCCCCATACCTGTGCAGAGCCATCAAGGGAACAGAACTGGGCTCTGTACAGCAGGGCAGAGGGAGGATGAGGGAACAGGCACAAGAATTTAAGGAAAAACTCCTTCCTCATAAGGACAGTCAAACATTGGAACACATTGCCCAAAGTGATTGTGAGGTCTCCATCCTTGGAGGTTTTCAAGGCCCAACTGGATAATGCCCTGAGAAACCTGCTCTGGTTCTCCTTTGAGGAATATGTTGGACCAAAGACCTCGTGAGATCCCTCCAGACCAGAATTACTCTGTGTTTCTATAGTTTTCACTGAATCCGCATCTAGGAAAAGATTTAATAGCAAACCCAAAAACACGCTGTGAGTTGGAGCCGCTTCCAAACAAAGACTACCAACTAACTGTCATTCAGGCCATTAAAAACATTCTATCTATTTTTATAATAATAGAGAATTGTATCACTTGGCCGTTTTTGTGTATGAAATTGAGTTCGCAGATCAAGACATCCAGCCACAGGTGTCTATACAAGCTGTGTATACGCGTGTCCTCATATTTCAGTGGAGCCTGAAGAGCTCCTCAAGCTGATCAAGATGCAGGGTCAAAATTCAGCTGATCGAGATGCAGAGGAACAGCTCTCTGGGCTCCATCACCTATTGATCCAATCTCCACGGACTAAGCAGACAATTCAATCTGCAAGCTGAGTCCAAACCACTGCCTAATAGTTTATAACTTAATTTCTGCATATTATATACACATTCTTTGCTCTTTTATGCTGCATTAGCAGACAACAGCCTAACACAATCTCCCATTTAACTGCTTACACGGCAATTCTAGTGTCATTTGCTTGGGAGTTTTTACCAAGCTCAGTCTGACTTGGAAGCTGTGGGTGAGGGATGGGAAGACATTGTAAGAAGCAGAGGAGACCAACAAAACTTGTTATACATCTCAATGGAGAAGTGTCTTGTGGTCATGGTGCTCATGTCTCCATAGAGCATGAGAAGTCCCCACAGTCACCTGTCTAAGCCTATCCTCCTCTCTCTGTTGCAAAGCACATCATTTCCCCTGCACTCTGCTTTGTTTCTGTTCACTAGACAGTACATTTTATTTATGTTTAAACCACCAGTTCTTACAGAAATGGAATCAAGCCAGAAAACATTTAGATGTCCCTAGAACCACTGCCAAACACCTGAAGGTGGTTTTGGAGCACACCATTTAGTTGCTGAATCACCAGGATTTCCCACGGCCCAAGGACCCACAGAAAAATATGTCCTGACTCAGGATGCGCTCAGAGAACTTGGAAGGCACATGGAGATCCCCATCTGCGTACAGGCATCACATCACACTAGCAAGACTCTATGACTGCTCGCTATCTATTTGCTAGTGACAGCAGCAGGTCCCCTGCGCTGCCATAAACCACCAGCACCTTGTGTCAGCCCCTGGCCCTTCCTACACAGGGCATTGCTTTATGTTACCTTTGCTCCTGAAAGGGCAATAATGGCAAACGTTGGAAAATGGTCAATTGTCAGAATTTGGACTAGTTACCCAAGTAACTCGGCTTCCATTTCTGACATGCAAGCTGAACAGGTAGAAGGAAATTTTGGGGAAATATTATTGGAAAGTGTTACTATTTCCTATAGAAAATTAAGTTCTTATTTAAATGTAGTCATTCAACTTAGATGCTTTAAAACAGGCTATTTAATAATATGTTCTTTAGAAGATTTTACCTTTATCATACACTTGTTGGTGTCTTTGAAACACAGTTAATAAAATGCATCAAATATGAACTGTTATTTCACAACATGGCAGGAAAAAAACCCTACAACTCATGTTAAAAACTATCTGCTGATAAGCCAGAGCAAAGGAGCCAAACTCCATCTCTGAAGGGCTCTGCACAAAGAACCAACAGTGGCTCTCACTGGGGATTAGATTGATCAATGGACAATATGATCTGAATTTTTCTATCAATAACTAAGTCAGAGTAAGACCATTTCCCTTCCCACCTAGCAGCTGGGTCACAAAATTCCAGGCTGGTTGAGGTTGGGAGGCACCTCTGGACATCATCCAGCCTGAACCCCTGCTCAAAGCAGGGGCAGGCAGAGCAGGTGGATCAGGGCTGTGACTGGTGAGAATTTGAGTATTTCCATGGATGGAGACCCTACAACCTCTCTAGACAACCTGCACCAGCATTTGATCACCCTTAGAGCAAAAAAGAGGTTCTGCCTGAAGAGTATATCCTGTTTCAGTTTGTGCATGCTGTCTCTTGTCCTGTCACTGGGTACCACTGGGAAGAGTCTGTCTCCATCGTCTTTACTCCCCCCAACAGGTATTTGTACACATGGGTAAGATCTCCCTGAGCTGCCTCCAGGTTGAACAGTCCCAACTCTTGCAGACTCTCCTTCTATGACAGATGCTCCGAATCCCTTAATCATCTTCACAGCCCTTCACTGGACTCACTCCAGTATGTCCATGACATTTTTTGTACTGGGGAGCCCAACGCTGGACCCAGCACCCCAGGTGTGGCCTCACCAGTGCTGAGCAGAGGGGAACGATCACCTCCCTCGACCTGCTGGCAACGCTTCTCCTAGTGCTGCCCAGGATGCTGTTGGCCTTCTGCACTGTACAGGCACACTGCTGGCTCATGTCCAACGCGTCATCCACCTGGACCCCCCCCAGGCCCCTTTCTGCAAAGCTGCTTTCCAGCTGGGCACTCCCTGGGTGGATGGGGTTATTCCTCACCAGGTGCAGGACTTCGCATATCCCTTTGTTGAACTTTCTAAGATTTCTGCTGGCCCATTTCTCCAGCCTGTCAAGATCACCAAAAGTCTACAACATTCAGGTCAACAAAATGAATCTTTGCTGTGTCGTGGCCAGCAATACAATAGATAAACACCAGCAGTGTCTCCTACACCGTCTCCTACAGTTGAAGAACAACCTTCAATAGAAACTACAGCTTGAAGTTACAGGAAAAAGGGCTACAACACCTGGTTTCAGACAATTCTACATCATTTGATGTAGAAACAAAGCAGAGGCTTTTCACACCAAAACAGTGCTAAAGTCTGCTGCGTCCTGGGATGTCAGAACCTCTGAAACAGCAGCACCTGCTACAACTGAACAGTGAAACACATGGTGCACTGTCTGCGTGATGCGCTAAGCCCAGCTCTGCTGCACTTCCCTGCCTTCCCATTCTGGAACCACTTGTGGTACCTATATCCCTTTTTCCATGTCAGAACTAAAAACCAGTTCCAGAAAGCATCTCCTGTTTTGGGTTTTTTGTTTTTTTGTTTTTTGTTTGTTTTTTTTTAATTTATTTTTTATTTTAGATTTTATTTTCAAGCTCAATGTACATTAAACCTTGCATCTAACTTCCATGTATCCAACCCAGTACGGCTGCCTTCAGATTTTCTGGTCTAGGATGAAAGCACGCATCAGCACGCAGGACGGCAGCCAGCACGGCTGAGCTTAGGTCTCCATGGGAAGAGCTAATTCAAATGAAAAGTAAAATACAAAGGTTTATCTGAAACAGGATTTGCTACCAAGGAAGCATTTGATTGCCAGTCCAAGCAATCAAATCCCCTAGAGAAAATCCCTCTAGTAAATCAGTCACTTCAGGGTCTACTGTCTGAATCAACAGGTCTCTCCAGCACTTATTTGCCATAGCTTCGAGGCAGGCATCTTTCCCCAGTGCCAACATGAGTCACAGTAGAGAAGATGGAGCAAGCATTTGCCAGTATGTAGGAAGGACATAGATTCCAGCAAACATAGAAATGAAGACCTTAGTATCAGACAGACGGCATAAACCCAGCAATAGCTATAAATATTCAAAGATAGAGCATACATTTTTGAATGTATTGTTTACATTATAGTTTGGGAACGTGGAGCCTAAGAATTAAGACATATCAAGATAATCCTCCTGTGAGTACCAAATTTGCTTTAACAAGCGGGACAAAAAAATAAAACTCCAGCAAACTGAAATGTTTCAAAATGCTGAGCCTATTTAATTCTGAAAACAGGTGTAAATCTCAGGAGCAGGGATCGACAACTGCCATATTCTGCAAGCGATGCAGCTCTCAGGAGTGACTGCCCTGAATCACTAGAAAGGAGAAGGAGAATATACCAGGAGAGGGAAAAATCTTACAAATCCTATTTCTGTAGGGAAACAAGATAGACATCACATTCCTCCTTGAGGAGTAAGAGACTGCACAGGCAAGGCCAGCCACAGACACTGTGGATCCCAGAGAAGTGCCATTTAGGAAACAGGCCTTTTCCCCTGGAGAAACTATTTAACTGCCCATCTCCAAGCCTCTGTTCCGCCCACACAGCGCGTCTGGCTGCCCTCCCGTCCCAGCAAGGCCTGCAGCTCTCTCCCACACTGCTCCGCTCTGCTGCATGCTGACATCCTAAGCCCACGCTAAATATGTTGAAGGCAGAGACAAAAAAGCAAAGGTTTCTCACGTGTGCTACAGCTCATGACCTGTAGTTCCTGGAAAACGCTCCCAGCCTTGGAGATGAGAGAGTCAGGTAGGTTAGACCTGCTGAACCTCACTTGTTCTGCCTGGGCTGGCATCTCAAGCTGCACAGAGAACATACATACAACTTTGGCTCCATTTTTGGAAGACATTAGAGACATTTCATTAGGTATCAATAATTCCATCCATGTAGATTTCATAGATGTTTCCAGTTTCGGTGTGTTTTACAACTCTAAATTCATCCATTTATCCCTCCTTCCTCAGAGCATCCTTAGCCATGGTGGATTTACTGCTCTGCAGACACCGCCTGCCTACAGTAAATGGGATGTAAAGCTATCAGGCTGCAGGATGGTTTCCCCACCGTATGTGTGTAACACAAGCACACAAAGCAATTTGCTCTTCAAACTGATGAGAATTTACAAGAGATTAGGAAGTGATTTTTATCTTAGACTCCCTTCCCCCAGCACTGACACGTTTTGCCCTCCATTTGGCAGAACAGTGAACTGCTCCCAAACCAGCTGTGACAAGACGATGCACAAGGACTTCTGATAGTCTATCACCATGAGACAGATGTAAGGTTCAGCTCATCTACACCTCATACATAAGAACAACCAAAAAGACTAAAGTAAAACCCAGACCCTTTCTCCTCCCTTCTTCTTGTTGCGAAAATAAGGGTCAAACATGACCAAGCTTGATGGGTTGAGCCATGTTCACCCGAGCACGCAAGGCTACAATCAAAGCCAAGACCTTCTACCTTCCATTCATCATAAGCTAACTGTACAAATACTCAAGTTTGCTCCGGCACCAGGACCATAACCACCCCAGTCCCCTCTGGGCACTAACAGTGTATTCCCGTCCCTTCCTCCATTCTGCTGACAACACAACAGCTTCTGACCTATTCCCAAACCCCCTTTGTCAGTTACTTTTCAGACAGGCCAGCGTGGTGATGTGAGGGAGCCGATGGACACGGCACAGCTGCTGCAGACCAGCCTCTTCACAGCATTTTTGTGCTTATTTGGTATAACAGTTTAGTAACAGTATTCCATGCACCATGCCAGCAAATTTCTACTTGATCAATTTAAGTTGAATATTGAATTATATGAAGGATGTATATCCATGCTGGGAGTGGATGTTGCAAGTAACTCATCTACTGTAAC
Source organism: Larus michahellis (assembly GCF_964199755.1). Taxonomy (NCBI): domain Eukaryota; kingdom Metazoa; phylum Chordata; class Aves; order Charadriiformes; family Laridae; genus Larus; species Larus michahellis. Next base: position 12,510,050 of record NC_133897.1, read on the forward strand.
CGGATGGCAGCAGGGCTCTATACTGCTACACAGCTTATTCTCTCAAGTGCAGAGATGAAGTAGGTAATGTTACTTCCACCTATAATCCAGAAAGATTTGAAATTCAATCAATTCCCTTAAGCAGTCGCACTCACAAAAGCCCAGCCATGACAATCAACAGAATAGGTTTTAACTTCCAGTGGTTTGTGAAGTAAAAGCATGTTAGAAAACTTAAAACTTCATAAAAATTATTTTTCTAAAGAAGCCTTAGTATCCAAATGCAATGAGTCACAGTTTATGTGACGGTTAAATAATCTCTGGATACTCAATTGTACGTAACTTTCCATATTCTCCGTTTCTCCTCACACCCAAGAGGAAACAAAAATCTGTTCAACATGAACATTGGTGCAGCCACCATCAAACATCACTTTGTATTGGGGAAAACAAGCACAAAGGGGACGCTGATCAATTCTGTTGCGTGAACAAATTCCCGATTTCTGCTAGGATTACGACAAGATTGCTGACAAATTTCCATCCATTTTTACATGTTAAGTAATAGAAAACAGAGTTCCAAGGGCAGAACAGGATACCCCATGCTGAAGTGAAAATTGGTTGTCTTCAACTACTTGTAGTCCACGTCATCACCAAAGCCTAGCGTTCAACTGACTTTTCCAAGATGAAGAAACTTGCAGTGCCCAGTGTACGCTGGTATTCCTGGGTTGCCCTACCCTGTTGAGCAGATGGCAGTGGGGAAGTGAAGCAACGAGCAGCCTAACCTGGCCAGCACCTTACGGAAGATCCAGCCTGAAGAATACTACTGCCATACTTCCCAAGGTGCTGATAAAACACAGTAATGGTTAAGACTTCCACGCTTATGTCCATTGTTAAATTTGGCCAGATAGAGCTGAATGAGAGACAAACCTAAAAAAAAAAAAAAGAAAAAAAAAGAAAGAAAAAGGGTTTCAAGTATTTCCAAAATAGATCTTTTACTTAGAGGGAGGATATCCCAGAAGCTCTTCTCTCCTAGAGGCACAACCAGGATAACCTCTAAAACCAGCCAAAGCCAAAAATAATCCCAGGACATCTCCAGATTGAAGAGCCATGCAACCAAAGCACTAACCCAAATGTTAAAATTCATATATAAACCAAGCCAACACCTTATCTAATAATTTGAGGAAACCACTAATGAAAATCATCTCTAGTAAACAAAACATCACATCAGCTGTTTTTGTTTTAAAAAAAAAAAAAGTTAAGCATAGTTACCTAACAGAGACAGATATTGCTGCCTTCAGAGTTACGCTATCAGTGTTCTTGCTGCTGCTACATAGCCTTAGGTGATGGTTACAACAGCTGTGCCGAACAGTAAAGCAAGCAAAGATTACTTTTTTTCCCCCCAAATTAGAAATCTACAGTTTCCAAAAATGGGAGCAAAAGACAAAAGATAATGAAAAATACTGCTGAAGAAAGGTTTAATTAAAAAAATCAGGAATTCAACAGTGCCTAAATCTTTATTTTTCATAACCTACATATTTTTTTTTCAAATTAGACAGTTTTACATTTTATGACACAAAAGGAAACTTAAATTACTGATAGTTTACATGTAAGCTTGATTCCAGTCTTAATGGAAGAAGAACAAAAACAAAAACCCTCAAGAAGGCTCCCATATTACACTTGTATTTCATGAATTGGCAGCTGTTAGGTCTCCTTAGAAATCTTCGATTGTCTGCTGCTCTTAGTGTAATAGGTTACAAAGCACAAAGATCCCTAGCGGTAGGTAGCTGAAGGAGATACAGAGATAGGTATGCACCATTACACTCAGCTGTTGCTCGTGATACACCGCACCACGCTCAAACACGGGCCTTTCTCTGCCAACTGCTGAAGACTCTGAAGGATACTGCAGCAACGTAAAAAAATTCGCCACTGTTCAGAGATTTCTAAGTGGCAAATGACAGTGTCACGGTGGGGAACTGATCTGAAAACCACATTAAGTTTTAAAAGCAACCTTTGTTTTCTTTAAATTCCTGCAAGAAGAGTCTCAGATCCCGTTTTGACTTGTTTTCAAAATGCGAAGCATCACCACACAGTCCTACAAGGTAAAATGCCAATTTTAATTATTGTATCCCTGAACCTTTAACTCAGCTACTGCTTTTGGGAGGTTTTTCATTTTAAAAGCCACATTTGAATCTCTCTCTGTATCGTAGCAACAGTCTGCATGCAACTTCACAACTCTACTCCGAAAACTCCATTTTGTCACCAAGTGGGAAAAAAAAAAAGCAAATCTCAAAGTAAAATGCAGTAAGGATAAGTTGTATATTACACAGCTATTTGGTGTGTCACTTTTTTTTCCTTTTTTTAGAAAAAAAAAAGCTATAAAAACCATATCAAAGGAAGGTTTTAAACTTTGTATGCAACAGACTGTTGCTGGGTAAGCAGTAATTACAGTGTATTGACCTAGCACAAATGGCAGCAGAATACATTAGGACAGCACAAGACATCCCCGCTGGTCTCAAGAGATCACCTTCCGTACCAGTTGAGCACTGTGTCCACACAGGCGCTGTAAGGAACCACCTGGGATGGTTCTGCAGGCGGTCAGCCTTTCACTTGCAGCAGACAGAGACAAAACGCATCATACAGCTGGCCTAAACCATACACAACTCTAGCTACCGTGTTCACTGCCACCGGGGAAAGGAGAAGCCTATTAAAAATCCAATGACAGAACCAGCTGAGCGGTTTGGGGGATGTTGTCAGAGTCCTATCTCCTCCCACAGCATTCACAAAGTGCGCTTTTTAAACAAGAAAAATCAACAGATTCCAGCGTGCCCTATTTTGACCAATTCTGCAGCACACAACAGGCTGGATTTAAAAGGTCAACTAGTTACCAACTGATGCTTGTAACAGGAAATTTATCAGGAGTCAACTTCTCTAGTTACTTTACAGTTCTATGAATCATACACTAAGGAAAGCACTGATATTCTTGAAAGCAGACAAGTAAGCTTCAGTGGATATTTTTGTAGCAGTCTAATCTTTTTTCCAATTAAATTTGATTTTATTAATGACTTAAAATTACAGTTTGACTGCTGGAATTCACTATTTACATCGCAGAACACTTTTGAATTGGTTAAATCGCTTGTTTTTAGAGGGACTTAGGAAAACATTTGAGGGCTTTCAAATAAGACTTTCGTTCCATTTCCCTTTTGCAGTGAAGAGGCAGAGTCAGTTCAGCACACCAGAATAAAATAAGAAAAAGAAAAAACAACAAATTAAAGTAATATTCAAACCACAACATTTAGTTTATCTACATCCAGCTCAACAGCAACATTTATAATATCAATAATTTTTTATCAGATTTTTTCTTTAGGGTACCTTTTTATATGTTCTGATTATTTACAACTGTACAAGCAAAGCACACACTTCCAAGTGCACATATTTAATACAGTATTGACTATTTGCATTTACATGTTTTTCAACAATCTGAAAAAGATCAACTGTTTAAGATCTTTAAGGTATATTACAAAAACTGCTGCTAGTTCCTGTACTACAGTATGTTTACCCAGTAAGACCAGTGACAATAGATACATACTGTAACTGAGTAACTCTGTATTTCCACTCATGCTAACCCTCCACGGGGTCAGACCTCATTAACTCTAAGCTGTCTTGTACAAAAGTTAAGGCAAAGTCATTTTCAAGTTTAAATAAAATTCAAGTCTTTAAATATCGGATGGAAATAATTCTTTAAAAAAATCAGTTGTTTAAATAAACATTTTTGTGGAATAAACTGTACTGTCATAGTCAGCAGGAATGAGTTTTGTCTGAACTTCCTGCAGTTTAAACACTTAAAGAAAAACTTTAGGCATTTTAAAACAAAAATAATTTATATTCAACTTTATTAGAAACTTGCTAATTTAGTGCATCCTTGTCCTTCAGAAAGCGCATCACTTCTAAAGTAAATAAGTGTGAGAAACCTCATCCCAGAGGTAAATATCAGGGATCTCTTCCTCCACCACACAAAACAAACACCATTATCTCACGTCTTGAAAAATTGAAATCCAAATGCCAATGCTTGTAGTTACAGGAAGACGTCAACACAAGGCTGACTAAGATATGAACTCTTTCAAAGAGCACTTGGGGCAGAGTTTAAAAAAAAAAAGTCTACACAGAGCACAGGGGTAACCAGAACATACAGCGCTGACTCAGTTAACTCCCTTACAAGCACAGGGAAGCTAAGGTTATCACAAGAAGGCTACGGTGCTTTCTCCTGATAACATCCACTAACAGGCTTCACCACCATAGAAGCTCACAGACTTAATTCTTTTCTATTCACAATGTGCTTTGTATTTGCAAATTATAACATCACTTTTTATTCTGGAGTGAGAAGATGGTTACTTGCTTGCAGTAAGTCAAAAAAAAAAAAGAAACATTTTAGAAAGACTGCTATGGTGCTCCGTAGGATTCATTTTGTGTGTGCAAAACATCAAAAAAAGATTAAGTTTTTAAAAATGCTAGAAACAACTACTCATTTAACCTAAAAGTGCAAGTTCATTTGCTGACACTTAGTACAGCAGCCCAATAAAAAAAAAATCTTGAAGGTCACATACTAATTTGTAAAATATATCTACTTCCTTGCACTCTACACACTAGCTGCCGTTATCAGTCTTTTGGACACTTTAGATATGTACTTGCAGACCAGTTTATTAAAAATATTGCATCAGCACATTTCTGCTTAACAGTTTAGAAAAAACTCACTATACAGAGCTTGCACTCACACAGCCACAGAGAGGCTTAATAAAAAGTTGATTTTTTTTTTAAAGACAAATATTTTACATCTTGAAAAAAAAATAATCACACTAAGCTTCACCTCCAATTAAGCACCAACCTAAATGTAAGGTTTAGAACAACTATCCAGAAATATCCAGAAAAACAGAATGTGTGTTCAAGAGGGGGAAAAGTATTTCACAGAAAAATAACTTGCAGGCATTGTTATATGCCCAGTATCACTGCAAGCTCCTAACCAGCAACTCATTCTCAGGTATCTTAGTGGGAACATGGGTTTAATTTGTGGGAAGCAGACCTCTTTTCAAATCCCTCCCAGGTGTTATTTCACTGAGGAGATTTTGGAGGGGTACTCTGTTCTTTATTTAAACGTTTGCCAACGGCTGGAGGGGACGATCTGCGTCCTGACTGTCTCCTCTGGTCTTTGGGTTGTCCAGGATGTGACTTTGCAGGAGGAGGTTCTCTGTTTTTCTCTATTGTTTCTGTGGGCTTTCTTTCCTCTTTCCCACATGCTACAGTGTTTGGCTTCTGTTCTTTCTGGGGTTGCAATGTAGGAGGATCCTTAGTTGTTCTCTGGCAAATTTCTGCATAACTAGGTTTTCGCAGTTCCTGTGAAATCAAAAGCAAACAAGACGGCAGAGTTAAACAAAGCATCCTAAGAAAAAAATCATTTACTTTTATGAATAAAAAAGGTAAAGTCTTTGTCCCAAAAGACTGCTGCACTAAAACATACAGATGAGGGCTTGAGTATGAAGTTTACAGAAGCTCTACAGACAATAAGATTCACAACAAGGTAAAATGCAAAACAGCATGCCAGAAAAATGGGGTGCTCTGATAAGGCAAAATACTTCCAATTCAAGCAAACTCTAAAACAGTTTAAAGAAAACTAATAACTCTGGTTTAAATATCAATAGAAGTATTAATGCTTCTACCTCAAGGATGGTACCAAGAAGAGAATTCCAATACAGAGCTATTATTCGCCAAGTTATCTTTAACACTTTTGCACTGTTAACTGCATAATTGTATCATGCAAGTAATCATGAGGCTACCAACAGGCAAATTTGAGGATGATTAAACAACACTGGAAGCAATATTCTGCTAAATGCATCAAACTGGATCATTAAGAGAAAGTGAAGTAATAAGGTCACTTACTATGGCAGCCCCATTGACTTGTACCGATTTACATGCAGTGCTGAGTGTGGAAGAAGAAAGCCTTTCTGTACTCTGTGTCTCTTTCTGCTGTTTATCCACGACCTTGGAGTCCCTGTAAGGATTCAGCAGGAAGCAAAGCTCAAGAAAAGTCAAACTTCAGGACAGATGAATGATCTAATAATGGGCCTAAAACTTTGAGTATGACTATAAGAATTTATAGCTATAATTTGCCTGGCTCATTATGACTAGCATTGTGTTTAAAAATGCTATCAAATATTAAAGAAAAAAAAAGATATTCCTTTGTAACTTGACACTACCTGTAATTTGTGACACTGACAGCATTTGGTTATTCAGTTATCTTACTCCTGTTACTCAAACACACCTCCATTCAATTTGCAGGTTCCAAATGAAGCCTTACTGAAAACATTCGTTATTGTATGGACAACGGTACTGCCCACACCATCGAGGGTTTACTCTCTATGCTTCAAAGCTATCTAAACACAAGACAGTAAGGTATTCATTAAACCTTTAAATACCCGCAGAGGCTAAACCACAACACTAAACTTCTGTCTGCTGAATGACTTTTATAACTGAATCACTGTTATGATATTGTTCAGAAATTAAGCTTTATTGCCTTTACTACAAGTACAATATCAAACAAAACATTATTTCTTTCATTAAGATTTTAATAGCTATTTACAGTGTTCCACCTAGCCTTCAATGAGAGAAAATGTAAATGTGATTCAGAGCAGAATAACCATAGCCATGTAATTAAGTGCTTACTCAGAAGACTGGGATGGCGAAGGAGACCTTTCAAACGTCCTGGGCAATGTAGAAGAAACCGGCAACAACGGCTCTCGAGGAATTCCTGATGGAGTAGTGTTTGTACTTGCATCCACATTAATGTTCTGAAGGAGGAAAAGAGGCACAGAAGGGCAATAATAATATACAATTAACATGGTTTTCCTGAAAATTAACACAATCAAGGAACAGTTTACAAGTTGATTTATAAGGGTAAATTAGCTCTGGGAACATACAGAAGCATCCTATATAAGTATTGTAACAAGTTTTTTCCTTTACAATTATTTAGAAACACAGACAAATAAGACACACACTGTGGCTATTTCCCAGAAAGTTGGGAGTTTAGTTCCCTTTGGGACACATCTGGATGACAAAATCACTTCTTTCAACCTGGGAATTTTGCACCTGCTGGTGACAAAGTAGGCTTTGTGCCTGTTCACATAACCACAGTTTGCCTATTAAGACAAAAGTCTCATATAGTTTTGCACTAAGAACTGTCTTCAAAGCTCTAACTCTGCACCATCCCAACAGCTGGTGCTAAAAAGCCCTAAGCTTAAAAAAATAAAATGAAGTTTTTGCTAACTAGGACATGACTATCATTTAAAAGTCTGTTTCTTATGCTTTAGTGTGATTTGCTACCAAGAAAGAAAAGAGGCTTTTTCCATAACCCTCATAAGATTCTGTTAGTGCCAAGTGATACTGTGCTTCCAGGTAATGGCCAAATAGGTTCAAAACGCACACATGAATTTAAACTGTCACAAAATAAAAAAAAAGAGAAAGACGACTTTGTATCTTGAAAGAGGTATTTCTGACATTTATAATAATTTTGTTTGCTTTAAAAAGTGCTATGTTCTTTGTATTCCTTCTGACCTGTCTGACTCCAGAACCAGAAGAGATTCTGGTGAGCAGAAGGGAGAGCAATGGGAGAATACAGCACAGAAGGAACAAGACAGACACCCCTTTCCCCCAGCCCAGCCACCATTCAAAGGTCATAGAACATGAGACTCCTGTGGTCACTGTTAGAAAGGAAAATGGTATTTCATGACACTGTTTTAAATCAGGCAGCATAGATTATCGCAGTAGATCTACGCCTAGTTTTACTCCAAGTAACAGCAAAACCATAAAAGGTGGATACTTAGAAAGACAAGAACAGCTTTGATAGTTTTACTCACTATAATAGTGCGTGCAAAGGCTTGAAATTGCAAGTTGCTGAGCATTCTGGCCCAAGTGCATCAAAACTTGTAGGTACACAGTTAAGTGTGAATAGCTTCAAGTCAAGCAGACATGTGAGCGCTGTTCTGAGGCCAAAACACTCAGCCCCGATCTGACAGAAAATGTGGGATGATTAACACCTGCCATTCCCCAGACTTGGCACTGCCAAGGCCCCACCTCAAGTACTGTGTGCAGTTTTGGGCCCCTCACCACAAAAAAAAACACTGAGGTGCTGGCGCAGGTCCAGAGAAGGGCAGTGGAGCTGGTGAGGGGTCTGGAGAACAAGTCTTATGAGGAGCAGCTGAGGGAGCTGTGGGAATTCAGACTGGAGAAGGAGGCTGAGGGGAGACCTTATCACTCTCTACAACTACCTGAAAGGAGGTTGCAGAGAGGTGGGGATCAGTCTCTTCTCCCAAGGAACAGGCATTAGGACAAGAGGAAACAGCCTCAAGTTGCACCAGGGGAGGTTTATATCGGGTATTAGGAAAAATTTTGACACTGAAAGGGTTGTTAAGCATTGGAACAGGCTGCCCAGGGAAGTGGTTGAGGCACCATCCCTGGAGGTATTTAAAAGACGGGTAGGCATAGTGCTTAGAGATATGATGTAGTGATGGTTTTTGTCAGAGTTAGGTTGATGGATGGACTCAATGATCTGAAAGGTCCCTTCCAACCTAGGCAATTCTGTGATTCTATCTAGAAGAGCTCCACAAAGCAAAGAGCATAATGATGCTTGATAACAACTGTTGGGAATTACACAACCTAAGTTCACTCAGCTTCTGTACTCTGGACTTGCCCATCTATAAAACAAGAGCAGGACTGTGTAACTCTACTTCAACACTTCATAACTCTACATCAGGTGACATGGAAAAATGTTGAGATCAAGGTGAAAAGCAGCCTGTATACATTGGCAAGATTCTAACGTTAAACACATTTGTAATAGAACACAAGCGCTCTTTGGAGCGGTTGCTGTTATCTTATTCCTTATTAACACTAACGAGGAAAGACAGCACAATCCCTTTCTTCCACACAATGGTACAGACTAACTCATGCAAGCTGTAGAAAAATTGGGAAATCAAAGGAAGCTTTTAATGTGACAGTGCACTGCACTGTCATAAAACCTTAGTGCCTGACTGATATTCAGACTGCATCTACAGGGAACAAGTGTAAATTCTTTACAATAAGTACAGTGCAAAGCAAGTACTAGATTTGTAATGGGAGGAGCAACAGGTTTTCAGCTGCAGTATCAATAGCAAGTGCTGGAATTATATTTAAAACCTGAAATACGATAGTCAAAAAACCACTTCAGAAATAATTGAGGTAAAATACTTTAAAAATAGATAGACCTTGGCCAAGAACAGACTACAGTCTGGAGTACTGGCTGACAGTAAGTTAAACACTGCTATTACCATGGTACTGTCCTGCACATTCCCCCTAAATGCAACCCTGGAGTGCAGTGGTCCCTATTACCACTTGCAGGAGACCCAATAAATGGCCTGTCTGAGCAATCACTGCTTCGGGTGCAGGCTGCCCTGCCGCTTTCTCTTTCCTTTGCCAACAAATACCCTCCCTACCCACCCCTGATACGCAGGCACTAAAGGAAACACTTCTGCAATAGAATGACTTTAGAGACAAGACACAAGAGATTTTGGTGTTTCATCAGGTTGCTTTGCACTGCTATATCCAGGGGTTAAATTCTTCAGTTGGGGTACAGCTAGAAAAACACAAGTTTAATTAGAGCTAGCAAAAAAAGCCAATACAGACTTCCATAGCCTAGAACATTCCATAGTGCACAGGGTTACGTGAGTCTTGGGAGAACATACCGTCACCCACAGATGGCATGGTAGACACAGTTCTAAGAATGAAATCTATGAACAGCTACTCGACATTAATTTTCAACTGCATCTCTACTACATCTAGAAAGCAGTCGTTGCCAAGTCATTCTGGTGTATTTTTATCTTTCCAAGCAATATGATAAGAAAACACTGGGATCCAGCTGGTTTTGGTAACAGGTCTTGTTCCAGCTATGATGCCTGATGTGCTGAGATTATGTAGGCAGCTTCTTTATATTTCGGTGCTTAAAAGTTTGTCTCTGTCACTTTAAAGTGTTTTATATACAACTCAGAAGTCTGACTTCCCAACAGGAAGAAAATTTATCACATATTTTTTCACCTGAGTCTATATAAAAAAGCCTGAGGCAATTATGAACAGCAAAGAGCATATTTTCTAATCTCTGCTATTAACATCTACTTATACTGGCGCTAATATTCCACACCATTTCAAAGAGAATACCCAACAAATTCTAAGATATAAGTGAAGAAGGCAGAGGCACGGAATTTGACAGCTGTTTTTTAAAAGCATTTCTTATGACTCCTGTGTAAAGCCACAACTTTTTTCTACGTATAAGCCACCAAATCTGAAAACAAGAGGTATGCAATTCTTTGTTTTCTCAACAAAAACGAACACTGGCTACTCACTCTTTCTTTTGACGTTCCTATTACCACACTGGACAGTCTGTTTTCAAAAAGGTCTTCGGTCTTTAAATTGCCAGCAGCCCCGGGTAATGGAGGAAAGCTAGATAAACCCAATTCAAAGCTAGGAGATGGAGGTTTTGGGGGTGGTGGAGACTGCGTTTGGCCTCTCTGGAATAGAAATAACATGTTCAGGTTACTGTGCTGGATGACAGAAGAGAATGACATGGGACTCTAAACTGTATTTTGCATTTGATTTATATCTGTGAAGCCTTAGAGAGGCCTCCCCCATCCCACCTCCCAAGAAAACCACACAGTACCAAGGAATAGGAACTTTTTCCACTGATGCCCTTAAAATATTTAACTATTATTTAAATGGCATGGCATAAACATTCTTAAAAGTTTTATATGCATAAGCTTTAGTGATACCGCTGTAATAAGAGAAGTCTTCTCACTGACCCTTCCTTCAGGATGGACAGTTACACAGAAACGAAAAGATACTGGTTTAGATATCAAGATATAGTGAAAATATAAAGCCCATTCATGTGCTGTTGGTAACATTCTAAATGACACACAGGGGTCAACAAGAATTTTATACCATGTTTAGATATAATAAGAAACGGCAAGACAGCATGCCTTGTATGTAGCGTAGACAACAGCAATTTTCATCTAATTAATATGAATTTATATAGCCACTTTGCAAAAACGCAAAGATAAATGTCAAAACTATATTTGCAACTGGGAGAATTCTTCTAATGTCCCAGGTAAAAAAAAAAAAAAAAATCAATGGGCTAAATGCAACTATTTTGCACTAGAGACAGCAGTTCAGGAGTTAAGAGTACCACAGTTAAAGATCCTTACAGTAAGGATCTGTAAAGCTAAATTCTATTTACACTGAAAAAATACAATTCCTTTTGTAATATGCTGTGACTGAAGTTAGCCATTAACTTCATCTACATCATGTAAACAAAGAAGTAACTGTTTCACGACTGTGCTCAGGCCTGTGCTAAGATGATCTCTGCTGCAGAATATCAAATGCAAAGCAGTTTTTGAGACAGTTCCCATCTTGAAAAGGAAAATATTTATGGGTATATAGCCAAGATGGTCTGAATGCGAGAACAATGCTTCTGGACAGAAAGGTGTTGCATTACTTACTGTTTTTTCCCCCCTTCCTTCTCATGAAGAGCAACAGATACAAAACTACCCTCGAGGTCTTTTCACAAACTGCAGTTTATGTCAGAAGAAGCGTGTGTCGAGAGGGAAATAGGGAAAGAATGAATACAGACGCAAGACCGACTGCAACCCCTAGGACTGCTACTGGCCCAGCATGACGCCCAGAACACAGTTTAAGAGTGCTACAGCAACAGAGGCTGCAAACCTCCAAAAATAGAAGTCAGATGACCTGTCAAAGGGTCACAGAGAGAAACTACACTTATCCAAGCTCAAACTGCAAGATGCCAACTGCATACAATTTCTCAAGTCAATTTGCTATGACAAATGGAGTAACTGGCTTATGTCTATAGCCTCAAATACAATCTGATCCAAAAGGCTCATGCTCTTTCTCATGCAAGCATGCATACTCTCTATAATTTTTCCTTAAAAAAAAAATTATATATCAAAAGAAGTCATCACTCCATTCAAATACAACTGGTTGCAGTGATGTCCTAGGTATACCCAACCACTACAGCATCACACAAGAAATCAGATTCTGGATTCAGTTATTTCCACAGTCTAAAAGGGTCAAATTTTAATCTTTCACTTCAGAGCACACTCCTTCCCAGCACACACAGTTGTGGGTGTGCAGCTGCTCTCACCTCTGTTCAGGCTGCATCACTGGCCAGTAGAGACTAAAGATTCATGGGCCAGAAGAGACCAGAAGGAACCTGGCTGCACAGGCTGCAATTAAAGCCTGCTGCTGAGAGAAGGGAACAGTGGGTCTCCAAAGAACTCATGTATACTGGTTTTACATTCAAAGTTCAAATAACCTTTAAAGTCAGCGGAGCCAGAAGAGCCCCTCTGCTTACTAAGTGTGTCCAAGGTAATGGTTTCACTCCAGCCACTCACTTTACACCTAACCTGTACCGCTTCCTTATTCTTTCAAAGACAGAAGAAAATGTTGATAGGAAAACATCAATCTAAAAATTCAAGCAGCTTTGAAAGGGTAAAAGAAAGAAGTACTGAGAATCCTACACATAATCTGATTACACTGAGCTTTCAGAAGTTTGACAAGAACTAAAAGCAACCAAAGGGAAGGAATCACTTGTTTTATGCTTTCCAAACCGTGATGCTCCTTTACCTAAGTCCCCTTAAGGTTACCCAACAGCAGGAACCACAAATGCAATGATTCCAGACCTTTAAGAAAGTGTTATGGCTCATGCAGTGGGGTTACTTTGCAATTGTAATGTGAACAAGGAAATAATCTGGTTCAACTTCATGAACTGCAGAGAAGTGTCTGGTTTTATCAAATCAAACCTTAAGTCCTACAAAAAAATGACTTCTTTTTTTTCTTCTGTGCAATGTCTAGTCCAGCCTTTCCAAGTATCAAGGGTATTTAGGTATTCATCTTGAATTTAAGTTTACCAAAATACTGTAATACTTCAATAGTCTTAGTATAACCTTACCAAGTGGTACTTGGAGAGGCATTTAAGAAAGAACTGACGACTCAATAACTAAGATCCTAGCTATACTTTATGGCACACGGATCTATAAAATGTTTTCAACATCTACACGAACTATAGTCAAGTACCAAGTGTGTTGAACTTTAGCGTAGCTATTTAGCTCTCCCTGAACATGAACACTGGCATGCTGACAAAGCACCATTAAGATGGAAATTTTTTGCTACTATAAAAAAATTTAACTTTTTCCTAATTTCTGCATTAACAGACAACCTTCTCTGATACTCAAATGCAGTAAACTCATGTGACTCTAATGAGCTGCTGTCTTTACTCAACTGTGACATACAATTGCTTGCACCAATAACTTATCTCACCTGCTACTCCACATAATATCCGTACTATTGCCTCGTTACCCTACTTTTATTATAAATGAACATGATCATGAACACTCACTGTAAACTTGTCCTCCCTTTTCTTTCGGTAGCCATACGAGTTTTTCCTAAGGGAAAGAAAGCAGTTATCAGAACCATGCCTATAAATGAATGAAAGGCAGTTGGTGAAAACAGGAGAAATGAATTCAAATTGCTATTTCATCCATCTTCATTCTACACAGGTTATTAAAAAAATGTTTCAGGGAAAAACTTCTAGCAAGCTCTCATTAAAATAAAGGCACGGATCTTATACAAGTCAGCATGAGAATACCTTGGTTACAAATAATTCCTGCGTTAAAAGCATCTCTCAGTGCTGATCTTAGACAAAACCTTTCAATATCCAAAGTAACAGGTTTAGTCTTTTTTTTTTTTTTTTTAGTACCTATGTAACTTTTGAAATATTGCTAACTTTTCAATTCAGGTAAAGCCCCTCCAAAACATTTTCAGTACTTCTCCCCCAGCTGTGCTTCAGGCATAGCCCTTCCAAGCAGCAGTTTAAAGTTTGCAATGCCTTCTTATTCAGTTTCAATAAATTTTCTAAGTTTTCTGTTTGACTTTTAATATTTTAATATATTGAATACCAATCTCAGAATACAAGTCTCAGTACTGACTACTCCTGTACATTTTTGCAGTCTAGTTTGAGCAATCTTGTTTCCTATTTTCTTTAATCATACTTTCATCCACTAGTTAGAACACAATTTGGCAAATTAGATTTAGAGAAGCATTACAATTCTTGCACAAAATCCCCACTTAATTCTGCAATGATACAATACAAGTCTAATATAGGATCATCTGCAAAAGACTCAAGTTATCTTCCAACCCAGTAAGTCACTCAAAATGTGATTTACTTGGAGACACAAACACAGCCATCATTAAACAAAGCTGCACAGTACTTTCATAAAGCACTTAATAGACATGTACTACATTTTAAAAATTCCAAAATAAGCCTGCTAAATTCTCACATTAATATTGGTGCCACCAATTTTCAGCTCCCCAGGTGGTGTGTTTTTTTTTTTTTTTAAAACTGCATTAACAATAGTTTTAGTTGCATGCAATCCTTTTTCCTCCCTCCACGCCAATGCATCATCTTTGTTGTTGTAAATGTCTAATTTGGGTAAAATTCTGGTCTTTTAACTGAAAAAATTAACAATGAGCACTGCTAGTACGGGTTCAGGTGCACAATTTATACTACTGAACAATGGAATGGGCAGAACTGCTTCATTAAAAATCAAACAAATAATAAACAGACACTTTCTTACAACAGATGAAGCAAGGATAGAGAGGATTAGATCCTACAGCTGTAAATTGTTCATCAGTTGCCATCAATGATTTTAATTTGGTAGGAAGGTATGCAAGTCCACTTTGCATTTGTTCTATATTTAACACTTTCCCTGAAGTACTTTCCAAGATTTTAGCTTTGAGGAGAGACAGTCTCCATTTAAAATAGTACTGAGAACAGTACTAGTACCATACCTCTTCCCTAAAAAAAGGTTAGAAGCAGCAATGCCAGGTTGTTCAGAAGACAATTACGGAGTACACTCACCTTCCTCTACCTAATCCAGGAGATGAGTCAACGCTGGTCTGTTCCACCCGTCCAGTTCCTACTTCCCTCTTGGTGTAACTCGTAGTAGCATTCTGCATCCGTGTCCTGTTTTGTCCTGGCTGCCGCGTCTGTGGACTCCTGACGCCATTGATTAAACGATCAGCAGAAAAGTTGAATATTGTAGGACTGTCTAGAAGCCCAGGTCCCCTTTCTGCACTGGGTATTGTATGTCGTATATGAGACTTGCTAGGATTCCTACAAATTCAAAAGTCATTTCAACATACGCACTATCAGAGATCTTCTGAGGCCTAAGACTACACACAGAATTCAGAAGAAGCAAGATCTTTAGTCCTTTATTGCATATTTCATTTATAAGAATGATAAACATTCATTTTAACAGGTCATGCGAATTATCAAAAATAACCTTTTCACTCTATTTTCAATGATGGCTTTACTAAAAACTACTTGAAACTGGAAATACTTTATGAATAATCCTGCTGATCACATGCCATCATTCAGAATATTTCATCTGAAGACCCTCAATCATGAAACAGACAAGTTCTCAGTTTTCAGACAGTCCATTTACATTTAGAAACAGTATATCCACTAACAGTAGGAGCACCATCTGCCCTTTGGCCTCACTTAACCTTGCACCAGGTTCAATTGCACAAGTATTTTCAAGTTAGCTGGTGTTACTAAAATAAGCAGATTAAAACCCCCCATGGCAGCTAATAAAATAGTATGCATATTGTTAAAAGACGGTTGAACTTGCCTGTTCCTGGGAGGATACTGTCTGAGTGTGGTCAATGGAGAAGCAGCAGGCTTGAAAGTTGGAGATGTGAACCCATTGATAAACCCAGTATTTGGAAATGGTGTCACCTAAAGAATATATTGCATGCTCAATTATAAACAAGCCGAGTAGTATTTTTTCTCAACGCTGTATTTTATGTCATTCTATGCAGGGCAGTACTTAAATGACTGGCTCTAACAGCAGTAGAGCATTTGTCCAGTGCCTTGCACCCAACTTACAAGAGCTGTTTTTTTTTTGAAGACAGCTACTACACATATTAAAGTTCTGATAATTTGTTAAGAGGACTGAAAAAAAAAAATCGAGCCAAAATTCTTGGCTGTAAGTCAAGTAACACTCCTCCTATTTCACACCATCCTGTGTATGACTTTGAGTACAGAGACACTTCTTTGTCAAAGAGTCTCTAACCTACACACCCTGTAATTGTTTTTCTTATAATTTATATGTAAATCCCTCCTAAAAAGAAAAAAAAAAAATCAGTTCCTCATTCTACTTACCATCCACATGACACCTAAAAAACCCTAGAGAATAAGATGATGTTAAGTGGACCTCTGATTCTTTTCACATCTTGCCACCTTATTCTACATGTGAATTACTGTCTTGGTGCCTGAAGAAGCAACATTAGTGAAAGATTTTTTTTGGGGTGGGTGCATATCAATGTCTGTCGTGTATTAACATGATATCTCAAAACTTGAAGCGTGTTTACAGTAATTTCTCCAACCTCACTAGCACCCCTTTTTTTTTTTAAAATGTATGAATGACTTTCATTTAAGAAATGTTGTTGTTATCAACAGTGAATATTCGCTTGTCTTCTCCCCCTGAAAGTAACTAAATTGCAGAACAGTGAGACTTCTATATAGCACTCTTTCTACACTTAATTAAATTATGAGAAACAGCTGGGATTAAGATTGCTTCCTATAAAGGTATCTTTAAGCTTGTCCAACTTTCTTGCAAAAGTTAAAGCAAACCACTAATCAATGAAAAATAAAATTTAATACCAAAGCTGTCATGCCAAAGCACTGTTAGCCTAACCTCGCACACATGACAGCAAATGCTACCTCAGACTCCAAAAATAGGCCATTAGGAGTTTAATAAAGTTATTTTAGGAACAAGTTTCATCAAAACACTGCTTTGAAGTGCTGTCTGCTTTAATAGTTACAACCCGAACGCTGTAAAATTCAATCAAAGCTAGGTAAGCAACTACTGAACCTGAATAATGAAAAGACATTGACCATACTAAAGGAAAACAAGTTTAACTCATTGCTTAAAGGGACACCAGCAATGTTAACCACTTCTTTCTTTATAAGGATGGGTGACTTTTTTTTGGAGGGGGAAAAAAAATAAAATGTTATTTTCATTTTCCAGTAATACCAAAAGTAACAATTTGCTTTCTCCACAGAAGTCATCTAGCACATAAAAAGTACACTTTTCCTTCCTCCCTCCTCCCCCCACTTTTTTTTTTTTTTAAGCAGGACAAACTAGATCTTTCCTCAAATACTATTAAGTACGTGATGAAGAAATAGGTAGTTTTTAGAATTTTGAAGACGTGTTGCCATATTCTAGTTTCAGAAGTAAAACTGTATGCCCATGCTACTGGGCATATTTAAACTCGAATCAAAGGTGAGACAAAGCACAGTTAGCATTTACAGAGAAGCAGAAGAGGAGAGAAAATTTTGTTGTATTTGCACAGAAGTCTCTACATGCAAACTGCAACCCTGTCTCATGAAAATTATTCCCCTGTCATTGTTCCTTGTGGTCCCTGTTCTCTTCAAGTAATTTCTACTCAAATATAGCTCTTCCTATAAAAGATTCAAGAAACATCATACTACATTAATGTACACAAAATGCAGCTAACCAGTGACAATATGCTGCAAAGCAGTGGGAGGCAAAAGCTCTGCCATTTCACTTTCTGTTATAATTAAGACCGGTACGAGATCTTTAAAGCTGCAAACTTGTAATATCTTCCCCCAAAACCCAGGACTAGTAAAGCTTTCTGGAATACAAGAAGTTCCAGGATGACATAGCGTAGACACGCACTATGCTGCACTTGAGCCTGTGGTCAATTAATCTACGTCTTTTACACTAGTGCTACCCAACTACTTCACTAACCCACAGCAAGACTGTGCAATAGTCAGTCTTAGTTTAACTAGAGGAAGAATCACATTCATTGCTGCTTAATAAGGTGGCTTTCTCCTGGAACAACATCATTCACTATGCTACTTTGTCTCCTCCCCCTTAAAAGCCTTCCCCCCCAAGGGCTCTGGCTACCTTCCCTGTGTGTGAAGTGTTTAGCACACCAACTTTTTAATTAGCTTGCTGTTCAGTACACAGGAAGTTTGCTGAAGTTTGTTCAAGGACACTTTAATCCTCTGCCAAAAAAAACCTCTAAAAAGCTTCTGATTTTGATCATTGCTACCCTAGTTTCTTTTAGCCACAAGTAAAGAGGCATTTACACAGGGCGGGGGGGGAAGAGGTTACGTATAGGACAACCTCAGTCTCCCAGTCATTACAGAAAACTATATTTATATTAGCTCTTGTAGTACAACAGAGGCAGACTAAAAGGGGCCAAGGTAATTCTGACGGGTTGGTCACAATGGAGAAGATGAAAGCAGCATCACAGGATGCAGCAGATACCCCATTAGAGTGTATAGAGACTTACTGCTGCCATCCTAGCTCTAACACTTACTGATAAGCCCCCCTTTAAGATTTTTTTTTTTTTAAAGTTAAGCAATTTAAAAGTGATTTTTTTTTAACAGCAAAAGTAATATCATTTTTAATTGCCAAAAAAGATGTTACTTTTGCACTGAAAATATTTTGCTGTAAGAACATGCCGAATAAGGTAATTCAGCTTGTTAACCTAGAATTTATTTTCCTGCTGCAAGATCAAGATACTAAGTTATCCTTACTTACCCGATTCCATTCAGTTTATTCAGTGCATATCAGAATTGCTTTTTTCTGGTATTCATATACATATTCTGAAGATCTAATTTCTAAAGAGGCTTTTAACCGTTACTAAAAAGAGGTCTTTAGTAAAGATTTATTTTGGTAATGATTGATTAATAATCTCTAGTAAAAAACTCAAAAACTAAGAGGTTAAGAAGAGAATCCCACTGCAGTCTGAGACCAGATGAAATTTTCAAATAATTAATCTTGTACACCACGGGAAGAACTCTGAAGAACTGTTTTTCAAGAAGAATCAGTATCTTAAACTTCAGGACACATATGCTTCCTACACCTCAAGACTTCTTAAGAAAACAACAGCAACTTTGAAAAGACTCCAAGTGTTTCATAATCAAGAGACTTACCAATGAAGGGTCAAGGTAGCTGTGTGTGGCTGACCAGGTCTGTGGGCCAATTAAGCTGTACAACGGAAACTGCTGATGAGGACTGTATACTGGAGGTAAGTAAAAGGATGTTGTGTAACGCTGCTGCGTGTAGAGGTTCATATCCAGAGGTCTATATCCATTCTTTGGCAAAAATGTGTTTATAGCTATTGCCTTTGCTTTTATTCTTGCCTGCAAAGGAGATTAGGTTATTTATTACAGCAGCCTTCCAAATTAAATAAGGATGGTTCAAACTAGCAGCTCTCAAACTTTTACTGGACACTTGTCAGTCACTGCTTTCTCCTTCAAGGAAGGCAGGAACAGCTGAATGCTTCCCTACTGGCCTGATGCTGGGATGGATATACCGCTGCCAGAAAGGAGGAAAAGGATAAGTAAAATGCTACATTTCAAAACCCATCTCCAGGCCAAACGGCTGCTGAGATTGGACCGCTTAAATTTATATTAGAAAACACCATGAGCCCCACAAAAACCAGAACACACAGACACATGCCCCCCAAAATCCATAAAGCTCTATTTACCTTAATTGGTTTTCCTTGGAAAGTTTTCACTTCTTCTCTAAGGTATCTGTAAGCCTTTAAGAAAGATAATTATATAAATTTGTCGAATATAATTTAACCAAAGGAAACTTAAATTTTGACAGGCTAAGCCTAAAAATAATTCTTGAAGTGTCTGCTAATGTTAGACTACAGAAAACCCTCATATGTAATCTGCATTCAGCAAGATTTAAGTTATCATTGCAGAAGTACTTTAGTAGTGTTAAGACAAGAATTAAAATCTTACAATTGAAGCATTTCAATGTGTGATCCGAAATATCAACATTCTTAGTGCAAGCAATTATAGCTTTGGCCAGGAAGCCAGGATATGCAAACAAGATAAAACTCGTACGGTGTGATGTTTAATAGTACTGGTAACTGGATAGTAGCTAAAGGGAGGCATTACTGTTTTTAGAGGTTTGTGTATTTTTCTTTTTCATAGAATGGTTTGGGTTAGAAGGGATCTTAAAGATCACCTAGTTCTAACCCCCAAATTAAAACATTACACATTTTAAATTACAATTTTAAATTGTTACACATTTCTAATATAGTTTATGACCCGTCAATCCACCCTCAACCCACCCTTGTTTATTGTTATATTCTAAAATGCTTCAAAAAAAAAAAATAGCGTTACCTGCTGTGCATCAGCTTCTGATTCAAATGTGATGAACCAGTTGTCATTATAGGCAAACTCACAGTTGATAAACTTAGGCAAATTATCTCCTTTGAAAAGTGCTTCAACCTCCTATGGAAAGTGGTTTTGGTAAGAAGGGGGAGAAAAAGGTGGGAGGAAAAAAAAAATGGATGGACAGAAGGAAACATCAATTTAAAGTGCAGAACTCTGGAACTCCAGGTAAGAAAGATAAAAAGCTCTTTCAGGCTTACAAAACAGAACTGAGAACTTCAGACCAGCTGCAGTAGCCAGAGGAGATCAACAAGCAACCTGTTGACACCTGTGCTCTCAGCATTATGGAAACATTTGCAAAGCTTTAAGTATTTTAACTTAACAAGCTTCAAGGTGCAGCAGTAGCATTTTTCATTCTAAGACTTACCTTCCCTCATCTTCATTTGCTGTCTATCCAAGGAGCTGAGTGCTAAGCGCATATGGATAAGCAAGTGTCCAAGAAAACTATGGTAACTCTACCAAACACAGCAAGGGCAGCTTTTCATCCCTCTGCAGAGCTGCGGGTTTTACCACAGCCCCTCCATGAGCAACATGCTTCTACCAAATACATTTATTATTCAAACACATGCAATAAACTAAGGCTGAGAAACATTGTTAGAAGTTATCTAACAGTGTAGTAAGAAATGCGACATGCTTATTGAAATCTGGAAGAAATCTAACTTCCAAATCCCAAGGGAAAAAGCATCCTTTACTGAACAATTAAACACTTACTTCAATGGGGGTAGATTCAGGTACTTCACGTAAAATCACGATACAGCGATTCTGATTTGGCCTAACTTTTTCTCCCTTCTCATCCACTTGGACTAAAGGCAACGCTAAGAGAGAAAAGACAAAAGTGTACTTTAGCTGTCAGCAATCAGACTAGCCTTGCATACCGAAAAGATACTGTGGATACAGTTTTACAATGCAAAGCTTTTCATACTAAACTTAAAATATTTTTGAGCATTAAGAAACAAGCAGAAAATGACTGAGGATACTTTCAGTATGAAACTGAGTAGACATGTTACTTAAAATCTCCACACTCTTACTACTCTTGCAGCCTAGAAAATCCCAGTTCATTAGCTTTTTCTTTTAAGGCACACATTGAGTCATGTTCTTTTTTGATTCCTACCTTAGTGGTAATGACCAGTGCCCTTTTCTGAGAATTTAATTCACATGATTCTCATTTACACAGGTCATTACTCAATATCTCAAATGTGAAGTAGCTTTTATAAAACTGCAGTCCTATAATTGTGATGGTCTAAACTGGAAGCTGCTTGTTCTAATGCTTTACAGAAAAAGGATAGCATTTTATTGCAATATGTAACAAAAAAGGGAAGAGACTGAAAAATCTAGATTAATACTCCTATGGCAATAACCAAAATGCTTTCTAGCACTGAGGGATTTTTACTTACATCTCAGCACTTCAACAATCAAATCCATATCAGTACTGAGTTTCTTGACATGATCAAGATTTGCTACTGTCATTATTGGCACATACTGATCACTGTCCATCTGTGATATAAGGTACATGTCACTGGCAAGATTTTCTCTGTTGGGAGAGAAAAAAAAGGGGAGAGAATGTCACTTTTGACAATAAACTTGAGACAACTCATCACATTAGAAGGCAGATTCTTACACTAAATTTTGTTTTCAGCATTTTCACCAACTCCCAAGTCCATTCACCTATTTCACTTCCTATAAAACGTTTTGGTTTTTTTCTCCCCCCACTTCATGCAACAGTATTGGCATCTTCCTGTTCAGGCAGCACATCACATCCATAAACACGTGATATTGTTAGGAGTTTATTACTTCAAATGACCACTGACTGTAACTGGTTATGCAGGAGTATATGGATTAGGAATTGTTCTAGGTTATTAAGGCATGTTTAGGATGTTTTTATCTAGACACAATCACTGAGAATAATTAAGTATAAGTAAGCTGCTTTGATAATCCTGCATGAACCTTTACTGGAATGCATATGATTCAGAGCTCTTTATTTTTTTCCTTTTTAAAATCGACCCTTAGCTTAAAATATAAAGGCATCTATGGATGCACACACAAAAATCCTAGTTTGTATCAATGCAAATTTTAAAATTATTAGCTTAAAGAAAGCTTACCAAATGGCTTAAGCTACTCAAGCAACTCAGTTTTAACTTGCAAAAAACCAGAAAGTCATAAAAAAAAATCACCCGATCTGAAATTTCTTGTAACTACTCCACTTCAAAACAATGTATTTGCTAATTTATGTTTTAGGTCCAGAAGTTTCATGTAAACTTTAAGAGGTACATCAATACCACACTCTGGAATGTGTGTTATTTCCCCCACATTCTCA
This sequence comes from Larus michahellis, assembly GCF_964199755.1. NCBI lineage: Eukaryota > Metazoa > Chordata > Aves > Charadriiformes > Laridae > Larus > Larus michahellis. The sequence continues at coordinate 12,532,705 of NC_133897.1, forward strand.
TCCTTTCCACTCAGTTTTAAGTGACAGCTATGAAATATATTAACTTACATCCCAAGTTAGGTACTGGGTCTATTTAGTTATCCTCCAGTTTGCTACATTTAGGTATATACATACCTAGATAAGCAGAATTCCAGTGTTTTTTTCAGTAATTCTCGTAAATCTTCCTGACCTTCTGGTTGCAACTGTTCATTTCCACCTATCAATTAAAATACTTAAGTTTAAATTTACTTCTGCTGTATCTTAATCAAGCCACCGTGTCTATTGATGGCTGTATAACTAGTAACAAATTTCCAAATTCAATAAACGTTCATTGTGTATTAGTTCACCCACCAAAATTGCACAGGACCACTGAAGACATTCAGGACTATTTAAGAGAAAAAAGAAAAACCATATCTGACTTCACTTGTTAACCTCTGTTCTCTGAGTACATAAAACTTAACGCAGTTTTAGAAAAGCAGCTACAAGCACATCTCAAAGTAAATACAGAACTGATTTAGCTCATAGATGTTCCAACCTAACTAACCAATTTCTAGTTTACTAAGCCCTAACTAATGCAGCTGACTAATACAGCAAGCAAGCACCGTAATGGAGGCACTTCATACTTCTGACCTCACTCTAAATTTCCAACACACTAATTCAGAAAAGAGAGTTTCAAAAACGTAGTTGTGAAATATCAGCAGATATCCAATCGATTAACAACAAATGTGTGATTAACTAACAATCTCTTGGACAAGGAGAAATTAATTTTTTTCTTATACTTGAATGTTTCAAAATTATCACATGGAAAACACTAATTTCATGTTCATTTCAGTTTAGACCCAATATACTACAGTCAGTTGAGGGTAAACTAATTGTGTCAGTGGGAGAACTGTTTAAAGATCAGAAGTTTAGTGTGGCTTTTAGATATTTACAAAACACTTAGTAACATGTTATGTAAACGTAAATTAGTCTTTTTTAAAAGTATTTCACACCAACTATTACCCTCTATACCCTTCCCTTCTTCAGTAACTTTCATCCTTTTCTTCAGCTCTCCTTAACCTTTCTTCTTCCTAAAGCAACTTCTAATTTCCTCCCACCATTTTGTCCTTCACCTATTCTATTCTGATGCAGATAATGCCAACACCTGGGAAATGTACTAACCACTACTTCCCTTCCCCATCTCATCTTTTCTTCTTGCACAAAACCTAACAAAGACCAAAACTATATGCATTTTTAAAAATAATGATTCAAAAAATAAAAATCAGATTTCAGAGTTGGGACCACCTCTGTTACTATTCATCAAGTGAAATAGATCCGACCTGCCGTTCAGCTGCTTTGCCACGCTATTTGACTCGTGTTAAAACTTAACTATTTTGGGCACGTAAAGGACATGCTGACAAGTTCTAACGCTAAGCTAAGGAACACTGTTCCCTTCTAGAGTGCTAGGCATCATTAATGTAATTTCCTACTTGCCAGTTAGTTATTACTGAGTATTCGTCAATAGTACCCCTTAAGTAGAAGGGTGACAGAGAACTTTCAGTTTTCAGCACAAGCAAGGATGATGCCACAGCTGCGATTTCAGTTGTCTCGATTTCCAACTATCATGTATGCTATACTGGTCATTTTTAATACACGTTATAAAATCAGCTAAGCACAATGAACAAGGAGCAGACCTCTCACGAATCTCAAGAAACACCCAGCACATTTTCCTCTTTCCCATCCCTCACCTCAGTTCAAGAAGTAATCCTACATGCATCTTGCAGACCTTCTCTCCCTTTCAGTGCAATGTAAGCATGGCTGAATCTCTATGCTAGTTTCTAGCAGTTTCTTAAAACATGCCATCTGGTATAGACTACAGCTACTAAGAGTCGAACTGAAAAAAAATCGTGAGAGTTCCTTAAAAAAGAATGCGAAGAAGTCAGACTAAAGTTTTTCTTATTTTAGCATTTTAAGTACAAGACTGATCTTTCAACACATTAAGATTACTACTTGAGACACAAATGGTATGTGAATTTCACCTCAGTACCTGACCCAACTAGAAACAAGCAGTTTAGACAGGTAGATATCTAAAGGTAAATGTCTACACTAGGGACTTGCATTAAGAATAACATTTCAGAAAACAATACTCAGTTATATCCAGAACTTATCATCAATTCTGTGCAGTACCTCATCAAGCCTATACTCAAACACGAGGAGACTGGCTTCCAAATATGCTTAAGCCTGACAGCAAGACACAGGATTTTCTGGGGTCTATTTCCACAATGCATATATTGAACAAAAGTGGTGTAGTGGTTTTGTGTTTTTGTTTTGTTTTTTTGTTGTTTTGCCTTTTTTTTTTTTTAAATGGATGCTCACTGCTCAACTCAAATATGTTTTCTTTTTTTTAAACCAAGTCCAAGCAAATACCAGCTTTCTCTTACCTGTCTGGGTGGTTTCATGCATAGACTCATACTCGGAATGATCGAGAGCCAAAGGGTTCATATCTGTCTGGTCTGACACCGAAACAGCTGGTGACGGCTCCTGCAGCTCTGTCAGCACTGCATTCTGATGCTTTTTGTCGCCATCACCATTGGCATCCAGTCCTGCAGCAGCGATGACGAACACACTCAAAAAGCATTCCTTCTAACCACGGTAACATCATAGTTAAAACTAAATCTGAAGTAAAGCTGCTTACATATTTGCATTTGTTTTTTAACAGGAAATTAAAATTGGCAAAGTTCTCTACTGAATTTTACCTTTTGCTTGAGCAACAGCTAGCAATTCTTATTCATACCTTCTTTACAAGAATCTGGAGGTTGGTCAGGTATTTCTTCCCACGTTTTGCTCACGCTACCATCAGTGGCACCACTTGCTTCCAAGTGTAACATATGATTTCCCCACACCTTTGCATTAGGATTTAACTCGGAAACCTTGGTGGACTCCTAGAAAAAGAAATGTCTTTAATTATGCACTCTGTGGATGCACAGCACACATCTGTGCGTATGTATGTACAGTTTCAAGCAACAATATCAGACGTACAACTCAAGATTGGACTGTCAAGTTTTTTTTCCCACATCTGAATACATTAACTGAATAGCCATCCCATAATCGATTCAGTTACAAAAATGACTGAATTGCGCAGCACAGAATCCATTTCCCTGATTAAGAAGCACCAGAAGAGGTTAGCCAAGCAGAGCAAACTACAACAAACATTTCATTCTTCACCTTTGACAGACTAACTCAACCTGTACTTGCCCTAGACTTCAGGCAGTTCTTTAATACACATTAACTCAATGTTGATTATATTGTTATTGTATCTGTTTCTGTGAAATAACATAAAAATTAAGAAAATACAAAAGCACGGGGGGTTGAGTTGGGTTTTTTTGGACTTCCATAGAAATATAAATGGTTTTAAGGAAGTGTTATGGAAAATTTAAAGCAATGAGATGTGCATGACAACTTCTGTCATTACTTCAAGAGAAAAAAACCAGAGCATTAACAAAAATTTACGTTAGTTTTCCCCTAAAAGGAGAAAAAGAATGAATTAACAGATCCAGTTAAATCATCTTAGGCCAATGTCCTTCAACCTGGACTGGAAATGGACACATTTAATGATCATATATGGTTATATATAGCCATTATATAAATTGTTATATTTGTGCTTCAGAGAGATTGCTCTCTGCAGTGCCAACATCTACAGTACTTTTTTGGTAGTAACATGAGACAGTTTTCTCCTGTTTTGCTAATGTTTGAGCAAAATGTATTAAGTTATTCCATACTGAGAATATCTTTGGTGTATTTTAATATGATGATTATACTGGGAAAGAGTATTGCTCATGATAACACACACTAAAAAGCTTATTAAAATTTGTTTTTTGTGAATTTAAGGATGCTAGGAACATTATAGAGTTTAAGACAGGCACTTCAAAGCTCCATGAAGCTTTAATTACTCTGAAACATGTGCACTCAGATAGTGATTATCACAGTGCATAGAAAACACATCCAGAATGTAAAAAGATCTAAGGAATCTCAACTTAAACACACCTACTGACTGACGGAGAAAAGACTTATAAAAAGTGGACACGTTCGACATAACTACTTGAATAGTAAGGACTCAAAAATGACAGCAAGTTCCACCAGCTTCCATTTTTAATATAACAAGTTTCCCTGGGGGCTAACGAACTCAGTCTCTAGGACAATCCACCGCCAGCACTGCAACTGCTGGGCAAGGTCAGAGCAGCTGCTGTAGTGCAGTCGGTGTGGAGAACAACGCTAAGTGCTGGCTCTGCTCGGCGGGGAAGGCAGAGGAGCAGGAGCTGCAGCAGGTCGGCTTTGTCTCTTTCTTACCCCAGCTGACCAAGATCCAGTCTAGCTCATTCCCCACACTTCTCCTGCAGCCACTCCTTTCTACAGCACTTCAGAAGATCATCTCCGGAAGTGAGCAAAAAGTTTCCTAATTGCTACCAAGCAAGAACTGTAAGAATTTCAGGAAATCCACAAACATTTCTTCCCATACGAAGGTAAAGAGCGCTATTAACAGTCAGTAGAAAGTTACCCTTCCACATACAGAAGTATTCATCTCAAGTTCACCTAGAATTGAGAATCTACAATCAAGATACTTTGCCCAATGTTTAAACTTTCACACAAGATAAAGAGAACCAGAAAGAAAAAATAAAAGAAAATAAAAATCAATGTTCAGCAACACTTTGAACTACTACATTCTCTATAGCATTCAGATTTGCGAAAGAAAGAGAATGGTCAGTTCAGGACAAAATAACATATGAGATATTTAATGAAACCACAGTTTGACTTGGCTTATTCCAATTCCTAGCTTCAGCATTAAGCTTTAACATCAAATCACTTCCGCAGAATACTTACAAATTTGTCTTTATCTTGCCATCCCCAAGTACCAACATTTTCCGGTGCTAGCAGCTGATACGGGTATCTTTCCACTGCATATGAAGCACCTGTTACATCTTCAGGTTCATTCTGGAAGTTTTCACTAACTACACATTGTCTGTCATTCTTCATGGTATTGTTAGAAATTGTATTATTCCATAAAAAGCCCATTAGATATTCACCATTACCAGCAGGAACGGTGTCAGAAAATAGCTGATTTGTCCAATCAGCATTGCCAGTCTGAAGACTGATGAAGTGTGACCATATTTCAACTTGGGGATTTTGTCTGTCCAGTTCACAGGAGTGCTCTGGGTCACTGGATACATCTTCCATCAGATCTAACGCACACCGCTCGCTGCCTCGCCGAAATCCTGCGGCACCAGGAGAGGCACTCTGTATTTCGTAGGAAGGAGTAGCAGCGTATTTGTCTACCTGCTTTGGGTCAACAAAAACTCCAAGCTCTTTGTTTGAGAAAATCTTGTGATCTGACTGCATCTGTTCACAACTTGTGGTGAAGTCATTCATTTGAGTATTTAATATGTAACTGGTGTTTTTCAGTTCAGTACTCTCAGCTTCTAACTGCTTTAAATTCCCCATGGTAAAAGCTTCTAGATTCCCAGTTGACATACTGAAACCAGTGAGGTTCTCCTCCTTTGAGTGGACACTGAAACACTGTTTTACTTCATCATCCTGAAGATTACACTCATTTACACCACACACACTTTTTTCATGAGTTTCTGGTCCTACTTCAGTGAAAGGCCCAACAGAAACTTGGGTGTTCCTGACCTCTGGCTCTGGACTGGTACAGTGACATAACTTAGGCTCTTCCACTGGTTTATCATGCACATGAGAATATGAATTTTGACACAATGAAGGTAAACAATTATGGGCTTTATGTAAGAGATTACTGGCATCTTCCAGATTTTTAGTGTCATCTATCGATTTAACACTGTTATGCATACCACTGTCCAAAGCTACAGGTACAGGGGAGTTAGAGTAAGTATTCTGATCGTGAGTCAAGCCTTTATTGACATTTAAGATGTTTTTCTCACAATCAACAACGTTAGCATCCAAATTCTGTTTTACATTTTCTGCCTTTTTATCAATTGTTTCATTTAGATGAACTTCAAATTTTGTCTGTTTTACAGATTCTACAACATCCCCAGCTGTTTTATCTGAGTCTGTCCCTGCGTTCCATTCATCCTCCACTGTGTGGAAGGAATATACATCCTGTTGTTCATCTTGTCTACAGTTCAGGTCCATTTTATTCATATCCTCATGTTCCACAGACACAGAAGAGACACTGTTTTTGTTATCTGAATTTGAATATTTGCACACTTTACCTTTATTTTCTGGTGACTCTTGTGAAATCTGAGATTCTAGGCTGCTTTCCTTTACGAACATTTCATCTGCGCTTGTGTTATGTAGTTCATGAGATGTCAAAGTGCCATCACTTACCCATGATCGAGTTCTGCTCAAGCTATCAGCTTCCTCAAGCATGTTGTCTTTTAGCTCAATGGTACTCACAGAGACATCTTCCTCCATGCCACTAGGGTTTGCAACTTCAGTCGACGTCTTGTTTTCAGTGCAACCCTTAATTTGAGTTTGAAAATCAGAACCTTCTTCCCACTTTTTGCGCATTTCAGTTATATTCAAAGCTTCACAGCTATGCAAAACTGTACCTGTGCATTTCTCTTTATCTTTCAAGAATTCTTCCATAACACTGTGATGTTCACTAGGGTCAGGTGCAATTGTTTGTCTATCATCATACATTCTTTGAAATGTTCTCTTTTCCACACTTGAGTTTACTTCACTTTCTGGCTTTAGGAAGTAGCCTTCTTCAGCACGTTTTTCTACATGTTGACTCTTCAAAAAAGAATCATGTAACTCTAATGATAATTTAAAGTTACCACTCACGTTCTCTTCCCCCTGTTTAGTATTTAATTCCCTTACAACACTTGAGGGATGCCTACTTAAACCAAACGGTACAACCTCAGAATCATTACTTCCTTCAATTTGTCGTGAATTGCATACTCCAGTGTTTAACAATACACTGGAAACACAATCACTGTGTTTCATGTTTTCTGAATTAGGGCTGCATCGGTCCTCTTCAGCAGCATCCGCAAATCCGACAGAGTCACAAGCTCTATGGAGTGATTCATTCCAACTGACAGCATTACCTATGGTATATACCTCCTTCTGTTGATTCTCAGGGACAACTTCATTGTATACTTTCACTCTTAAGCCATCTGTTACTGTATTGCCAGCATTTAACCTATGCACTTCACACCTGTTAGCCAGGAAGGTATCATAAGAAGACTGGCTGTCTATGTTACAATATTCCTTTGTTTCCTTTTTCTGCATGTTTGATCTATCCTCTTTTTTATGCTCAAACAGTTCTTCCTGTGAATTAAACTTAGCTTCCACTTGTGCCAATTGCTGCATTGGAAATTCCTCCCCTGTGTCTAGAGGTCGTGCCATGCTGCACATTCCTTCATCAGTAACAGCTGAGTTATCTACGTCTGCCACAGTCTCTTCATACACAGTAGCTGGCACCTCTTCATCCCCTTTCAGATCTTCAGCATCTACAACACAAATACTGTAAAACTCCCTATCTTTTGTATTTTGTCTGTTGTCTACATCAAGGTACGAAAATGTTGGAGACATCTCTCTATGTGAACTTGAAACTTTTTGTAGGCTGTTACTCTTGCCATCTTCAACACTTACTGTTGTTTCATTCTGCCTTGAATGGTCACATGTAACTGCATAATCCTCCAGAAAATTTCTATTTAAGGAAATTTCACCCTGTAAGCCTTTGTCTAGGATGTCTGGTACTTGTGAAGTAGAAATACAATCAAACAAGCAGTGCTTTTCTGCAGCTACATTTTCATTATTAATATTACTATTTTCTGTATTGTTCATGTGCTGACCATTACTATCAGATTTTTTAGGTGCTCTTTTTTTAATAACCCTATCTTTCTTTTCTTCATTTTTCTGCAGATTTCCATATGTACCAGAGACCTTTAGGAGGTGACTAAATGAATTAAAGAAGCTAAAAGGTCTGTCATACGTTCTCCTAGAGCTGTCACAGGGAGTAGTCTCCATGCTTTTGTATGATGGATATTTTGCTTTTCTAGCCCAGAACCCAGATTTAGATTTTGATGGTGCGCAATCATCGCTACGAACACGTTCAACGCCGACTATCGCAGCTGCCCCATTAACCGTCCTTCCCACTGTATGCCGATCCTGGCTTTCCACAGTTCCTAAAATTGAAGATAAAGTTTTACTTATCCTTGACGCTGGTGCTTCCTCTTCCACAGATTTTTGTAACAAGCTGGTTTTCTCCTCATTCGTGCTGTTACTCAATCCTTTACTGAAGCAGCAACCCATGTTTAGTAGTGTCAGAGGAGTCTTCTCATGGCAAATCACCTTCCTCTATACACTAAACTAATTTTCTACTGCTACTGAGGAGACAAGCCAACACCCAGCTGCCAAAAATAGCACACTTAAAAACCATGCAGGGGTTCATATGTCATTGCCACTCAAAGTCCAAATCCCAGTTGCTGAGCAATGTTTCAGTATTTCATCATATGCACTGTAATATTCAAGCCAAATAATTCTCCTAATGAGATTACAGTCTGTTTACAAGTATTACCAAGTCTTATGAACTTCCATTGTTTAATTTCCTGGAGAGTTTCCTTCATCCAAATCATTAAAATATTTAAATGACATCTTTCACAACGTCCATGTGTGCCAAAAATCTGCCTGCCTTCACATTTAACACAACTCTGACTTTCTATACAAGGATAAACGCAGTCTGGCTTCACACGTTTACATCTGATTCGAAAAACTAAACCAGTGGAAGCTATTAGGATCAAACACTTTTTGGACTGTTTTCTCCTCCTCCTCCCTTCCCCCAGAGCTAAACCTACACCAAGATTACTTCTTTAGGAAAAACAGGCTAAAGATAGATAAGACCTCATGTATTCCATTGAACAGTCACTGTACGTTATCAGAAGCTAATTCTGTTCCAAGCCTTTTTTTATTCGTTATCTGCATAAAAAAAAAAGAATACATAATACCTCAGTGACTTACAACACTGCAAGGGGCCTCACAATCACCTAGCCATCTCACGGTAGTGTGGCAGGATTAATTATAATTAACCTCCAAAAAATTTATGTATTCTTTTACAAAAAAAACTCTAATGGATTTAAAAGGTAGTTTGACTAAATGCTACTTGTTCCAAAAGTCTGTCTCCAGAATAAGCTTTCTTTGTTGTAGGTAAACAGATTTCTTTCAGACCTTATAGTAGCCAGAGCATCTTTATACGCATGTATTTACATATTGGAAGACTTCTACTACTGTAAGTCCCTTTACTTGCTAAAAAAAGTGCTTGTTTCTTCAAAAATAAAAACCCAATAAAAAAGTCAAAAATACCCAGCAACCTTTTCTGCTCTAAACAGTGTTGTTCTTATTTGCCTTTACACAACCTTACATCACTCAGACCTCTCAAATCCATTGCCATTATTTCAAATTTGGACCCCATCCTGCAGAGAGCTCACAGACTGTACCACTACAGCACCACCACTCTGTTACTGAAAAGATGCTGAAAACACAGAAGAAAGTTAAGAAAAGACAGACCCTTAAACTGTCTTTCAAATGCTCTTTCAGCTGTACATTGAACTGAGTGCTATTTTTCAATTGGTTGTGCACCTAATGTCAAGTTTTATCAAGATATACTTGAAAGAGTTTTAAGTTAGCCTGGCAACTTGCCTTCATTGTATTCATACAGCAGTATAGAGGGGTACTAAGGCTAATTAAAGCAGTTGCCTTTCAACTAACTAGTATGAGATCTATTTTAATTTCTGTTATTTCCGGGTAAAGGCTGCTTAACATACAGAGATCCATGCTCTGATATTCCACTATCGTTACTTTTTTTTTTTTTTTGCATGATTATCATTGTGACTTATTTTAAAGCTGCTTTCATGGCAAGGCACATAGCCTACATAAGGCTATTCAGGCTTATCTATGTTGTCTATATGGTCCCTGTCACTGCCACACTGCAAAAATTCTGCTTGATTTCCAAAATTCTAAGAAAAAAATTCAGTCTTTACCAGAGAAGCCCACAGTCACTTATTCCTTTCAATCTCCTTCACTTACTTGTGACAGAAAATCTACTACTGTCAACACAGAAATAAATTAAGCATCAGTTCCTCTTTTACTTATTCATATCTAGTCGGTAAATTAAGTTAAAATCTGTTCAGACTCATGAACCAAAGTAGAAGCAAACATTTTTTTGTTTTCTGTTGTCACCTGAAGATTGAGTAAAAAAACCAATGCTGCACTAGACCACAGGAAGCAGAACAAGGCTGGGTTAAAATCAGGTAGAAGAGAATGTGAAAAAAAGCTCGCGCTATCCCAAACTGTTCACAATCTTATGATAATAACTTGCAAGTACAAGGTAGTACTGAACAAGTGCAGAAGCACTCTAGAAATTCAGATATTTCAACTTTAGTCTGCACTGCAGTCACTATGAAGCACTCCTGCAGTAGTAACAATAGAGTTCACATTTAACAGCATAAACCAGACTAGAAGTGAATGTCTCCTCCTTATACAGCGTGAAATGCTTCTATTCTCTTCTCTGCAGCTTTTGCAAGGTACTCAAATATTTGAGTCATTTCTTATCCTACTACTTTTTATAAATACGCTATGTAACACAAAAAAAGAGCAAAGCTGTAATATAGTTGCCAATGTAGCTTTTTTACCCCAGACAAATATTCTGCTCATAGGACAAGTGAATCACAAAAAAAAATAATGTGCTTCAGATTCTTAAACACAGGTTATCATATAATGAAATGCCATATAAATTCAAGTGCCATAGGTGGACTCAGATTTGTATACACGAAAAGAACCATATTGGCTAACTTTCAGGAGAAACCTATTCACCACTAATCCTCTGACCATAAAAAAAAGATTGCTGAACTGGCTAGAGAATGCATTCCCTCCTCGGCAAGTCTGCTTTGAAACTGCCAAGTAAGAAAAGAGGAAGGCTACCCTGCCTCTCCCCCCAGCTTATCCAAGATGTGAAGCCTCAAAGTGCCTGCAGATATATTGTTCTTAAGGACAGGAAGCCTGATGCATCATTGCTGCCATCTGCTGCATTTTTTTTAATTCTCCCATGGGACAAAGTTATTCAACATACTTGAATCCAGACTTAAAACTATGCCAAGTCACTCCTCTCTTTAGTATTCCCTGGAACCAAGAACACGGAAAGGGGGAGGGGGTTACTTATAATAGGTTTTTTTTTTTAAGGAAGGCCACAAGCAAACAATTCATCTGTTTTTAATGTCAGCATAAAGTCACACTTGCAAATCTACAACTATTCAGAAAACTCCCTCAGCAGGTAAATCGCAAGATTTTTCCTTCTGTGATTTAACCATTACTAACTACGTGCCTTCTAGAGAGGAACTAAGTGCCTTTAAGAGACGGACCAGGGCAAAGTCCACTTTTCCAGTGCCTTAACAAGCACTTCTGCTATCAACTAATGGGGAGAAAATGGGTGAAGCAGTTCAAGCAAGCAGAAACTTCTTCCAGTTTTCCCATACCCTTGTCCTTAGTGCAAAGGCACATTTTGTACTTGTTCCTTTGGTTTTATCTAAGAGTTCCAGGGATAATTTCTATTTTTAAGCACCTATAGTGCACGTTCATTAAGTCACATTTCTCAATACCGTTTATTGTGGGACCACCATTAAAAAACCAACAGTAACATAAATTTAAGCAGAAAATACCACACTGTTGTTATGCTACATCACCTGAGGTTGGTTGTTTAACTTTCAAGACTTAAAAACCTCCTGGCTAAGCTAAACACCACCACCTGACTTGAAAAGCACTTCAACAAAATTTGTGCTCTGTCACTTCAGAGCCCAGCTCAGCTGGGGGGTGGCTTTTATTTATTTTGTGGGTTTTTTTCCATTATATACATTGGCTGTGGTATATTACTCATCCACTCAATAGGTTTTCCCTCTCCATGAAACAAAACTGCTCTGAAGCAGCACTTTCATAACCTGAACAATTTTTTTTAATAAGCATTTTAGTTCTATGTCCTGTGCACACCTACGCAGAAGGCAAGAAGTCAACATACTTATTAAGGGGAGTATCCTTTCCCAGCTACTTTCATTTCTACACGTACCTATTCCTTGTCAAGGAGTAAGGGTTTCTCTTACAGACCTAAGTTTGAAAATATAGTCTAGCTTTAAAGTTACAATAGCACAAGTTAAAACAGTCCTTATAACCTTCTGACACCTAACTTCATTTATCCTTTTTCTATAATGAAGCCATGCAATCATAACTAGTCCTGAAGAAACAGTCCTGCACTCCCAGGCCATACCTGATGCCATGCCCACCACCAGGTAACATTAAAGAAAAGAGCAGCATCATTACTGCAGGTTTTTGGAAACAGCTGATCAGATTGCTGAACTTTCCCTCCAATATATCCAGGTTAAATGGACTGTTAAAAGTTTAAATACACATTTTACATATTAAAGCAATTAAGCATTAGCATTAGAAGTCATCTACAGGTGCAGAACTATTCAGTACTTTTCTTACAGTCTAAACATACAATAATATGACAGAAAGACCAAACACCAAGCAGTACCGATCCTTCATGATGCTGATACCACGCACGTTCAGTTTAAGGTCTAATCCTCCCATCTCTCATTTAAAGCTATTCACGATCTCTTGAATTATTAACTATCACCTACATGTTACACAAACCGCTACTTCACTCTTAATTGGCACATACTGCAGGTAATACTGCGTATTGTCAAGTGATCTAAGGATTATATGCTACACTGAATTTTCACTAAACTGTTACACAGGGTCCCATATTAAGCTAGTAAATCTAATTTCCTCAGTCCCTTTTTATTCTATGAGGCTTATTCCTGAATGGGTTGCAAAAGGATTTTTGAACAACATAACCTAGCAGCTCTAAGCCCCAGGCATTCTTCCATATTACCTTCTATGAAAAACATTTGAGAAAGTACAATTAAGTTAAATTTTCTGAGTTGCTACCTATTTTTCTTGTGCTTAGAATCAACAATATGATTGAATTTGTATTTACAGTACCTATAAGCATTGACAAAAACCAACATACCACATTGGTTTGAATGGCCATTAACAGAAGCCCATGGCAGCACCCGATAATTATTCAACTAGAGAGAGAATGGGTGACGCTCATACTGCAATCAGTCAGCAAGTTCAAACAGCCCCATGGTAATATCCTCCACTGCAACACACCAGCTTTCACAGAACCTGTTGCCACCTGATGGCAAGAATCCCTTATGAAGGCAATTTCAGATTTCCAGATCAAGTCTTGGATTCAGACAATCAAGGAAAGAAAATTCTTTGGTCCTTGGAAAGCACTCTGAGAGCCCACATATTCAAATGTGGGCATGGCAGGGTAAGAGTTTAGGAAGAACAAGGAAAAAGACTGTGCCTTTAGCACTAAAGGTTAGTTAAGTCCTGTCTGGCAGACACAGGTCACATAAGCTACCTCCACCATGGGACTGGGGTCTTGGTCTCTTCCCTTGGAGAATAATCTTGAATTTCTAGCAGCAAAGTGTTACTGATCGAAAAGGAAACAGAAGTGAGTCAAAGGGAGTGAAGCATTTCTTACACACTGACTTTCCTGGGTTCAGTCTGACAAGGGCTTTCTCAGAAACAGTAACTGTCATCAGAATGCAAAAAAAAAAATCCAATGACAGATGACATCTGAAGTGACAAAGCCCACCTCTAAATTAAAGGAAAAGCCAGAAATACTATTTAACTCCTAAATCTATCAAAGCTAAGAATTTGCTAGACTCCTTAAATAATCTACCTCCAATTTGTAAGTGTAAACTACTATTAACAAGAAATTTATGAGGATCCTCAAGCTGCTAATTTCCTTCAATTGACTTGCCTGCAAAACTACTGAAATTCTGCTGTTAAATACTACTAAAATCAGCCAAATTCACGAGGAGCTGTTGTTGGAAATGAACTGTACTGGGCTTGCAATCAATCTACATTAGGGATTAAACAGCATATAGTTTTATAGCTACTTCAAGGCAAAAGAAGTGACTTTGACTCCCTCACCATGAGGTTAAGCCTTTGCAAACTGTTAGTAGACAAGTGACCTCTCTATCACTAACATAAGCAACTCTGGAAAATGATTTCTGAAGTGTTCCATCACAACATCAAAACTTCTGTTTTAATTCAGCCACTACTATCTGTTCAACGTTACAATGTGTGTTAAGTTTTGTTCCTGCCAAAGAAAACAGACTGACTAAAGTCATAATTAGGAAAATGTATTTATTGTTAATATTTAAAGATATAACAAAAAATACTTTATATTATCACTTCAGAGTTAAGACTAGCATGCTGGGAGTTATTTTTCCAGGATCTACAGAGGCGTATCAAGATTTCCAGTAGAAATTCTACAACTTTCCTCCTGAACTGCCACAAAAGCACTCTGACTAGGTATCACCAGATTCTAGTAGAACAGTATAGTCAAAATAGCTAGGGAATGTAATTCAGCAAATTTCTTTTAAGTCTATAAAAAAAGGCTCCTAGAAATCTCACTAGATACCACAGCAGTATGGCCCCTTATCAAATACCCACTGAAGTAGGGATCATCACAGACATGAATCTATACCTTTACGCAGTCTAGCCCTCTGATCTCAAAATAATTAAGACACATAAGAAACAGCAGGTGATTTTCAGTTAACCCGAAGCATGTATTTGCTAAAAGCAACTGAGTCAGGACTTCAGAAGTTCTTCTCCTTCCTACCACATTTTTGGAAACATGAAAGCAATCTTAGTTTAGACGAAACTGTTTTAGTTTGCTAACTTCTTCCTGTACTCCATGAAGTTTTTGTTGAACTATAGCCTTGTTCCCAAAACTTGCAACCGAGGTCCTGAAGCACTGGCAAAATATATTCATGCAAGCATGCCATTATGGAAGGGACCGTCTTGAAAACAACACTTTTAAGAGCATGTATTGGCAATGATTCTCATACAACAAAACGACCTCCTGATGCTGTGCATATAAGAGTACGACACTGATTTAACTTAAAAAAGCTTAATAACTTACAGGTCTCATCTTTTTGGAATAAAATATTCAGCAAAGGGAAAGCTTTAATCTCAAAAGAATTACTTATTTGAAATGCACCATTATAACACTATGGATACATTCCAAGATATGTAAATTGACATTAGTCTCCTCTGCTAAGGAAGGGAGCAGACAGATTTTCTGATCTTGAAAGAAATGGGTACTCTCTTTCTCCAAGTAAGTACAAAAGAACAGAAATTAGAATTTAGATCCAAGTTTACATGTAGTTTTATAAAAAATCTAGTATGACAAATTAAAAGAACCATCATCACTGTGAAGACTAATCAAACCACCTTTAATACTACTGCACCTGTTGAAAGTACATTGACAGTTCCAAGCTTTTGAAGCAAATTTGCAAGAATCTCTCTCTTACTGAAGCTTACACACTGGTTTCTTGGAATTAATGCCTTGAGTACAGGAAAAAAAAAATCATAACAGCTTAGCTTTCAAAAGTATGACACAAAAGTGGGTTCGACTTTTTCCTCAACTGTCAAATAGACAAAATTCACATCTGAGAAAGGTAAAACAGAACAGAAAAGAACACAGAAGAAAAAAAAAAGGGAGGGGGGGACGACCAAACAAACAAAAACCCCACCAGCTTGCTTAGCAAAGAAAAGCACAAGTTCAGAGCGTTTTCCAAAATGCTCCTTAGTGCTTGGTGCAAGGTAAGTCGAAGCAGCAAGCACCTGCTGCTTAGCATAGCACAGGTTAAGTGCCCAGCTGAACATGCACTGAAACCAAACTCTTCAAGATGTCCCAAGCAGAAACATCCATCCCAATATACAGTTAATGACCAAAGATGAAAATATAATGTTATGAGTAGAGCTTACACACAAATCAAGTATTCAGTCTTCTCAAAGACACATGTAACATTTACTGCAACACATACACACGCAGCACTATCTGCTGTATGATCTGCCAAAAGCATTCCATAAAGCAACTTACTGGATCCCGCACAGTGGCACAGAAGCGGCAGCACGTGCCATTTGGCAGAACTGACTGAGCAAAATTCCTGTTACAGAAAGCAATTTCCTATTTGTATGGGTTTGTATGTTTTTCAATTACAGATACATGCCAAGTGCATTTCCTGCATTTTCCTCACATGTTAACGTGGGAGCTAGAGCCTAACTCAAGACTGGTAATACAATTCCTGCATAGCCTAAAAAGCCCTGTACCTTAAATGAGTGAAACTGTTGTAACTTGCAGTTTATTTAAATCCCCTGTAGGGCTGAAGAAAAGTTAAGTTGAGGGTCCCACTCGGTATGGAGAATTAGCCACCTTTGACAGCTCTGTTCTAGCATTTTATGTTGCACAATGCTATCAACCAACTGTCTTCTAAAGTGTTCTGAGATACAATTCTGATTAAGACATAGTAAAAAACAAAATAAATCACTGTTTCATGCAACACTTACAACAGGGGAATATGTAATCATAATACTTACTAGATGAGAACCGTCTTTAACTTCTTGTACTTGCTGCACCTGCGGTTCAGCCACAACTTTAGTGTCCTGATCAGAAGTCATGAGCTGTCTGCTTTTTGGCTGCTCAGAGAGAACTTTACTGGTCACCTTTGTAAGCTGCGGAAATGGGAAGACAAAAGATTCTGTAAGTGGTTGTTGAAATTCCTGAAAACTCACAGCCATTCCAGACATGCCATGCTGATTCAGACCAAAGGTCCAAAGAACTTACACACAACAGGTTTGGGATTACCGTACAGAGAAAACGCTAACAACAGGTTTGGGATTACCATCCAGAGAAAACGCTACGGCGGAAGGCGAGGATAAAGCAACCTTGCAGACACCCTCAGCTCCCAGCCGCCGGCTGCCTGGGGAGTGCAGACGAACACTTGCCACAGCACCGGGCAGGGAAATTCCACTGGGAAAGTTTCACTTGATTCTCACCTTAATTATTCAGATTAGTTTTCAAACCATGACTTCTTCGTACCACCTGGTAGACTTACTTAACTTATTAAGAAGCATTTAGTCACAAACCAACCTTTGTCTTCTACAACTACTCTGACAGTCAATCTTTGCAAATTTTAAGCAGCATGTTACAACAGTTCTGCTAGGATTAGTAACGCTCAACAAGTTGCTCTGCTCCATCATCCTAAAATGTTATTTTATTTGATTAGACAAGTAGAAAACTGAGTAGAGTTGAAAGTCTGACAGCAACTTTGCTTTGAAATTTGAGGCTATTATTTAATACTGTTATTATAAAAAACACCTGGTCTTTAAAAAACAAGAAAAGCTCATTTAAAGCATAAAGTCTCAGAAAGTAAATACTGGGATGTAAAATCAGGGTAATTTTTTTAATTTTTCTTTTCAAAAGGACTATGCGCAAGTTGTAATATGCTTTGAGTTACTTATTCACCCAGAAATTCTGGTACTCCACCTGTAACAATGCGTGAGAGAAATTTATTGATTTCCAGTTAGTGACACTGAACTTCAGGCTGAGATTCTCTGTGATCTCCTTAAAAAAAATAAAAAGTAAAGATTTGCAGCACGTGGAAGGTACCAGTACAATTCCTTTCTTTAGCATCACCTCCTTTTATGGTATTTTGGACTCCTAAAGACTGGAGTTAAAGTATTTCTTTCAGTCTATGGCATTATGGCCTTCCATGGATCTCCTCTACACTGCATTTTGAAATGGGCAAAGCAAAAACCTTTCACACAACTGACAGAATACATTCCAAAATTTTCAAATAAAATTACGGCATTCACCTGATTCGAGCATCTCTATTATGGGATTTTGCAGAAGATAAGATTTTGCACACACAGTTGAAGAAACAAATACGCTGACATCCTTGACAGGACAAAATATTCAGCTTAGCTGAACAGTTGCTTATCACTTCGTGCTACTGATGTAAAGTCAGCATGAAAAACATGTTTTTGAAAGAAACACATGCACTGTGTCACTGTTATAGTCCTGGAAGTTTTTTTCCCCTAACACCCTGCCTCTCATCTTGGAATAGAAACTATTTAAGTAACAGAGAAATGACATAGACAAAAAAACACATTAAAAAAAGAAATAAAAAAATATATACTGCCCCTCACATACAGTGTTAACACACACATGAACATACACAGAGTCTACATGACAGAAAGTCTGGAATTCAATCACGATGTTTCTATTTTATAAAAAAGAAAAAACAAAACAAAAGTCATCCTTGGTATAAAAGCAATTTTTCAAAAGCCAGTATTAAATAGCTATACTCTGTGTTGCTTGGGAAGCTATGTGCACATTAACACTCCTGAAGGTGTCTAAGCTTCTCAGAGAATGCTTCTGTTAATATTCTTTAAAGAAATCGGTTTTAGCCTTTTAAAATTTTGCATTAATATCTTTCTCAAAAAAGCACAAGACTTCTTACATAGCTCATGCTCGCTGTATATAACCTCCACTGCTGTTCATACTAACCTTGAGCATGCACATTAGTCCAGATTCACAAGCTGAAGTCTACTTAACAGAAAGACAAATGTCTTTCAGTCAGAAACGATGCTAACTATTCAGCATTTTGACCTCCAAATCAATGCCAAGGTACTTCTTTGCATCCTTCTACGTCACCTGCTTATCTCACACATTCCCATTCCCTTCTAGGATCAGCCTGTCCCCAGTCATGCTGCAATCTCTTCCATCCTCCAGTATGTTGTGTTAGCACCAGTACTTTGTATATCTACGGATTGTGGAAGGAAAACAGCTAAGATCACGTGAGTCTAACAAACAAGACTAAAGTTCCACTACACATACGTCCTTTAAAGCATTTGCTGACCAGCCATCAAACACAAAATATTCAGATAAATCATTAATTTCAGCTGAGGGTGGACAAGTTGTTAGCCAACTTGATAGATAACACATGACTGCAATGTGCACATTGCAACTTTAAATTTCTTGGGCAAGCCACCAGCAATCAGAGCAGCACATCACTCTACTGCTTTTCAGAAGTCCCTTAGATGAGATTACACAAGATGCTTATCACAGGCCAGGTTTAGATTGAAGCTCCAGGTAAGTGTTTGCATTGCTCAGACTAATAATCTATTCTCATTAGTTACGCAGATTTTTCGTGATACACACCGCAGTAAATCCACTCACCCTGTGAACAAATTATTTTTAATAACTACAATGCCAAACCCATACATTTAATTTGCATTTTGAACATCAAGGAACAAGACTGCTCTCGAAACAAGTGATATGCTACTATACTCTGTTTAAAGAGGATAGTCAACCTGCCTTCTAAGTCCCATGCTTTTAACATTAATTAGCTATTGCCTTTCTGCAATATTGAAAGACCCCGAATGCAGAAGGAATTTCCTTTGCAATTTTCTTTGCTTATATGTCACACTGCTACAACTCCCCAGGACATCAAGTGCTCTGCTGTAAGATCCCATCTGTTGTGATCTACTTCAAAACGACTTCACATGCAGGGGCATTCTGGAAAGTTAGTGCCATCAACTTTTCCACCACAGAGCTGCCACTTACCAGTCTCTTAAAGCACAAAACCTGTATGACAGCAGGCTCCCGTGACTGTCGTGTCAGATAATGCAGCATTTGTGGAAAAAGCAGTGTTATTTCAGGGAGAGAAACAATAAAGACCACAAAATGTTTAAGGCTCTTCACAGGATGTGTTTTAGCATGTTTTTCATTAGTATTGATACATATCTCCATACACAAGCTTATTTAGAAGAACTACAATCAATACCTGGTAGTGGTAGAAACTACAGATAAGGATTGATAGTTTGAAGACAGTTTATCCTCTTTTGATGCTAGTTCAATGGTCAAATTAGCAAGTAAGTTAAATGTGGCATTATAATGCAGCAGTAAAAATTATCATCCCATTGAAGAGTTAACTTGCTCACCACTTTAAAAGATACACTGAATTGCTGATTGGTAAGCCATATCTTTGCATGAATACACACTGCTGCAGTAAGTGGGAGACATCCAAGAGAAAAATGCAAGCTGGCAGCCCTGTTTGGGACAGAGATAGCAATACCTGTGGCAGAACACTGAGCTGTCAGGTGTAGATTGCAAATTTTTTCATCTAAGTTATTAAAAAAAGAAAAACCACACAACAAAAACCTTCAGAGGCACGCAACCTCTCAAATAAGCTTTTAAACAGTATTTTTGGTCTATAGCAAGCAGATTCACACAAAAAACACCTGTCTTCCACAAATTATGCCCAGTCATATAGTCTACAGAATGGCCTGCATTTATGAGTTGATTTAGAAGCACATAATTATAAAATTGTAATATTATATATAGTTTCAGTTTTGCAAGTGCATATAGTAAATCTTCCTTCTCGCTTGTCGTTTGGTCATCATAGAGTAATTTAGTCTAGTTCAACAACTTCAGATGTATGATATCAAGAGCAAAGTTACTCTCAAGACATGCAAATATTTATTTCCAGAACTACCTAATCCAAGAGAAACTCCATGAACTTTATTGAAGCTTATCAAAAGCAGCGTGAACTTGGTTTTTAAGTAGGCAAGACGCTTATCCCCCAGAAGTTTAAAATACGGGTAAAGACATGTTTCTTAGCAATGACACAACATTCAACGCTGAAGTCCTTACTGTCCCCAAAACTATAACGCACTGCTCAGTCTGCTAAATTAGTAATTGCAACAGGAAGGGGACAAGCGCCTTAATACAGCTCTTTTCTCATGAGAGTGAGGACAATGGCAGCAGTAACTCTTTACTCATACAGATCTGTCCCTGCAGGCACTTGGTCAACAGTGGTTAATCTGAGGAGTTACAAGAACATTCTCAGGATGGACTGAGACCACCTGGCCAAGCGACACAGGTAGCACATGTTCCAACCTACTGGTTTCCCTCTGAAACATCCACAGCCACCTTCACAAAGAAGTGGTCATGGGTTTTTTTTTTTGTCTGTGGTTTTTTTTGTTTGGGGTTTTGTGGCATTTGAGGTTTTTTTTGTTTAGTTGGGTTTTGGAGGTTTTTTTGGGTTTTTTTGTTTGGTTGGTTTTTGTGGTTTTTTTTTTTTTTTTGGTTTTTTTTTTTAAGTTGACAACATGGTTGTTTACTGGCAAATATTTTCAGATGCATCTTACTATAAGAATTCCACCATTTCAGAAGATACCAGATACAAACCAGCAATGGTCCACGAGATGATTACAGGGGTAAGTGCACACAGCCACATGATCACACTTGTCTGGGTGCCAAGCCAAGCAGAGCTGGGACCGCTCTCATCCAAAAGCCACATGTGTGCGTTATTATGATGCCAATATCAGACTAACCTTTACACTCAGTTTTAGTTCAGGTTTAGGTATCTTACAGTACTGGCAGAGTTAATGTTCAACTGTCTGAAGATATTTATATACACTCTGCATCCACATACACCACAACCTTGCAAACAGCTTGGAAGAGACATCTACTCCACTGTTACATAGCCAACAAAACCACTACTGCCCCCTGCCAACCCCCCCAAAACCTATCTCGAGTGCAGCCCCCAATCCTCCCACCTCTGCTTTCATTAGAAGTAGGATCTAATTTTTCTAATTCATGTTCAAAGCATGCTTTTAGGCAGTCTGTTCTGCTGTCTAGTTACACGAGTATGAGTAGCAGCATGCATTCTCTCAATCAAACCCGTCAGATAGATCTGTTATTTAAAAACATGCAAAACCCCAAACAATGCTCTAGGGCTGAGATCTTGCCTGCCAACTTTCAGCCCAGGGTAATCAGCCCTTAAAAAGAGATTTACAAATGCAAGTGCTGACAACTAACTTTCACACTGCAAACAGCAACACCATAAAACAAAAAAGCTCACTAGAATAAAAGATCTTTTCACTTCTCTTCCAGCCAGCACAAACAAAAATAGATCTCAGTTTGGCTTTGTGCAGAACTCTTCCTAGCAAATATTTTAGAAACTTTAAACACAGATTAAGATAAACTTTACACAAGGCTAATACAGAAATACACTTCCAGTAACATGAAAAAGCCTAAAAAGCTTTCAAAACAGAAGCGCACTGCCTAACTGCAGCCTCATAGCAAACTTCCAGTGGCAGTCCAGAAACCCTCTGTCTACTGTCAGAGATAACACAGTTTCTCACCACCTTTCAGGCCCTTAAGTATCCACCAGGATCACGACAGCCCAGCAGAAGTAATCAGAGCTACCACTGACTTCAGCTTAGAAAAGAATTTTAGCAACTGCTCAATACATCACATAGTATGAGAAATTACAGATGCCTCTTCCAAAAGTATGCTATTAATTTTAATACATTAACTCCTGTTTAAAAAAAGTTTACCTTTTTTCATTACTTTCAGAAGTGTTTTGAATATCCAAGGCATATATAATATGTCAAGAGTTAATCATGTCCTCAGTGCAGGTAAAGCCGCTAACTCAGATGTAGGATAGTTAAGCTTGTAGAGCTTTATCACGAAAAACTGACAAATCCAAATCCTGAAAGGCTGCAAGTTTCCCTCCGTCTTGGCATTATGAGCAGTGATACAAACTGGAGCTTGCAATTTTAATCAGATGGCCATTTTAGAAGACTTTCAAAGAGCGATTTCAGCTGTTAATGTAAGAGTTGAACCATTATCCTGCTGCATGGGCCACACGTTACCATTCTGTAGATGAGTAACCCCTACAAAGCTGTATCATTCCAATACAGAAAGCCTGTGACAGAACTCAGGGGTTTCCACCTTTCCTTTCAAAGCAGGAAATCATCCTCTCTAACAGAGCAGATGTGACAAACAATCTATCATTCAGACGATGGCATTACTTAAAAGAAAATATACTGTGAAGTAGTTACATTACCACAGTGGACAAAACAGCTGCAAACAAAAAAATCTACCAGCCCCCAAAAGCACATTTGTTGGTGGCCATCTCTGCAATCATCATTGTGCCAACGTCAGTTGTAAACTCTGTACTACACAACAGCGATTAAAAAGCTGACATGACAAATATTTAATCACAGCATCTGTCCACAGAAGTTAAATACTGAATACACTACTATTTTTAAAAATCATCGCAAGGCTCTGAACTTGTTTAACTGCTAATTAGCTAAACAGTCAGAGGAAAAGTTGAAAATTTAACCTCTGGAGCTTACTTAGCCTGGCCCAGACATTTATCAAAGCCTGCCAGACGGAGGTTTCAAAATGTAGATGCATCCAGTGTACATGCCAGCTGGTAGGCTAGAACGTTAGATTTCAAAAAACCCCAGAAAAGTACTGTTTGATTTGTTTCAGTTTTCCTTCCTGCCAAGAAAATTGCTTATGCCCGGGCACCACCCAGGCAGCACCCACGATAACGCAACTTTTTGGTTCTTGAAGAGGAACGCGGACATTGCATGGGCATTTTAAAACCCACATGGCAACCAGGTGTTCGTAAGAAATGCACTGTGTCAGCAGGCCACCTAAACCTTAAAGCTATATAGTTTTAACATTCTGCAATAGAAAACACCAGGTTTAGAGCTGCTGCATCTACTTCACAAGTTTTTGTTTTTTAAAAAAAAACAAAACAAAAACTTCAGTTCTTTATAAGGCTGATAGCCTCCAAAACTGTTCTGCAATTCCATTAGTTATCTCTCCAAACTTACTCTCTCCTCTAAGTATGGCTGAGATTTCAAGAGGAACAGCAAACCTTGCTATTTGAAGGGAACGCTGCATTTCCTTATTTAAAGATCTATGAAACATTTCTGTGCTAGGCGTCACAAGCAATTTGCAACTCCATCATTTACTGAGCTTTCCAACTTGCACACAAACTGCACACCAAAACTGATTAGTCTGCAAGTCTAGAAATTCAAATCGTTAGAGTAATTAGCTATCCAAGGGATACCAAGCAATAAGTTACAAAACAAAGGTGATAAAATACCAAAAGAAACCTGATAGTGGTAAATGATAAGTACTGTATACAGAGGGATATGAAAGGCTTTCAGTCAAGAGCAAGAAAAATAGGAAGGGCATAAAGTTACAGCCTTATTCACTCACCTAATCTCAAACAACAGGAAGAAAGATCTTCACAGTACACAGAAGATAACAGGATGACTCCTACCAGAAATAATCCTGATTATCTTTTTTATGTCTAGCCTTTTACATATTGTATTTTAAGCATATATGCTTAAAATAAAAGAAGATATTTGCACTACATTGAAAGGTCTCGCACAGAATTTCTGCAGTCCTCTGCACACCAAGAAGGTAGCACCTGCGTGTCAAAGTTATCTCATGCACACTTAAACGTCACTCAAGAAATGGACTAATAAGCCTGTGGATCACATCCTCTTCAGTAATGCAATGCAGGAGATGTTTAATAGTATATAATCTAAAAATATCTTACCATTTAAGAATGCTAGGAGTGCCTACCAAAACAGGAATAACCCACTGGGAAGAAATTTTTGTGCCTGATAAGAGTATCATGTGCCTCGAAGACAAGTGTGATTGTGTCATGAGCAGTTTTCAGTTTGCTTACGGCTTGTTCTCAGTTTTCAAATCTGAAGCAGCACTCTCCTGACTGCAGGCTGAAGCACATAACATTAAGAAACCCAATTCATTAATTAACAGGTGTTGCTTCATGTAGCACATCCATCAGAAAGACACAAGCTTGTTTTCCTCCTATAAGTGGACTAACAGCACACACCCTGCAGGTTATCCATAAAGATGCATATTTAATTTCTATTATAACTATCATGTCAGATAAGATATTCTTTTATCAGATGATGATTTCAAGAAGTACCAAACTGTTAATTAAAATAAAGCCTTCACTCTTCCACTTGTGCACTATCTGAGCAAACTCTCAAATGGCAGAATTAAAGTTAACAGCTCAGCCAAACCATGCCAATTGTGAAATGAAAGGTGGGGTGCTACCTTAATATAAAGCATTTATGATCGTAATTCTCCACAACCCCATCTTCTCTTGAAAACTTGTTTGATCTAGTTGAATGTAGAATCACAAATTCTGTGTTCATCACCAAGGCCTACGAAAAGCACAAAACAATCTCACACTGGAGGAAAAAGGTCTTTCATCTTTCTCAGGAAAGAGATCAGGAATTTGCCACTCAAGCACATTAGGTAAATGTCTCAAAGTATAACGACTTTCTGATAAAATACTCCCTCAAGTTCACGAGCATTTGACCTCCTCCCTACCTTCCAGCCCTGGTGTCTCTTCTTATTTTTCCAGGAAAGAAAACATCACCAGCAAGAACTGAATTGGAATAAATTTCAACAATCCCCCTTTTCTACAAACAATTAAACAGAGAACTACACAGTAGTTGCTTGCACACACACTTTACTTCTGTGACCACCAGCAGAGGAGAGAGGACCCAAACTGAACCAATGCCATTAATCCTTCCTTCCTGTTCTCTAGGCAATCATCAGCAAAGTACTACAAACCAAGTCCTGCAGTTCTGAGTGAAACTTAAGAAGTCAAGGGCACGTTATTCTGCTGCTGCTATTACTCTTGCCTACAAAGCATCACAGGTAGTTCCTACTGCAAGACAAAAAGAAAAAAAAAAAAGACAACAGTAACATACTTGCAGGACTTTCACAAGAGAAATCCCAGCAGAATGCCTGTACTGAATTAAAGAGTGAAAGAACAGGTGAATGCAAACCACTGCTCTTTTGCATTGAAAAGAAAACAAAAAAACACCACAGAAAAATTAAGCCTGAACACAGTGCCATGATGCTTCAAAGCACCTACAAAAGGACAAGCTTGGAGTTCCACACTGTAGACCATTTCACATCTGCCTCTGCTTCCAAGCTGTATAATAGAGAATACATTTATTAAATGAGCCTAAGTGTACAGGGAGACTAACTTTTCATATAATTTTCTAAAAAAAGACAGCCTAAATAACAGCTAAGTATAAAACCCCCAAATTTATGCCTAACACGGATTAACAGAAACTGTAGAATGTGACTTAAGTTCCCTTCTTCCGCAAGATTTTTTTTTAAATACATATATTTTAAAAACTGATGAAGTATTCATCAGAGCACAGACATCATAGATTATACTAGCCCACTGCTCATATTAATTTCATGTAACGCTCCCATCCACCTACATTTACCTGTTACGCTTGACTAAGCTACAAGGCAACAGTCTGCGCTTGCACAGTGTCCAGTGCAGTGGGATTCTGATCTGCAAATAAAGTCACAGCTGAGGTAGTGCAAATTAAAGTGTTGGTATTTTTACTAATATACATAATTTTAACAGCTAGAAGTGTTTACCTACCACACAAATATTAACTCTAGACCCTTTGGTGTGATCTTCAATAGGCTAATTGCATTCTTCTCCGCAAATCAAAGCTTTTCAATAACTTCAGATATCTTTATGCCTACCAAATTAGCTGGGAGACTATTCCAGGCTTTTAGTGTAATACCAATATTTAATGTCAAATACTGTTCACTGATGCAGAAATTAATTTTTTCCACTTAATGCAAACATTAGGAAAGCATGAAAAAAACCTGTTTCTGAAGTTTAGCACCACCACATGCAAAACCTCATCTAATTCGTCAACTATCATCATCCATGATGCTTGTCTGCACTGAGGTCGCATGAGCTAATAATCACACAACACCTCAGTACACACAGAAAGCAGAAGACCAAGACACAATTGACTAGAAACAGCAAATTGAATTAGAAAGAAAATTAAAGCTTGCCCTGGAATGAATAGGGCAGGAGCCGATACCTATTAGTACTAATGATTATGGATTTCACAAAATATTGTGCATTTCTGTACTATTTTTAAATAGGCATTTTCGGAAAACTAGATGGTAACTTAAACTCTTAAACTGATTTATTTAAAATGAAAATAAAAAAATAAGGGCAACTTTTCAAAAACTTCCATGTATCTTTAGCCTGTATTACTCCTTCCCATAGCCAACCAAGACACCACATGAAGAGATTAACATGGCTATCAGAAAAAGCCACGTGAAAGACTTCTCATCTTTTTTCCTATGAACTATATAGTTCTTAATTTTGACACACATCTTATTTCCTGCAAGTGAGTTTACTTTGGCAGTCTGGATACTGTCTTTCTCATTATATCATATCTTCTCTGAACTCATGCACACATGAGGAATTATTATGCAATGATGGTATCTTGCATAATAATGTATTTTCCTTGTTTCCCTTCCCTCCCCACATAGCTGGCTTGCTCTGACTTAACCAAGGGGGTTTTGGGGGCTTGCTTTTCTCTAAAGTATCTATTTATGGAAAGTCAGAGAGATTAATCTTCCTACTCCACTGCTGAAGGAAGCAACAATTAGGTATGCTAAGAGCTCACACAGAGCAGTAAAGTTTCAGGAACTGTTGCACTTTCATCTTGAGAGGCATTTTTCATTCTAAGACTGAAACTGATTCCTGGCTTTGCTGGCTGATGGACTGGCCAGCATCTCAGTAAATGGACCTGTCATTTTATGAATTATGTTTATTTCACAGAACAACTGCTACAACATTTTACTAGCTGCTTCAGATTTTTTAAGCTAAGATGCAGCAATTTATCATCTATTTGGCCTTTCCTAATTCTTCAAAGAAACACTAAGTCTTCAAAAGATACAACGCAAGACAGAGTACCAGCAGCTTCAGCACTCGCTTAGAGGGAACAAGTTAAATGTTGTGCATGAAGCGTCAGTGTAGCAATGCCGGGAACAACGAACTTCCTTGTTTCAATTACTGAAGGTTCCTCCTCTCGATTTACCAATACGATCTTTAAGTTTTCCGCATACTTCACTACCCTGCTAGCCAGAAGATGGCCAACATGCAACTCAGGGTGCTGTCTGTGACTCTAGGCAGTACAGTTTGCAAAAGTAAAAGAAATAACCAACCCAGCTATGCTGGGTGGGATTTTATGGACAGCACCTTCCCCAGAAAAAGTCAGAAGCTGGCAAAAGTGGATGCAGTATTTTATGATGAAAGACAAGACTACAAACATCACTTGAAGCTCTGAGGTTAATATTTAGGGCAGTTCCAAGGGTGAGGTTAGAAGTCTGACGTTCTTTAACAGGTCTTAATAGGCTTATCTTAGAATATTGCTATTATTTGGATTCCATGTTTCAAGTCTGCAATCAGTGCTGTGCTTAAGCAAGAGGAGGTCAAAAACTGGAACTTCTAGGACACTTAATATTTTTAGTGCTTTGAATTATTCTTTAAGACACACATACAGCTTCAAAGCGGACTGCTAGGTTCTTTATCATCACATTCTCAGACCACACAATAAACACCTAATTAGGGGAAGCAGAAATCTTACACCAAGGATCTCAAATTCAAACACATGCAGAACTAGAATTATAGAAAATATTTGATGCAGACTGATGGGACAGCTGTTATGGTGCTCCTAGAATACATCTTCAGTCAGAACAGTTCTGAGAAAAGTGAGAGAGAAAAGGGTCTACACCCGAGTCCAGGTGGGAGGCCTATACAGAACCAAATAAGATATTGATAATTACAGTGATAAATGAAAAGGTACAATGCCAAGTCTTCTTCCAACAGGAATATATACAATAATCCTGACTATGCAAAGATTATTTTCATAAACACCTGTTCTGCAAAACATACAGCCTAGGATAAACTCCCTCAAGCTCTGGGCTTTGGTTTTTTTTTGGCGGGTGACTTGAAAGGTATTCATTTACCTAAAATATGTTAGTTTAAGTTTTGAAACATGTTCATGACCAAATCTAAACTACTTACAGAAAAAGCGTCATTTAACTTTAAGGTTCTGTAATAAGAAAAGGAAGCTTATGTTTTTGCCAATGATTATTTCATTAACCTCTTTGCCAAAAATAGAATTTAACCCAAATAATCCAGTCACTTTAGTATTACTTCCTCTTTTTGAAAAAGCCACCATCCTCCATTACAAGCTTCACCAAAATCAGAAGCAACTCTTGCTTTACTTGTAAAACACTGTATGAAAGACTATTGGTGCACATTTGTTCACAGTTAGAACACCCCACCTTTTTGGAGTATCACTGTAATCAAAACTACTGGTAATTCAGGTTTTGACTCACTGTTAGGAGGATGGACTGTTCCAATATTTGAGCTTGGATTTAGGGACAATAATTCTTCCTTGCAAGCCAAAACAACTGGGCACAGACTCTCCTA
This sequence comes from Larus michahellis, assembly GCF_964199755.1. Classification (NCBI taxonomy): domain Eukaryota; kingdom Metazoa; phylum Chordata; class Aves; order Charadriiformes; family Laridae; genus Larus; species Larus michahellis. The sequence goes on from NC_133897.1 coordinate 12,561,744, forward strand.
AAAATTCCACTGATTCCTTGAATCCAGGCAGTTAAAATATACAAAGTTAATTAAGAAACAGAAAATTATAATCATAAAAAACAGATTATAAGCTAAGCTTCAGCAACAGGTTCATAACAAAAAGATCCCTCTCCCTCCTTTATAATACAAGTCTTTTAGACATCCATTATAAAGAATTGGACAACAAGCTTTTAACAGGAACAAGTACAGAAACCTAAGATCTTGGAGACATTCCAATGCAGGCAATGATATTTTGCTCAAATTGTTTGCCTTGCTGCTTTAAACAGCAATGTGTTGACCATTTTCTGTCCCTATCTATCAGGTAGCAATAACACTGAATGGGAATGAAACTCCAAGATTGCAGATTCTGCACCTTAGGTAGCTGTTTCATAAACTTTGGTCCTCAACACTTAAAAGTAGCTGTGTCCGATGTGTTCTTCACTTTTGCTCTGTTTTTCTAATTCCTAGAACAAGAATGAGAAACCAGCAGCATACATCAAAACGTTTGAGCACAAACCTTCAGTGCCAGGGTATGAAAAAGCCAGCTACTTTGGACATTGGTCTGTTGACTCATCAGTTCCTTGTTTGAACAGAAGTCAGACTGTTGTGGGGCAACCTGCGACAGCATCACAACCTGTAAAAATACACTTATGGATACCAACACTGACTGAAAACAAAACCAGAGGGCTGCCAAGAGGCTTAACTGTAAGAACCTGTAATGTTCTCAAGCATTTCATTAAGTTTCGGACAAGCGAGATTTATCAAAGGGTTAAATATTTTTTCCTCAACATAATTACTATTTAACTAATATTTTGTTTCTGAAGATTCCCTGTCAGATCACTGGCATCCTATGATTATAAAGCACTTTAATGGAATAACAGAAATATACAATTTTTTGAAGTAAGTTTGTAACTCCATCACCAAGACAGATGGAAGTCTGTCTTATGAATACCACCAATAAAGCATTAATATTCATCATGGATGCTTATTTCCAAACTAGCAGGGAAAAGCCTGTATGAAGTTGAGGGAGAATTTATCTAAGCAAAGTGGAAATACTATTGTGATACTTGTGCATGAAAACAGAGGAAATCTAAAAGCAAAATTAAGTGACACAGTATTCAGACTTGCAAAAAGCCCACCACAAGCTTTAGGTAAAATAACTGTATGTTCTACATCTACACTCAAAACTCAGTATATTCCTGAATAAGTCCCATATGAACTGCTGACAGCATCTGAAGGTTGTAATTTCCAAAGTCTTTGGATCGCCAGCGCTTGCCATTTTCAATAGTGAAACCAATACAGGCATTGTAGGAAAGAGTCCCTAACAGATAAAGCAATTCTGGGTCTAATTCATCATAAGCTACCATGCCAGATAGATGCCTATAGATATCTATAGGCATCCGTGTTTCTATCTATCGGTATATGCAACAGTCCATAACTAAAAGCTGTGTGTAGCTACTACTACTTTAAGTACATGTGCACTGAACTGGAGATATCTGTGAACTCCACTTGGCCATAAAGGCAATCCAGAATAAACCTTTACTGTAGGATATACTCCCTGGGACACCAGCTCCTTACATGCCAACAGCCTTATGCTAATAACAACAGAGCTGCTGGAAGCGCAGAGGCGGCAATCCATTCAGCTTATGAACGAATGATTCCTTTTGTATTACATCATTCAACTACCCATTAAGGACCTGGACTGACAGGATCCAGAATATGCATAGCCCAGCCCTCCATGGTAAACGAGCGTTAGGAAAGATTAAGGCTCAAAGAAATTGGTGATTCACCAGGGCGTCAAAACAGTGTTTCCCCAATTCCCTGCTATGTTCTAGGCCAAGTAGCTAGCCACATATTAGTAACCCCTGTCAGACTTCCAATTTTGGAGTTAATTGCTGTTCCTGAAACACATAGCCAGACACAAAATACCTGCAGCAGCACACATCACAGAACGAACACTGTCATGGCTAATCGCACAATTATGCTGTATTACAGTCACACCTAATTTAAGTACTCCAAAGTACCTCTGTTGTCTGCAGGTATTACTCTATTGCGTGCTTCCTAAAAGAGACGGGGGACACCCTCCTTTAGAAAGGGTACAGAACAGCAACATGCACACAGAATGCACAAACGTGAAAGACCAATTAAAAAAAGGATTATAAATCCTTGGCTCTATCACATCACCAAAACTTAAGAAATAGCAGCTATGAACCAATTAATAGAATTTTCTTCTCTGTTGCACTACTTTATAGAACTTGGCTAGATTAATTTAAATGAATGGGTGGTCAGCTTCGCGTCTCCTGTTACTAACAAGTTCCTCAAACTTACTAGTTTTAGGTGATTTTTTTATCATGAGCCAGTCAAAGTCCGCATATCCTTGAAGAGAAAGAAGTAGATTGTTGGAATAGCAATGGATCTTCTTCAATTATCAATATTTACAGCACCAAATTATTTTTATTGACCAGGTGAAATATTACTAAGTTTTACATTCAGAATAAGTGCTCAGAGGTGTTCTACTTTTCATGTTTGGCTGTTACGATACACTAGCTTGCCTCGAATTTCACACAGGAGAGTTAATACATAGGAAAAGAAAATAGAGCTTCCCCAAAGCACTAGCTTATAACTGTATTTACAACATTTTCAACTGATACATTTGATAAAGCATATTACCTGTTCAGGTGGAAGAGGGTGTGCACATATGTTTTCTCTTTTTTGAGGTATCACACAAAACTAACATTAAAGTTTAGTTTTACATCACTTTCCCCTCCCTAATTTCACGACTGGCTTATGTGGTGAAATCCACCTTGTCTAGATCTTGTTTTAGATGGACTAAAATAATAGTATTGGATTCAGCATGTGTATGCCTTGCTTTGGGAACATCGTTCAAAGACCTTTCTGGTGCCTTTACTATAAGCGTAGCTTTTACTCTCATTTTCTACACAGTTCTCCACATACTATTGCCTCTTACAAAACTGTAGGAGAAGGGGTTAATTTTCTTCCTTACAATATCCTATTTTGTAACATCCTTCCTTTCCTACTCCTACCTGTGTGTGCCCATTCTGAATGCAAATACAAGAGACTGGCAATACGCATATTAGTTTAGTATGACAGATTACATACAGGAATAAATGCAGCCAAAGATTATTTTCTAGTTTATTTCTAAAGTTACACAAACTTGTTGTCTAAAAATGTCATTTTGCTAGTAAATGCTTAAAGGAACAGAACACTGTGTAAACCACACTTTTTACAACGTCTTACATCATGTAACAGTTCCTCACATATGCGCATACACACACACAAAAAAATCACACTCCCAAAGCCTGAAGTTCTCCAGACTTGAAACTGTTTCTTGGCTTTCTTCATCTGGTCTCTTTTGCCTTTTTGTCTGTGCCAGCAATAGCCTTCTTGACGCTGCATTTGTTAGCTACCTCTACAGCCACCTTTGCACCTGCCTTTGCAGAGCGTCTCCAAGACAAGAATGCTCCTCTTCAAGGAGATCAATAAGGCCACTGTCCTTGACAAAACCTGCTCCTTCCAACACAGGCACAAGAAAAGGTAAGTCAAGTGCTCTACGTGCTTATTTGTGTACCTTACCTGTTAATTTACGAGAACATGAATGTCTGATGAATGTATACAGGCACCACGGAATTAAACATTAATAGCACTGAAGGGCCAAAAAGCCACCTAGTTTAAAAAAATTAAACTGATGAAACACATCTACACCCAGTTACTTTGTTCTTTCTAACTCCTTTCTTGCTACCTTTCAGCTGTCACTTTAGATTTGTCACGCACTATGGCCAGAAACACGCCTCTTCCATGTCTAGCATGTGCATTTTGTGAGGTAATGTAATAAATATTTAACAAAGAGTTTATATTACCATGCCAATTAAGCTCACAACTGATTTAAAGCCAAAGCCACTGACAGATATGAGACTTAATAACAGACGCAGCAACAGATCTCCACAGGACATGTAGATTAGACAAGCCTGATTGTATTTATTTCACATTTCAGTAAAATAAACCAAGTAGTTAATTTCACTCTAAGCAAGTAAAGCACCAGAGTCAGAAGTTGCCTACATGATTACCACATCTCAAACTAACAAAAAAAAACCCAAATCCCAAAGTCCCCCCAACTGCTCCCAGTTCCAGAACCTACATCTTGCTCTGTACTGAAGAAGATTTAAGTTGCAGCCACATATCTAAACAATATATACATATGTACTTATCAGTCATCCATACCTTTCTATGTGCATATTTGCATTAGAGCAAGCCATAAAAAGCAGCCAAGGCAGAACACACTTGTGCTGACACTTTTATTCCCTTAAGGCATTTGTGCGTAAACACTTGAAAAAACAGAAATAATTACAAGGGAAACAATTCAATCCAACCCAGAACATTGTGTGCACCTAAGGACCTGATTATATACCATGAAAATATACAATCACTTATTCAGGAACACCCAAGAGGTCAAATGTTTTCTGTTAATTCATTTATGCAAACCTTTTATACCAGTTTCAATAAGGATTTTTTTTTCCCCAGAACGCAGGGCCAATTAAATGTAAGAGTAATTTTGGCTTCCATATATATAGTATACACATATAAATGGCAATATACCCAGAAGAATAAAATTTCCTGTAGACATTACATATAAAATACATACTGTTTTCTGTATGTACTTTATCAGGCCTCACCCTAGTTTTCCTCTCCCTTTCACTTCCCACAAAAAAAAATTAGAAAATACCAATGTTCTTCTAATAGCTTGAGTGAATAAGCTGATTAGCTTCGTATCTCAAGAATTAACTTGAAGAAATGCTTACAAGTCAGCAGGAAACAAGTGAAAGTTCAACTGATAAAAACAGTTACCAGATCAGAATCAAAACCCTAGAGTTGTGAAATCCCAGCAAGTTTAAAAAAAAAAAAAACACAACATGCTTTGACCTTTGAAAATTTATCCAATGCTTAAAAACCAGATAAGTTTGACATGACACTTAAACCACATGAAAGGTTAAAGCCTTTCAATAGCGATCCTGAGGCAGTACTTAATAAAGATTCCTACTCCAATTTTACTAAGAACTCAGACGGAGGCCAACAAAACTAGGCCAGAGACAAGACGCAGGATCGGAAGCCAGAATTCCCATGGTTTTACCCCAACCGTGACTCAAGTTTAAAGAGTGGTTTTGAAACCAGCTCTCTCTCTGTGGCCACAGGCAAGTCTTAACCGCCTTGCCTCAATTCCCTTACCTGCAGAATAAAAATAATTATACTTATCTGCCACACAGGAATCTTGTACAACATTGTTTGGCAAGTGCACATCTGTTTAAACTGCGGACAAAGCTACGTAGTAATTTTGAGCATCTGCACAAAATGAAACTGAGAGTGAAAACAACTTAACTAAAGAAGCCAGCGAAGGCCCAACAAAATCCTAGAGGCAAAACACCGTTTGTGTGGCGGCTGCTTTGGCAAGTAGATTTTCGCAACCTGCGAGCACGGCTGGCCCGCTCCCTCCCGCACCATCGGTTCACCAGTCCGGGCTGATCCCCAGCAGCCAGCACTGCTGCTCAGCTCCCGCCCGCACCCGCCGCCGGCTCCGGCCCGCCTCTTCCAGAGGGTCGCAGCTCGCCACCCGCCGAAGAGGGACAGGCGAGAACGGCCGGCGCTTCAGGCGTTGCCCCCTCCCCGCCGCCTCCAAAGGCGGAGCTCCCACCCGCTGTCCACGGGGACATCTTCGGCCACGCCAAACGGGCGCGGGGGGCAAAGCTCACCCGCCCGCTGCCCGGCCACCCTCCGGGGCGCTGCTCGGCCAGGCCGCAGTGCGGGAGCGGCCCCGGCGGCCCGGCCACTCGCCCTATCCCCCCGCTACCATCAAGGCCCCAAGCCGGGATCCCTCCTCCTCCCTCCTACTTCTCCCCCGGGAACCGCCTCGGGTGGGAAGATGGCGGCTCCGGCCGCCTCCCCGGTGCGAGGCGGGTGGCGGAAGGGGGGGGCCTCTCTCCCCCTCCAGCTCCGCCGTTCCCCCCTCACACCGGAAGATGGGGGAAGTGGGGCAGGGGGTGCGGCCCGAGCGGCCGCCGGCGCCGGGCGGGCGCGGGCCCCGGGCGGCCCCTCGCACTCACCTGTCACCAGCAGCCGCCGCCGCCCTCGGGCCGGGCCTCGATGGGGAGAAGGCGGGCGGGCACGGGAGGTGGGGGGTGTCTCCACTGGCGCCGGGGCCTCTCGCTCCTACCGGGCTTTCCGCTACGCCGGGGCCTCTCGCTACGCCGCCGCCGCCGCCGGGGCCTCGCCGCCGCCGGATGCCAGGAGGAGGAGAGCGGAGAGCGGGGCGGGGGCCGGGAGGAGGAGCAGGCGGCGGCAGCACGGCGGGGAGGGGGGCGCGGAGGGAGGAGGCGGCGGCGGCGGCTCCGGGGCCCGAAACGTCTCCGAGCCGAGACTCAACCACCCGCTCGCATGAGAGACCCGCTTCCGGCTCCCGGCGGAAGTCCCTCCTCCGCCGGCGGAAGGGATTGGCCGGCGGCGCCGCGCGGAGCGGCGCGCTCAGCCAGCACCCGCGCCCACGGATTGGCGGAGGAGCCGCCGCGCGCGGCGTGACGCGCGCCGAAAAGCACGTGACGCGCCTGACGTCACCCGCTCTGAACGAGCGCGCGGAGGCGGGCGATGCCGTCTGCCGCCCGAGGGCTTTTGTCTCCTCTCACTTGCCGTAGCCCCGCCGGCGGGGCGGGGCCGGGCCGGGCCTTCCCCTTCCCTCAGCCTGAGCCCTTCCCTGGCGGCGGCGTTTTCTGCTGCTCTAGCTGTCGCGTTCCGCCATGTCGTCTGTCACGGCCCCCACGATTACTTCCCGGAGGGGGGCGGGAAAGCGGCGCCTCCCAGCCCGCTGGGCGCCTTCTGGTGGGGGGCCACCGTCCGGCCTCTCTCGGGAGCTCTGACAGACCTTCACTGCGGCGCTGAGGGGAGTGCGGCTCGCCCAGCCCCTTCGCACTAGGAAGGGGCAGAACGGGGCCGAACAGCCTGACCTCCCGGCAAGTCGGGTTACCGGTGCCTGCCTTCGCCGAGGGCTGGACGTCTAGGAACGCTTTCAGGCCTTCGCCTTGGCATAGGGCGCGTTACTGCCTTCTGGAGTGCTGTCACAGCAGCGATGGGAGGATCCAGGTGCCTGTCCAAAATTGCAGACCCTACCACAGAATGTTCTGCCTTCCGTGGAGTAAGGCTGAGTAGTTGTGGTTTCAAAAGTAAACGGTAAACATAAATAGGAGGATTTTAGGAGAAGAATATTTCATGAAAGAGCCTTCTGCTTCATCCGGGTTGTGAAAGCCAGGAGACCGTTCTCTCAGTAGGACTCAGTTCTGACTTCTTGGCCTCAGTTTACCAAGTTGGGGAGTAGAGTATATCTTTAGTTACATAAAACTGCAATGAATTCCGAGAGATTCAGGAGCTCTTTTGTTTGACCAAAGAACAAATTTTGTGAAACAGTTCTAGTTATTTAGTATAGATCATAATTTGCTTTTATACAGTTAATTAGGCAAATGGTAAACATGTGGTTTCTTCTTAGGACTTAAAACACTAGAAAGAATCATCTTCCAGGACTGCTCCCAGTCCTCAGCTTGCCATCTACCTCAACCGTGGCAAAACTACATCACCTCACAACCAGCGGGCAATGATTATCTGTACCATGCATTGCTGCTTATCTTTGCATCTCAGAAGTGAATCCAGATAGGGCCTTCAGGATCCCGTTTATAATTCTTACTGATAAAGAGTCATATTCCTGCCTTCAGGGTATCTGCTAGAAATTCCCACAGAGACAATACAGCAATTTACTTAGAAGACCTGTTCTAAGGACACTCAAGTACCCTTTGGAACTGTTTTTGAGATTGCTGTATTGTTGCAAATCCCTAGCTGGTACAGGCAATAAAGCACATAGTAGTGCCTGAAACGAGGTCAGGTCTTAACAGACGTCAAGCTTTACACTGTTCATCCGAGGAAGGTGTGTCTCAGCATTCAGTCTTGGGCAAAAAAGTGATTCTGTGAGCACAGGTGGTGTTTGCCTTAGTAATTTGTTTCAGTTTTACAGAATTCTTTTATGAGGAAGAAACGCTGAGCAAAGGAAGATGGCCAGGGTAGAGCCTAGTCAGGAAAAGGAATAAAACAGCTTTGACAGTTGGTATTTAGAATGACAGAAGATACTTCAAGGAGCGCAGGAAGTATGACTGATCCATTAGGTTGTGACCATGCAGGTGCTATATGAAGATTTGATTACTTTAAAACAGTGAAACAATTGCTATTCCTAATTCTTTTTTATTTTACAAAGAAGTTCAGTATAGTTTTGTTCTTTAATGCCAGACTGTTTTTCAGCAGACTACAGTTCTTGTCAAGAAAAGGGAAAAAAGAAAGGTCTAATTTTAACCTCTCAAACATCATAAGCCCTGTTATATCCTTTTTCTAGGGGGCCTCAAAATTCCTGATACTTACCCCTTCAGACACACAGTCTTCCTGTCTCCCCCAGGCCATAGCCCCATGCAACACCTGGGCAGGAAACCAAACGCATCACACCAGTAAGAAGACTGTACTGTATCGTTCCTTCTGCTAACTCAGGGTTTATGATTGCAGAGCTCATCTTCTCCCTTTCTGTAACTGAAGGAGTGTGTGACAGAGAGAAAACGACCGATTCCTGTCAAAAACCAGCACATACAGACAGCCTCATTGTAGGTAGTTTCCTTTAATGGATAGGGTTTCTTCTGTTTGGGATTTTTCCCGAGGCAGCTTAACTGTGTTATTTAAGGAGACTAAATTTTTTAAAAGCCCAATGTTACAGAAATATTGTTAGACATACTGATGTATGTGTGTTGGGTTTATGATTTTTATTTCCTTATTGTTAAATTTTATTGTGGTTGAGTAACAGTCAAACGAGTGCACTTCTTCCATAAAGTAATACGAGTTTTCTGCTTGCCTGGGCCAGTTGTAATTCTCTTCTCAGTGTGTGGGATGTAGAAATTAATCACTGAATGCTTCCAGTTTTTAATGGGACACTGCTGAGACCAAAGAGATTTGAGTTTTTCCGTGGTACGCTGGTAGCTGAGGAATGTGTGCACAAATATGGGTAAAATATTACAAATCGACAATGGATACTCGGTGGTAATACAAACTACTCCTGTTTCTTCTACAGCTCAAACTCTGCAGTCTGGAGAAAGAATGCATCTCTCAAGGAACAGTGTGCATGAACAACAGGAGTGTTAGTACACAAAAATCAAGCAAGGTTAGACTAACTGGTTGGTTCTTTCTTCTGTGGTCAAACAGATGTAGAAGGGACTATATATTAGTGATATATTGTTAAAATTATATTTTGTAAGGTTTTTTTTAATCAGGATTTCTAGTTCAGCAAAAAAGAACAAGATATTTAGTATATTTAAGAAGATAATTTCTTATGAAGAGGAACTGCAAAACCCACAGTATTCCTGGAAGCTAAACCAAGAATTGAGCAGTCAGAAACTCAGACCCTTAGAAATCACTAAATGAACTGGAATGCCTGGGCTTTACAGACTTTATGATTTCCTCTAAGGATAATACAAAGGATAATATTTCCTTCCTCACAAGAGCATAAAGGATTAATTCATTAAAGTCTGTGGAGCACGCAGGCGTCATGATAAAAACTTGCACTGAAACAGGACTAGATTTCTGCGTTGTAAGGAAGTTCCTGGTTTGGGCTACCTTTTTTTTTTTTTTCTCCTTTTCATTCCTTTAAAACACACTCTTATCGTTGCATTCTCAAAATATTTTATCCTGCAGATCTATGGGATAAGGCTTCACGAATCGCCAGTATTTATGAATTGCTGACTTGGAACACTTGCCAAGACCCACAAACCACTCAATACTTTGCAGTTTGGGAGATCTTATGAGCCAAGTAATATTTTACAATTCCTGATGCTGTTACCCAGCTTTGCAGGAAGAGAGAGATCTTCTCAAACGTAAGATACTAAATGATCGCACGCAATGGGCTATTCTTGTCATAAAACTGCAACTTAAATAGAATCCAGTAATCATTCTGCATTGCATTGATTTGATGAGTGGCATTTTAAATATTTATTATTTCTACGTCAGTATCTTTCATAGGTCTCAAGTAAATAGTTGACTGTCTAAAAGACAGTCCCTGTTCCAAGTAGACTACCATCTCATCAGTCAAAGCAGACAAAGATGAGGAGAAACTAAATACTGCTTCCAAAGGGATAGGAAAGTAAGAGAGATTAAGTGACCTGCCAAAAGATTATACAAGTTATCTACATTTGAGTCTCGGCTCTATGTGGAATCCTATAGTTTAGTGAAAAGTTCAGGCTGCTTCTGTAGCTAAATGAAAATTATGAAGTAAACTGATAAAAGCCTATTATTGCTCACATAGATCTATGATTCCTGTTACTCACGTATCTCTAACTGTAGGAATGATCCAGATTCAGATGAGGTAGCCAGAGATACATTCCAATATACCTTTTCATCTTAATTGATTTTTAATAGCATAACCTTCATTTTTTTTCAACTAAGTGCAGATGTGTAAAGACAGAGTACTCAATCCTGATAAAAACAGATGGGATAATTTGGATCTGTTTCTTTTCTACTTGAAAAATCATTTATAGCATAGTGGCGAGGCTATCATGAGACCATTTCTTAAGTATATCCAGTGCCAACATTCAGTTTGACTGCAGTGATATTCCAATGCACAGATAGCAGTGCTGAGTACCTACACATGTGACTGACAACATGAACATATGCACTTTCTGACTTTCTTGGATCAGCTGCTATGTTTGGTAACAAACTTTGTAAAGTGCTGCCATAGAACTAGTTCAAACAAAAACACACTTAGCAGATTTTCCCCTTTAGCCTTGTCCTTTCAGCATATTTCTTTAAGACATAGAGACCATTTTAAAATAAGGTTGTGGTGTAGGTGTCAGCCGTCGTTAAACCTTGGTTTTCATTAACGCAGCATAAAAAAGTCTAAGCTGTAGATGGTACCATAAATATTAAAACCATTGTTAACAGCAGCTGATTACAAACTTTCAAGAGGTGGTTTAACAGTAATAATTACTGTTAATTGGGCATAATCACAAGTCTGAAAATTATCATTCTGTTTCACGGAGTTTACACTATCATCAAACTGACTAGTTTACAGGCCTTGCTCTGTCTATATATAGCTGGACTGTAGCAGAGCCAGGACTTGAAACCAGATCTCTCATGTTCTAGATCTGAGCAATATACTGTCTTCAATTTAGTTATTGTTCATCTGTGACAATATTTGTTTCTTTAGCTTGAACACATTTTTAAAAGCTAATTAAACCTTAATGAGAAATTGTATAATTTATATAAATTTTGTGGCTGAGTAAGAATTCGCTGAAGGGATCTGAAATCAACTCAAATTTTCATAGCAGTAAGCATGTTAGCAATTTTCTGCCTATGCACTTATTTTTGTTATTCTGTCACTATTGTTTCTGAGCGCTTCACACCATTCTTTAAATATCATTGTAACCACTGAGTAAAGTGTGAGTGTATTTATCCCCAGTCAACAGGTGGCAAACTAAGGCATGAAGATGTTTGGGCTCGGTCTTGTAACTGGTCCTATGCAAAAGTTGTGTCTGCTCTGAAAAATGATTATAGTTTTGTATTTCTGTCCTCTTGAGCCCTGTATTAAGATTCAGTGGGGACCATATATGCATATATTTTTATTCCCCAAACTTCCCAATTCAAACGTGAGCATCTTTAATTATATTTCCTGCTCTTGTTCTCATAGGTTATAAAAAGATTTTCTGCTTCTTCTTTAATTTTTTTTTTTTTTTTTTGCTTTTGGATGCAAGTTTGATTCCTTCCTCAATTGTGTTGGAGATCTGTGAGGAAAATAGCATGAAAAATTTCAGGCCACCAGATAAATGATTTACAAAGCTATGGTTATCAAATGTTTCTAGTTATACAAGGCATATATTGCATAAGGCATAATGGTGAGCTGGGAAAAAAAGTTCAAAGATAATAACCCAAATATTGAAGGCTTGAAAAATAAGCAAACACCCGCTGTAGAAACATATTTGTGGCACCTTTGTTTCCAGTTATTCAGGAAAAATGTACACCTGGACTGAAATAGACATTTTGTTTGGCCATTAGTCAATTTAGCATCTGATGATAGACTTTTTAATATGACCCGCCCATCATAACAGAGTAATACTTACAAAAAGACCAAACAGAGAACTCAGGAAGTGTCTCTTTTTTGAAGTTTATTCAGGCCTTATGAAACATTAATTACATAAAAATGTGGTTTTAAAGCAACACTTCCCTGAATGTAGTCATATCACTAAATATTATGGTGTGTTATTAACATAGAACACAATTTCAATCACAGAGCTTTTCTAAATTTTCAATTTACTTGGAGAAATGTGGTTTTCTGCTTTAACTCTGCATCAAATACCTCTCTGTGATACAGAAATGCAGAAGAGTTTTTAAAAGACAATTCATCAGAAACGTTATCTGTTCAGTTATAATGCTAATGAAGATCCTTTAGCCCTTATTCGTGGGCATATATTCCTCAATGGATAAAGAAACACATCTGAAAATGGTAAAACTTAGTAATGAAGAGTTAGCAGGTTCTCTGTTCACTTTTCTGCAATTTTCATTTGAACTTGGAAACTGTAGTGCTAATTGGTTATAGAGCTATTCCATTCTCATTGTATACCTGACTGTACAGTGTTGAAAGACAGGGAGATTGGAGTCCTCACCTTGTCTTTTACAGCAGTGGATGTTTTCAGATGGTAGGTGCATCATTAAATCTGTGCTCCGTGTGCTACTCACGCCTGTATTTACACACAAGTATCTGAATTAGTATAGGGCGGAAGGAGATTGTTTTTACCATCAAATTGGGCTATGGATGGATTATGAAGCTGGGCATGTGTGATTTTTGTAGTAGAGCTGTAAAGTTTGGACTTTGATATTTCTAGGAGGTCATACTAGCAGCATGGTGACAGTGCAGTCTGGTTCATTAGCAGACAGGCAAGACTGTACTGACAGAGGAAGTGAAGAGGTACATTGTGCTTCGCTCTTCAGAGTCAGGATTTCTTGTGTAACCTGCCCTTGATGGAGACTGTGGTAAATAGACAAGAAATTCAGACACGGATTAGTGTTTCAAATGCCATAAACCAGTGAATATTACTAGTAGTTTGAAAAATACTTTGAAATACCGTGGGCTAGTTGTAGGGTATGAGAGATACTTTAATGTCGGCGTGCTGGATAGTCCTTGTTATCAGGAGTTCCTGAGGGCATAGTGGGCTGCAGTGATGTCTTGGACACTACTGCTTTTTAGGGTCATTGCAGCTCAGGATAGAAAGGAGTGTGTCCAAAACACCCTCTCAGTGCTAGTGATTCCCAGCTGCTGTCATAGTCCTTCGAGACCACCAGCAGCTGGTGTAGTTGGGAAGGGGCTGCTCAGACCATGCCAAGAAATGTAGAATTGCAAAATTGACTCCAGGCAACTGTTCTACACTTTTCTTCAGATGCACCAAAACTGCTTAGTCCAAACAAAGAGACCATGTATCCTTTTTCAAAGTACTGAATGTACAGTGCCCGACACTTCATTTCACCATCCCTGAAGTTGACTGTTGCTGGCCTTGATGTTTTTTTCACAGCTTCAGGAACTGATTCGCTCTATTGCTTATAATTAAACGTACCCAACAAAAGGGATTCTTTTGAGTTTTACACCTTATGGCTGGATTATGAGGTTACATCTTTCTTAGGGAGTTGAAAACTATTTTTGCTAGAAGAGGTGATTAGGGAGGATAGCAGCAAAGGTGGCAGCAAAACCCCAGTTGTATTCATCAGTCAGGACTGGAGGCCTTTTTGGTTTGTTTCTTTTCACATGTGCTTTTGAATTACAGGCTTACTGCTCCTGAAGCTGCAGAGCTCAAGGTGGTTATATGTAAACAAAAAAAAGTGTCATTCTTCACATGCTGAAATGTCTAAAAGCTAATTCTATTGCAGAATATAAATGCTATATAAATAAAAATAGATAGTGGCAGCCTATGCATCACTAATATGAATCACATGAAAGCAGGGTCTGTAGTCAATGGGAATCAGTAACATCCACTCCTGAAAATCTACAGATCATTCTTAAATACTTTTAATGAATTAATTAAATTAATTTTACCATTAATTTTACCTGCAGTTGCACATATATTTCAGGATAGACTTTTTTTTGGTTCAGAGATGCCCACTGGCCTCTGCTTGCTCTCTGATAAACCAGCTCCAAGTTCCCTATAATTCTGTGGAAAGGGGCAAAAAATGGTTGTCTCTGAGCTCCTTTTTAAGAGGATCTCTACCCTTGTCACCTGGGTTGGAGGGGCAGAGCCGTGATCAGTGGCTTTATGTCTTGCACTTGGTTAGCTTTGCTGGCAAATACTTCTAAATTACCATACCTCATAGTTATGTAGGGTTTATCTATGTTAAAGGAACCTCTGCTGCCCTGTCTTGAGACATTTTATACCTGTAATTTACAGATACAGTTTAACATATACACACTCTAATCAGGTTCTTTAATGTGTCCCTTGTGCTCTGCAAAAGCAGACAGGCCCTCAGAGAAAAAAGCAATGATTCCACAAGAAAAGACCATTAGCTGTTGGTATTCTGTAAAGTCATGTCTGATGACTTCTTTACACCTCAAGTCTGATGACATGACTTCTTTACACCTCTTCCCATTCAGTCTGAGAAGGCGGTTACTCTCTGAAGGCCTGTGAAAAAATCACTTCATCCTGCTGAATCCTAGCAATTGTCGAGATGATCTGTTCAGTACAGCCTTATGACTCCTTTTTCCCTGTTGCAGAGCCCTTTTCCATGACATGGGGATTCATTTCTGGGTTTCAGCCAGCAGAAAGATTCCAGTAAGAGGGAAGGTTTCCACACCTGTTGTTTTCTAATGCTTATAAAGATACACAGTTATATCTATTTGAGAAGTCACAATGCTTTCTTCTCAGTTTAAGCTTCAGGTAGTGGTCTTGGCATCTCAAAAATGTTCCTAACCAGAGGGCCTTGATCCTCAGGACATTTTTCAGAGGAAGCATTTTCCTATGTAAATTGCTGTTGCTGTCATAAAAGTTTCTGACTGATCTGTTCCCTCATCTACAACTGAGCCTTCTGCTCAGGCTGCTGGCTGCTTCAAGACTCTTGAAGAGAGCTCTTGCAAAAGCAGCTATCTCTAAGGAGACAGTGGGTTAGACTTTATTCCTCCTGTCTTCCTAGTGGTTCCTTGACTCAGCCATGATGCTGGCATCAACACCAACTCTCTCCTCTTCCAAATTGTGATGATAGCACTTAATGGCAGCTGGTTTACTCAAAAACTTGCTATCTTTCTTCCAGTCTAAAAATTTCCCCCTTGCGGGGTTTTTTTCAATCATATTGATGGGTCCTGTCTTTAATCCATGCGTTACTTCTCCCTGCTAGTCTCTTTATCAGAGTACATGGCTCCAAGCAAGCAGAAAGGAGTGTTCACTGTTTGATTAGTATTTGTAGCTCCTGCCCGGTTAACGGAATCACCCAGGCTGAGGTTTTTAAATCATCCACAGGTTGAGCAGAGCCAAGCAGTTGGTGGCAATAGATTAACTCTGGAGCTCCGCTGATGCCCAGAGTGCCCTAACGGTCGTTGCTGCCCATGAGAGAAGGATGTCTGATCTGCTTATCAGAGAATGCGTTTCCACAGTTTTCAGCCCAGTGCATCAACATAAACCAAAACTGAGCTACAATAAATCAGAAAAAATATACTGAGATGAAAGTACATCTCTCTGGGCATACCAGGCTGAGAGCTGATCCCCTGCGCGGATCATGTGTGCCAGACTTTGGGAATGGAATGACCCATAAAAAGAGCAGAGGAAACCCCCACAAATGGTGACTGCTACAGATGTCTCATTGTAACCTATTGACACACGTGTTAGACATCTAAACTGGGTAGCCATAGGTAAGTGTGGAAATCACTGTGCACCTCAAGGTTTTGTGCAATCTCAATTCTTACTTTGTCTTCACTGTAAGAGAAGAAATAGAAATCTGTTTTAAAAGCATAAGCAGATTTATTATACTATTGTTATACTATTATACTATATTATACTACAGGAACCATGAATAGCAAGCTCCAGCTGGCTGTTTACTAAGCTAAATGCAACCTGGAAAATTCAGTGCGTCAGGAGAGTAACGTAGCTTTTCTCTCCTGGTGGCAGATAGCCGTGATTATCGTTACTGGCATGCTCAGCTAACACTGACTTTGGACACAAACTTAATATCATTCATCCTTTTGGTATGACTATAGATGGATAAAATCACCATGAGAGCTACCCAGTAGTGAAAAATACGTTTATACTGTTTTTTCTCCCCTCAATACGGTTAGGTCTGTGAGGCTGGGAGCGTATCTGGTATCTTCTGTGAAATGTGCGGGTGGTTCAGTGTTTACTGGACAAATATATGTGTGGGAAAATATTCTGCCTGACTGCCAGGCTCCCTGGCAAAGACAAATGACTGGTAGTGAAAAGATGAGCCCAGGTGAGGCACAAATGCTATATGACCTACGCATCTAAGAGATGTTTTCTTCACAACCAGCTTTCTGGCCCAGAAACAAAACGTTTCCCTCCAACCTTCTGTGCCTCTTCTGTGTCTGGAGATAGGAGAGCTCTGACCTGAGAAATTTGAATAGGACACGAACTGTGCAAATGCATGTAGTGTACATCTAAACCCTGATTTTTAATACACAATGATTTTTGAAAAAGCTTAATGCTGCCTTTAATGCCTTTTGCACTTTTAGCACCTCGTCTCCTATGTGTTGCACAGTAGCAGCACATTTTGGTGTCTGCTGTAATATGGCTAATATTTGTAGTCATATGTCTCTCATTTTCATCAAACTGAGTAATAAGTGGGAGTTATCCTGCAGAGATAATGCAAGTTATCTTTGTAAATTAATGGTAAAAGTGATCTCGTGTCTGAGGAAGTGTGTCCTTGGATCCTATGAAGGGAGCTGGGTGGAAGCTAGAGGTGAGCAGAAACTCAGTGGGGAGGAGTGTGGGGGATAATGGTGGGTGATGTCCCAAGATGGCACAACAGGACTGATAGTCCCAGGAAATCCAGAGACTTGCTGTGAGGCCAGTAGGAAACCTACATGTTGCTACATGGTCCAGCCTGGGGGCTGGATCACAGGCAGGCAAATAAACCAAGAGGAACTGAGGCAAAATGGACGAATGTGAACTGCCTCACTTCATAGACCACCAGGGAAAGGAACACCTTGTATGTCCCTGCGGATAATCCAGCCCCAAGCTTGTGAGAGACAGACCTCAGCTAGTGGTATATAAGTAGATGGAAGTTATAAACATGAAAAACAATCTTAAAGAGGATTAAATGGAAACTTAAAATTATTTGAAGTGCAGTCTTTCTACTAAGAAATATAAATTGCAGTGAGAACCAGGAAGGGAAAAAGAGAAATGAAGCATGCAGGCTTTTTTTTTAAATTGAAAAGCATATGATTTTTAAAAATAAACAAAGATTCTCCTGATTTTGTGACTAGTACTGTTACCTCTTTTGCTCATCAGTTTTCTGTCTTCTTTTAAACTCCCGGCATCTTGTTTTATAATTAAATGGTAAGCTCTTCAGGGCAGAAGCTATATTCAGATATGGAGCAGCAAACACCCTGCAGCAATAAATACTTAACTGTGATTGGCACCACTGAGCAATATAAACACTATGTAAATAATGAGAAAGCCTGAGAGGTGCTGAGTCCCGTATAAACACTGTTCCTTTCCAGTGGCTTACATTATAGCTAAATTAATTCTAACCGTATATAAAACCATGCCAGTGCATCAGCTAAAGGCAGGATGGGTACTGCTTGGAGGTGCAGAAGCTCACGAAGGGCTGGGTGAGCCCCATGATGTCCTCTGGGAGGAAAGATGCTCTGGGGAGAGGCTGATTTGGAACTTGGAATCAAACTCCCCACCCTTTGGGATGGAAAAAATTGGCAGACAGTCCTCCTCTTATGTGACATTCAGGGTCGCATTTATCTCATGGATTAAATGTCTATGCGTGAGATAGATCCAAACTCCCATCATAAGCAGTGAAATCTGGAGAGATATCCAGCTGACTGATTCAGTTGCCCATATATATTTGTCTAGCGCCATTTGAGATGCCCTGTAATAGGCCCCAAGTTCTAACTGCCACTTTGGAAGGAGAAAGGTCATGTTTAATATTAGGCAATTCTGCACAAATGTCTTGGATACCACAGGAGAAGCTGGCACTAGGTGTCTGAGCTTACCCAACTGGTTTGTGTGCCGAGAGGTCTGCTTTAGGGAGAGGTGGGCAGATATCTGGACTCCACTGACTGTAACGAAAGCTTGAGCATCTAATTCGCATGTGGATACCTACCACATGCTAACATTGTGGAAGTGCTTTAACCTCCTTTTAAAAAACAGAGGTCTTAGAATGAGCCAAAGTTGCCTGTGAGAATGTAGGCTTCAGATCTGCTCAGGGTAAGCGTGCCCCCTCTGAAGAGATGCATAAAGCCAGCGCATGTTGTGTAGAGACACCTGAGCTGGCTCAGCACCAGCAGCAGTCTGGTGGTGTTAGTGTAATACCAGGCAGGCTAACCAGTCGTGCAGAGAGACAGGGCACAGTTAGCTCACGTGAACAGCCACTGGCCTTGCGTCGTGCACTGATTTGTGCAGAAGGCTGTACATCTTCTCAGACGTTACTGAAAATGCATTATACATCTCCAGATATTTTTTTCCTTTCCTTCTCCTTAATTTTATTTTTTTTTTCTCAAAGGTGTTTCCTTTTGAGTATGCAAACGTGTTGCAGCAAGAACTACCTTTATATGTTTATACAACACAAACACAGGGAGCATCTAGTCTCTGACAAGGCCACTGTGGCAAAACAAATTATAAATACAGATAGAAAGCCAAAGTGCAGAGAGAGGTTATGTGGCAAAGATGACACAAGCCCTCTGAGACAAGACTGAGGTCTTCTGAGTTTTGATTCCATACCTCAGCTATAAAAATTTTAATTTCCATGCGTGATATTATATATCAAAAATTGGTATTTGTGTAGTGCCTGAAAGTTACTGTTTTTTCTAGATACAGGAAAATGGAGAAAAGAAACAGTCTGTGACCACAAGGGAGTACAGCATGAGGTGTAAGCAGGCAAAGGAAATGAGAAGCTTATTTAACCTTACAGGTATGTTGCCTAAGTGTAGGAGCAGGACAGATGGACTGGCCGTCTCTGTATTCCCAGATGTTCTCAAAGTGGGCAGGAACTGACTACCACTAAGAGTTTTTATCTGAAAGTCAGTACCAGTATGTTTTTTCACCTCATATAAACAAAGAAAAAGAAGGGTTTGTTCTGCTTCACTGGACCAAAAAAAATAACACAATAGACTTCCATTCAGGCACACAAATAGCAACTGTCCTGTGACTTCTCTATTTAAAGGGGTATCCATGGTGAGATCCGCAAAGCTTTCGTTAGATGCCTGCGGAACGGCGCTGTGCTTCACACTGCAGACAGGAAGGAAAAGATGGCTGAAAAATTCCCCCTTACAATGAATGAATGAATGAATGAATACAGTAAGATATCAAGTCACTGTTGCATCACACTGCAGAAAATGATGCCTGTGTTCTCCACTGCTGCTTTACTGTCCCTCCGCTCTGCTTTTTCAGGCCCATTCAAATGAAATGCTAGTCTGTAGTTGTAGGCACAACCCCGACCAACAGATGGTACGTAAATAGGTGTTAAAACTGCAGCATTACAAAGGGCTTCCTTCCCAGGCTGTATTTCTTGTTTGCTTTCTCCTTTCTTTGTTGGTAGTTGGGATTAGCAATCTGCTCTATGGTATACGTGCCTGGGCCAGACCCCTTCAGGGTCTTGCCTGGCTCAGAGCACACCAGGATGACCAGGTATGTAGGTACCAAGTGCAAATGTCTGCTGTGCAGGTGGTCTCTAGTGGCCAAAGGAAAAGAGAAGCTGGAGGCAAGATTGTTGGACTTCTTGAACTGCCTGTTTTTGGGGGAGAATGGCAGACCTGCCTAAAATTTGGATACTACCGATATGTCACCAAGGCTCTTTCTATTAGGGATCTATGAAATAAAAATGAAAATCAACCAAAAAGGTCATAGCTAATGAACGACAACTTCCTGGTGTTGGAATAATGATTCCAGTTGGTCACAACAAAGATCAGGTGTTCTGCCAAATAAGGGCTTTAAAAAATTGTGCATGGGACCCCAAAATAGGCCAAGACTGGGTTAAGGAGTGAAATACGAAAATATTACCTTTGGGTTGTTGCTTATATTCTGCATTAAAATACAGAGGGCTTACACTTTTGAGATTTTATCCGTACATGTATCAGCTTGAAACATTTTAAATGTCATATTCTGGTAGTAAGTTGAATCATAGAATCATAGAATGCCAGGTTAGAAGGGACCTCAAGCATCATCTGGTTCAACCTTTCCTGGCAAAAGCACGGTCTAGACAGGATGGCCCAGCACACTGTCCAGCTGAATCTCAAAAGTGTCAAGTGATGGAGAATCCACCACTTCCCTGGGGAGACTATTCCAATGGGTGATTGTTTTAATTGTGAAAATTTTTCGTCTTGTGTCTGATCAGAATCTCCCAGGAGTAACTTGTACCCATTACCCCTCGTCTTTTCCATATGACTCTGTGTAAAAAGGGAGTCTCCATCTTCTTTGTAGCCACCCTTTAAGTACTAGAACACGGTGATAAGGTCTCCCTTCTTTCCTCAAGGCTGAACAGACCCAATTCTCTCAGCCTTTCCTCACATGGCGAGCTTCCCAGTCCTTTGATTGTCTGTGTAACCCTTCTCTGGACCCTCTCCAGCCTCTCCACAGCTTTTTTGTGTAGCGGGAACCAAAACTGAATATAGTATTCCAGGTGTGTCCTGACAAACTCAGAGTAGAGTAGAATAATGACTTCTTTATCTCTGCTGGTGATGCCCTTGTTGGTGCAGCCCAGCATCCTGTTGGTTTTCTTTGCCACAGCAGCACACTGTTCACTCATATTGAGCTTGTTGTCCACCAGGATCCCCAGGTCCCTTTCCACAGACCTGCTCCCCAGCTGGGTAGATCCCAGTTAGTGCTGCACTCCTGGATTATGTTTTCCCAGGCGTAAGACCTTACGTTTGTCCTTGTTGATATTCATAATGTTCTTGTTAGCCTACCCTTCCAGCCTATCCAGGTCTTCCTGCAGGGCGGCTCTCCCTTCCGAAGTGTCCACTTACTTACCCACTCAGTTTGGTATTGTCGGCAAACATCGTGAGGGTGCACTTGATCCCATCATCCAGATCATTTATGAAGATATTAAACAGCTTTGGGCCCAGTATTGATCCCTGGTGGACACCGCTTGTGACAGGTTGCCAGTTTGAAAAAGAGCTATTACCACCACCCTCTGGGTTGAATGTAAAAATCCTTTTATAGATCATAACATTCACTAAAATTATTAGCAATGCCAATGCTGGATACAAGCTGAAGGACACTGATAGACCAGTGATAATGCATTGAACTTTAATTTCATCAAGACTAGTAGAAAAGCTGACTTAAACTGAGACCAAATCTCACCTGTATATTTTTTTAAATGTTACGCCTAAGTGCTAAAAATTGAATATATTAATACAAATGGATTCTCTCATTGCTGTCATCAAAGCAAAGCCCCCAAAGCTTTTGTGTATACCTTTTACCATTCATTTTTGTATTTTTTTACAGTGGAGTGATCAGCAAGCATTCTGTTTATTCAAACCAAGTCAGGAGTTAGGTTCTAAACCCAGCTGCTACTGATACAGCAGCTATTGAAATGTGAAAGCGTGGTTAAAAAGATCTAATTTTAAAAGTGTTTTCCTGTGGAATCCAGCCAGCTTTTGAAATCAGACTTTCATTGTCTACACTAAGCCACCCAAATGTTACAAAATCTGGAAATACAGCTACAGAATCCTGCCAGCCCCCTGGTGTAGAATGATCATCTTGCATAGTTTCTCCGCTTGGCTGTCAGGGCATGCCGGAGTAGATGCCTGTGGCGTGCTGTGGTCCTCACTTTTCTTAGGGAGCAGCAGAAGAGCTGGCCCTGCTTGTGCCTCTGGGTCTGTGATCCAGAGGCGTGCTCTGTGCAGTCTCCATGGACAGGCTGCCCCCATAACTGGGGAGCAAGTGTGGGAAAAGGCAGAACTCAGGAGCACTGGCAACAAGGAACTGAGGAACGAAAGGGCAGGAGGAATGAAATCAGATGTCTGGGGTTCTGCGAGGAAAGGGAGAGGCGGGCAAGGTTTATCAGGAGGTGGTGGCAAAACAAGCCCAGCAGAGGTAGATGTTTGCGCAGTCCTGCGGGAGGGTGTGGGTGTCCAGTTGCATGAAGGCACAACCAAGCATGAAGAAAGTGCCAAATGGGTTTGCACTGGGGGGACACAGTCAGTGGCCTGGGTGGTTTTGATCAGATGCCTGTAGGGTTAGAAGCAACATGCTGTGGTTTCCAAATGCTCATATTTAGCATTCTGGCAAGTTGGAGCAGATGGCAGGTCTGACTACCCTGGGCCCCATCTCTGGGCAGCAGCTGGAGACCATTTAGGCCTCTTTGAAGAGTGGTGCAGATATGCCTGCTTAAGCAATGGCATCCTGGGATTTCCTGCCCCTTCCACTGTCTCCGTCTAGGTTTTTGTACCACGCTCAGGACTCTGGAACGTGTGCCCGGCACCGATGCCACATGCTGGGGACACCCCACTGGGTCGCAGTGGGTGAGCTCATGTGCCCCAAGTTGTTTAACAGGCGTAGTGTGGATCTAGTTCTGTGCCATCAGAGTTACTCTGCTTCTCAGGTGGAGGCGTGTGAGAGCAGACGTATTTGGACTGTGTGAATGCCCTCCAGAAGCTAAATCATCTGTAAGCACTGCTGATGTGAGTTCGGCATGCTGAAAAAGTAGGGCATAGCTGATTTCCCATCACCATTCACCTCCAGGAGCAGAGTAGAGGACATTTGGTCACCAACTGGGAGGATCTCCCAGCCAAGGGTCACCACCAAGTGCACCCACCTTCTCAGCATGGCTGAGGGACTGAGGCAGGCGGCATCAGTTTTGTGACTGTTTCCGTGACTATTACCCTAGACAAACCAAAATAAGCACTCTTTCCCTTTGCAGTTTGAGAGGACCTGCACAAAGGAGGTGGAACTGGGGGTAGGCTTTGACCTTATGAAGGTAGCTTACACAGAAACCTGCAGTCTTTTAAAAGGTTTTCTAAACTTTGCTCATTAGCTTGTAGCAAATCTCAGTATGCAACAAAACAGCTACCCTTACACAAGTGTTGAGTCCCCAAGTGAGGCTTCTTAGATTCTCCAGCTATTGGTAGAGAATCCATATGATGGACTTCACCTTTATGTCTTTCACAGTTTGTTATATCTGTGGCTTTGGAGAGAACCAAAGCAGAAATTGTCCATCATACCAGCCATGTGGCAAGTAAGGCATGTGCTTGGCTTTTGTACAGGTGTTCGTCGCAGACAAAGAGAGAAAGGAGGGAAAAGGCAGAAGAACCTGTCAGAAGAATTGAAGAAGGGACTGGAACCAGTCCTGGTCTTTACCCTCTTTACCAAGTTCTACATTGGGTAACTTGAACTGGGCACTCAGTCACTGTGAGGCTTGTTCACAGTATGGGGCTTTGGCAGTTTTCTTTATGTTCACCAGTAAAACTTAGTCTGAAAGAGGAAAGAGATGAAAAGCAACTCAGGAGGAGAAGGCAGTCATCAGTACTATCTGAGACACAGCAAATGAAGTAACAGGAAAATAAAATTGTGAGAAGTGGAAAGGACCTATTGAAAGCTGATAATCAGAAAATTAATTTCAGATTGAAACTACCACTTTACCAGGGTGAAATCAGAGAAGTTCTCTCAGGAAAAAACAAAAATGCTCAGAAATCCAAATTTCAACAGTGAAGTTCAACGTGAGCTGCAAATGCCTCGGGGAAATGACAGGCAGATCAGCAAATAACGAGTTACAGAAGTGAAGTCAGGATGTAATAAAAGCCTCAGTATCCCTTTGAGATAACATTTGCTTTTACCTGGAGAGGTTCCTGAGAGGGTTGTGGGAGCTTGAAAGAAAGCACTAGCTCCAGAATTGCAAACCTCAGAAGCAGGAAGAAAATAATTGCCTCCCAAAGAAACATGTAGGTAAGAAGATGCCTCCGCTGGGAGAGGTCAAGTTAGTAACAACCATGTCTTTAGTCATCACTGAAATCCTGAAATCAGAAAGGCAGTCATGCAAGACATATTTTTTTCTCTGTATACTACAGATAGGATCAAGCCGTGAAGTACAGTTCTGACTACAGATCCAAAATTGTAGATTTGGGATTTTTGGGCCAGACAAATTCATCTGGACCTCTCAGAGTTTGGGAATTCTCAGTTCTGAGTTTTTTTTGGCTCCAGTTCACCTAGACAGATGTATAAAATCCTCTGCAGAACCGAACCAGGAGAGGACTAGGGGCACATGAATTTTGTGCAGTCATGCACTACCTCTGTTCATGCTCTGAAGAGCTGGGATATTGCTGCATTGTCACTGTGCCTGTGCTCACCCTGCTTTTGGGTTGAACTCGGTGGCACCGCACGGTTGCTATTGCTCTCAAGCTCTATTGCCATGTATCTTTAATTGTGGGGATACTAATAGTGCTAAATGCTAGTAAGCCTTTGGGGCTGGAGGCATTAATGAAAAGCTCTCTTTCCTTGCCAAACCCGCTGCTCATGACCTAATCTCATCTTGCTGCAACACACAGTCTGTTCCTTGGAGACTTCATCATGAGAAGCCATAGCAGAGGATGTCACAGGGGACAGGAGGAACCGCTTGCCTTCTGACCCTCTCCACTTCCTTGTGCAGGGACTCGAATCCATCAGTCATCCTGACCCAAGGCCATTTTGGGCTCCTCTGATTCCTCCTGTGTATTAAAGAAAGAGAGGAATGCTGCCAGTAAGGAAGCAGGAAGGGTTGGAGGGAAAGACAGTTCGTGTGTCCCCACAGAGGAGCACAAGAGGAAGGAACCGTGCCATCAAGGTGTCTCAGAGTGGGGCCACACTCATCACTGCCGAGTAGGACATATTACTGGTATTACAGGTAGTACTACTAGCGCTACAGGTAGTATTAGTGCCTAATAATTGTGGTGGTGTTTGGTACTGTGTCCTTTCAGAGTCACAACCCTGCGGGATGTCACCTGTCACTTCTGCAAAGCTTCTGATGTGCAGCCAGGTTGTGCTCCTGCCGCACAGCGCGTGGGCAAGCCGGCGTGTGGCTGCCTGCTCTGAGGGCAGGGGCAGCCCCATTGCTCGTGGCTCGCTGACGTTATGCCAGCACACCAAAACATCCTTTTATGAATCATACTGGGGTATGACTCCTGAAGAGCTGTGGCCCAGGCCTCCTGCAGGGGGGGTGGAATGCTGTAAGCCCTTGCGTTGTGCTGCTTGCAAGAGGATGCTGAGGAGTCCTCACGGAGGTTTCAGCAAGTGGATGGGCAAAAGCTGACCACGGCCAATATACACGTGAAAGTATATAAGCAATGCTGGAGGAGGGAAGGGGAAGTGGCAGGGGGGGAAGTGGGAGAGGTGGTTGCTAGAAAGGTCAAGATACGTGGATAAGAAACACCAAAATTGAAGAGGATTTGTCTGGAATATCCTCCTCATCAATTTTTTCATTTTGGAGAAGGGCAATAAGCCTCTCTTCTAGGTGAATTTTAACTTTATTGGGTAAAGATTTCCTGTCTTTTTGATAAATTCAGCTAAAAAATGTCAGTGAACAGCACCAGCACGTCCTGCATGTTCATAGATCCTTTATGGTTTGTTCTTGCCATGGGTGGTTTCAGACACATAGGAAGGAGCTCTTTTCTACATTCTCTCTTACCAGAAGGCTTTGTCCAGGTGTATGCAGGCTGTTTGTGTTCTTAGACAAGTGTCGAGAGATCTCAGTCAAAGGTCAAGGCCCTGTTGTGCAAGACAGGATATTTTTCCCAGAAGTTAGTTCCTTCCCCAAAGAACTTTAGAGACAAAAGAAGACTATGGCTCAGCTGATGGCAGGGAAGCAGAAGCCACTGGTGAGACACTTATAATTAGCGTAATGAGCATCAATCAGATGACACCAGCTGCCTAAGCATTGTCAGGTAGTTTTACGGGCATTACAGCAACAGCGTGGTTGTAAAGAGAAATGATAGGGGTATTAAGGAGTGACTGCTTTCAGGACAAGCTCTTTCCACTCATGAATGCAGGTTTATAAGAGATAGTACGAAATGAAATGTAGAGTAACACTGATTAATTGGGATGTATCCAAACTGTGTGCTGCCTGTTTATTGAGTGCTGTGATCTCCCATCTAATGCCCACGTAATGCCTTAGTAAGTCCCTGACTCCTGTGTACAGATTCAGTATGCTCATCCCCGCTTATACCTTTTCACATGCAATATAAGACTGAACCAAAATTAACCTGGGCTTTTTAAGTCTAGAAAATAAAGGCATTGGATCAATTATATTGTAAGAGGAGAGTTTTAGCCAGTGGAATTACCTGCCATTCACAGAATCACAGAATCACAGAATCTTCATGGTTGGAAAGGACCCTTCAGATCATCGAGTCCAACCAAACAACCTACAATCTCTGCCACTAGAGCATGCCCTGAAGTGCCACATCTAGACGTTTCTTAAACACCTCTAGGGATGGTGACTCAGCCACCTCCCTGGGCAGGCTGTTCCAGTGCCTGACCACTCTTTCAGTAAAGGAATTCTTCCTAATATCTAATCTAAACCTCCCCTGCTGCAACTTCAGACCATTTCCTCTGGTCCTGTCATTCTTCAGTTGGGAGAAGAGGCCAACACCCACCTCTCTCCAACCTCCTTTCAGGTAGTTGTAGAGGGCAATGAGGTCTCCCCTCAGTCTCCTCTTCACAAGCAAACTTTTTATTTTTTTTTTTGGGATGCAAATCCTCATTGAGATGTTCTGGGAAGGTCCAGCCAGATTTTTCACAAGGGGTTCTAGAACATCTCAACTACCCACCCCTGCTTTACATTCCCTGCCACTGACTAGTGAGCTAGATTTTGGCAGTAGTTTTTCACCTTGCACTCTCCATGTCTTCATTCATAATTTCTTCATTCATAAGGTCAATTCCTTTTCCAACAAGGAATGAACGTTCACGCACAAATTGCAGTGGGTTGAAATGTGCATTGAGCCAACTTGGAAATTCTGGTTTGACAGTCCCCTAAGACCTTGACCTGGAAGGGACGTTTGCCTTTTCTATGTTGTATAAAACCTAAAAGAGACCAGGGGAGGGATATGAATTCATTATTCATGCATGATTCAGCATTCATTATTCTTTCCCCTTTGCTAAAGAGACATCAGGCGTCTTAACTCACTCCACTCAATGGAAGTTTAATCAATACAGGTAGTAGACCACAAAGCACGAGTTGATTGACCACTGTTGGTGTCTAGAGAGAGAGAGCTGAATCCCACCCTACCTGGTAAGCTGGTGGATATATGTGTTCAGTGACACAGCTGCATATGAGTTGAACTGTGCATTAGACGTCATGTATTGTCAGCAGGTCAGAGAAACAATGTGCTTATGGAAGTTTTATCTCTGCTGCTGCCGAGCTCACTGTAGCAAGGCTATGAAGAAGCAAACTCACAGGCCATAAAAAGCTAAAAATCGTGTTGTATCTAGCTAAAAGGTCATTTCTTTGCGTTCAGGATGAAAGGTGCAGACCTGCTGTAGCTAAGTCTTGCAAGGTACAATAACTTGTGAATTTTTTCACGTGCCTGTTTCCAGGATTAGTGCATCATTTAATTTATTGTATATGTAATATGAAACGGTTGAAGTGATGCAGCATAAAGGCATGCAAAAAGAGCCACACACTGTATCCATATATATTAATAGTTATCTATTAATAGATCATGTTACATGCTAATATGCTTTATGTTAATATTATTTAGCTAAAATACAAGCAATAAATACCATTCTCTAAGGTACAGAAAATGCATGCAAAACTAAAGTCTATGTTTTAATAGATTTATTGTGTCCTTAATAGCCTGAAAGTCAGATAATCGATATACCTTACATAGTTTAAGCTACCAAGGCAGATGAAGGTTGTTCTGGGGTGAGGTGATTGCAGATCCATGGCTGTAACCATTTTTGTCTGTGAATGAGAATAAAGGGAGATGGGAAAAATTTCTCAGCATTACTTCCTTGGAATCACAGGAATACTTTTCCAAAGCCACAATGCCTTTTCTAATTTTTAATATTCACTCTCAGTGCATTTATATGCCTAATTCCCTTTTTCCCCATACGTGCAATCTAATACCAGGTCTGACTGAGATGGGAAGAACCTATTGAGCCCGGTGGCTAAACAGTTAAAAATGTCATTCAACAATTTGCCAGGTCACTGTCACAAATGTGTTGCTAGGTGACTG
Organism: Larus michahellis; assembly: GCF_964199755.1. NCBI lineage: Eukaryota > Metazoa > Chordata > Aves > Charadriiformes > Laridae > Larus > Larus michahellis. The sequence goes on from NC_133897.1 coordinate 12,590,176, forward strand.
CAGATGTTATCAGCCACTAAAATACATGCATTTTCCAGATGTAGTCATCAAATGATTTTCAATTGAGTGATTCTGTGTTACAGTAAAGTTGAATGCCTATTTAAGGGTCTAAATACTTAAAAATATATAACCTAATTTGAATTATATTGAAAACTCTTATATGTTGTGAAAGCAGAGGAAAGGGATCCAAATTTGGGGTAATTTGTCCAAGGGTTTCTAGAGATTCGGCTCCCTAGGAACTGCAATTTTACACTATCCTCTTGGGTTTTGTAACCTCTGTGCATATCTAATGCTCACATTCTGCATCTAATTATTCTACAGCTGATCCCTGTTGATTGGCATTTCTATCAGCTAGTGATATGACTCATTAACCCTTTTGGAAAACAATCTTTCAAAAGTTAATAACTGTAGAGTTTGAAACTTCAGGCTGATGTGCTACCCAGTCATAAAAACACATGAACTTCCAGGCAGTTTCATATGTCATTCTGGGAGCTGATTTTATCAGTCATAAGGAGTCTGGTTCTTGCAGGTCAAGACTCCCCAATGTGGGCTAGCTTTCTGAGCTCTCATTCCTGGCAGTGACAATGTTGTCTGCTTCACCGGAGGGGCCGGGAGAGCTGCTCAGCTCAGCACATGTAGGTCTTTACATCAGGGTGAGCTGAAGAGCACTCCCAGACTCCTGGAGTGTACGAGCTGCATTGGCAATGACTATAGCAGAAATTTAGATACTTCGCTCAGGTGTAAAAACCTATGTTAAAGGGTTTTAATCTGCAAGCTGACTCCACGCTCCAAATAATAGGTGCATTTATTGGGTACAGTTATTTTTTAGAGTGGAAATCAGATTAGATGATCTACAGATTTATTCTGGACTCAATATCTGTGAATGTACATTGAGTAGATGTGACGTAGGGTTCAAAGAATGTGCCACTGCTTGCATTTTTCCTAGAGCTTTGAACCGTGACATCTGTGTGTGCTCCCTTCTTCCATGTTCATCTAGAACAGTGAAGATATTACTTGGAGTAGTTGGGCAGGGACTTGCAAGATCACTGTCATGGTTTGGGCTGGGCTGGCCACTAAAACAAATGACAGATGCTCTCTTTTACTTCTCTCTCCTTCAGAGAAGGGAGAGCAGTTCCCTTCAGGGAGAGAAGTATGAGAGAGAAAAGAGACATACACGTTTAAAAAGAAACTAATGAAAATATTAATAAAATAATAAAAATAAAATAATGAAATATATACAATATATACAAAACCAGCTCCCAGGATGATGATCATGTCACTGGCAGGCACTGTGAAAGTCCCAGATTGGACTCAGCGATGGAGAGGAACTGAATTCCAGATGTGGATTCAGGAACACAGGGATCAGGATCAAAGGCAGATGAACAGAGTCACAAAGTCCTCCTTGGACACTGGCCATTGCAGAAAGAGGCTGACTCCTTTGATCCCTCAGCTTTTATACCGAGCGTGATGCAGATGGGATGGAATACCCTGTTGGTCAGTTTGGGGTCACCTGTCCTGTCCGCTCCTCCCCAAACGTGCGACCCCTCTACGCTTTTCCACTTCCAACCCTCCAATGTGGCAAATAACAAAGTTAGCTGACCGTGGCTGTTGTAGCAATAAGTATAAGCAAAAGCCTCTCCACTTACCATTTCTTGGCATTAACACAAACATCAGGCCTTATCTCTGCTAGAAGCGCACAGTGTCTGACAAATATTCTGTTAATTTCAGAGAGTTCATTTAGTGAGAAGAGGCTTAGCTGAAATGTAAAATTACTGAAGAGGAAATTGGTTCTGTTCTACCTCAAACCAGGACAATCACACTTTTCAGCTCTAACCAGCCTGGATCAAAGGTATCTAGATGGGTATGGATTTAAGTGTAAACTGTCCATAGAGAGTAATGCCACTATGTATTATTTTTCTGTGTTCTGCAAATTTTTCCCTAGGCATCCATTTTTGGCCGCATATCAGAGAGGAAATACTGCACCAGATGGATCCTGGCCTGACCTGTGTGGCCATTTTTATGTTCTTAGGCCTCTGCAGCACCGACTGTTATCTGTTATGACAGTATAGGTGACACGGGGATTTCCAGCAGCATAGGGGGTTCGTGTCATTGGTCTCCAGGGAGTAGTGATAGGTATGGGAAGAAAATATCACGGAATAAATCCTTAATCTTTCTGGCAAAGCTGAAGGGAGGACAGCAGTTTGTGAAGTTTATGGTCCCTGTAGGTGCAGTGTTTAAATGTAGCTTAGATAGCTGTATTTGCTATGTCCAAGCTAAATCTGTTTTTATCACATCAAAAAAGGTTTAGACAAGATACAAAGTCCATGTGCTTCGTTCCAAGAGAGTTACGCAGCATTTCACAGGCTGTCTGCTAGAGGCTGTGCTGTTAGGCTATTGCTCCAGGGAGAAGTGGTGTTGTAGGAGAATTGTTGCTCTTCCTCTCATAGCTTCACTAGCACCAGATAATGCAACAGGAGACAGGGGCCACGAATTACAGCTTGGGATGTTCAGGCTGGACCAGATGACCTCTCAAGGTCCTTTCCAATCAACATTTCTAGATTCCATAGAAGACCTACACTCATCGGAATAATTAACTCAAGGCAGAAATTCCAAAGCATCTCAAATGGCTTCACATATTTGTGAGATGGCAACTGACTCATGACCCCCCAGTCAACACAATTAATGGAGAGTGGTGCAGCTGACCAGCTACTAGATGAACTAGCTGTTTGACAATTCACCAACCAAGCAGGTGGATATAATCACCGCCTTTTGGGATAACCTAGTGTATCCAACCTGCCCTTTGGATGTCACTTCAGAAGGATGTGTATCTATCATAGGTTCTGTGTCATATCTATGTGACTATCTCAGGTGTCCCATGGTTCTCTAATGGCACAACACACTTGTGTTTAGGCAACTGAATCAAGCCCTGGATGTCTCCTGGGGTGAGTGGAAGCAATTTTGCTTTTTCATCTGCCGCAGAGCAGGTTTCAGGATATCCTCAGTGGCTTATTCACCTTAAATTCTTGTTCTCTGCAAGGCTGTGGTTGGTACTTTTAGCTTGCAGAATCCCAGCACCAGGTCAAAAATATACGCAAGTGCTCCACTACACAAATGTTGATCTGGGATAAAGCCCTGCTGACAGATTACATTTGTTCAAAAAAATGTAGTTGCCTAACCAAGGCCACAGGTGAGAGTCATGTTCATGGTAGCTCATTTGCACATTGTTTGGGTTTGCCTCATTCTTTTTACTGTCATCCAAGCTGGAGCTGGGCGGAGGTACTGGGCCTACTGGTTTTATGAGGAAAAGCCACCCTGTAGCAGTTCCCCCAGCAGCAGTACACGTAGTGACACAGCCTGGATCCCATTTCCATATTGATGTTTGAGCACAGAGACATACAGGAGTATGGACTGTAGGGACAGTGAGGTGTCCATCTGTCCTAGAATGGGTTGGTGGCATCATGAACTGCGATGTCTGCCTCGTTCCAGAGTGTATCAGATACTCCATGGCGGGACATTTGGATCCCTGGAGGCTCTCACTGCTGGTGAGAAAGAGGGAATGTCCAACGCTGATCACTGAACTGCTCTTCCAGATAAAGCCACTGTGGAGAAGGAGGAGATTCCCACTAGCCAGCACCTCTGTATTGTTTCTCCTCTGGAATCCTAAGCTTTTACTGGCCATGCGGCCAGGGCACCTTGCTACCAGGTTATATTAGTACAGCCACTCATACAATCACCAGCCCTAGCCGAGGAACCTGCTTCCAGGCCTGCTCCACCTTGTTGGCTTTGTTGGGTGTAACACCCCATGAAATCCTGTCCTTTAAAAAATGGAAAGTGCTTCACAAAAAAGTGGAGTTTGGAAACCCAGCCATGTCAGTTGAATACTTAAGGGGAGCACAAGGTGGGGATAGGACTGAGTGGAAAACAGGAGTGCGAAGGTGGCGTCTGGCTGGCAGCAGGGAAGCTCTGACCATGAGCCCACCGCGAGCCTCAGCCCACCACATGATGCTCCTTCCCTTCGTCCACCTGCAGTGCCTCCCTTCATGGAGCAGATGAAGACAGTGGGTCGCACAAGAGATGCTACCACACAAGGTAAATGCTTTTACGTCAGCTGCGCCTAATTAGTCCTTTACATTACTTCCAGGTAAAACCATGGCTCACATGTAGATTTAAGTTAAAATTACTTAAATCAACTGTTACTCAAGTGCAATTGCTGTAGCTCCCTTGTTGTTTGTCATTCATGATGCTTCCTGGAGGCCTAAGTACCCTTGCTTTTCTCAGTACAGAAGTTAGGATATCTTTAATAAGATATATTTCTACTGAGGTTTCTTATAATGCAGTGTCAGAAGTTTCCAGAAAGATGTTTAAACTGTAGAAATTTAAGTTTACATTACTTAAATTTAAAATTAATTCTCTCTCTTGAATCTGAACAACAGATTGCCTGGATCTTGAAGCAGAATTTCCAAAAGGAGCCTCCCGCAACATGAAATGGAAGGATAGAGATGTGCAGCACACACTCTGAAAACGGAGGGCGTGTGGCAGGTACAGCGAGCAGTTCCATGGGCCGCCCCGTTTCCCCCGCTAACGACCTACCCGAAACTCTGCCGCGGTTGGCAGAGCCCAACCACCGCTGTGACGGTCCCTCCCACTTCTTTTGTGCCACCGCAGTGGACAAAGAGATACTACCTGTGTGGTGGGAGGAGTGGCAGCCCTGGTACAAATACTCTCCTTTCATTTTCCAGAGTTTTAAGTTTAGACCGACTCTGTGTTGTGACAGAGTGCCAGGCACTGATGGGAATCGTCTGTCTCTATTAAAGAATTTTGGACACATAATAACAACAAAGGATTAATAAGCTTTGCTTGAAAGCAGAAGTTAAATGAGGTTATTTACGAAAAAAGCAATCTTATTTCTTTAAAGTACAGCTTCATTACATGAAAACATAATGAACTAACATTTATTTGGAAAATGCATATTTGTATTTTAACACTACCTTTTAGCATTTCCAGACTGAATAATATTTTCTGGAATATGTTTACTCTGAAACGAGCTATCGCAGTTATGGGTGATAGGATCAATCAAGCACACAGTCTGTGTGCTTAACAACAACAACAGTAGTAGTAGTAGTAATAAAACCCAACTTTTCTTAATGCTGAATAAACCTGTAAATGTTGGAAAAGCCCAGTTTTATGTTCTGTCTTTTTTCTTCGTGAGACAAACGTGAGTTTCTGCTGCATCATTTGTTCCTGCCTTACGAGCTATTTCAGTATAGTGAGATTTACAGGGATCTGTTTAGTTTATCCCTGTGCTGAGAGAGGACTTGATTACAGTATCTAAGCATATTCAGAGGAACAAACCACTGGAAACAAAGAGCTGTTTAATCTAGCAAAGACAAGAATAACATGGAAGAAAGGCTAAGAGGTAAAGCCTTATTAGCGATGAATATTATTTTAACAACATGTGCAAATAAGATTAGAACAGATTACCCAATGACAATGGTGCCTTCTCCATTACTTTTTGTCTTCAAATCAGGCACTTGAATGTCAAGGTGATGGTGACCTTTTCTGTAATAGTCTTGTATCTGGACCGCTCTGCCAGGCTGAGGGAGATCTGGGGGGCGACTTGCCCTGGGGGCAAAGACCAGAACACCAAATTTTCCTCTTCTCCTCACACAGTTCCCTAATCACCATCGGGCAATTATCTCACTTTGTTGACTATAAAAGGGAAACAAATAATAATTTAGATTATTTTAGATGGCTAATGATTTTTCAGAGTCGTAGCATCTAAAAGAACTTCCCTAAATTAAGCAGACTGGATCCCAATGTACTATAAATATGCTTTTGGTGACCCAGGCTTCAGTGTTTCTCCCTTTGATTCAATGGGTGCAGCCCCCACCTGCTTAGCTCAGTCTTCTAAAGGGGCTGCACACAACAGTAACTCGGTACTAACGGCCTGATACATTTAAAATAAACTTTTTAAATGGTGGGTTGTAGTAACTGTCACCAAATTTTAAAAAGTGGAATTTTTCCTACAGCCCACTAGAGAGGTGTTAAGTAATTAAAATAATGTGTATGTGTGTATATTTATTTAAAGGATATATTAACTGTACTTTAATGGGCCAGGAGACTTTGCTGTTTCAAAATAAAAAGTGATTAACAGCTGAATACGCTTTCTAAAGCTGTTGCATCGGCATCCGCTGTTCAGGCTGCTGATACTTTAATATTTTGAAAAGCAAATTAAATTAACTCTACAGTGTTTATACACATTGCACGTATACACAGGCACCCAGATTCTCTCATTTTGGCTGAGACCATGGCTGTATTAACAGAAACATTTCAGAGAAATCTATTTACTGGTTCGTCTTCAGCACAAAGCACCAAATAATATAGAGCCAGTATTTTTTTTTCCACGTGAAGCATTGCAGTATGGTCGTACAGATCCCAAGACTGGTGCTGGCAGGAATAAGTCATCTCTTTCAGGATGCAGTTGTAGCTCCCTTCTTGTGTGTAGCTCATGGACCTTCCCAGAAGCCTGCGTAGTCTCGCTTTTCTCAGTACAGATGTTGGGATATCTTTAATGAAGTGCATTCCTACTGAGATCCCTTTTCATGCAATGGCAGAAGTTTCCAAAAAGATGTTTAAACTGTAGAAATCTGTAGGAGTGGCAACACTTAAGGACCAAGCCTGTCTACTGTACCCCTGACAAAGTCTGCTTCACTTTCTGTACAGCTTCTGCTGTTACTGAGGGCCATTTTGTACAGCAGCAATCATCATGGGTTTTGTCAGAGTTAGGTTGATAGTTGGACTAGATGATCTGAAAGGTCCCTTCGAACCTAGGCGGTTCTCTGATTCTGTGATTAAAAATAAACAGAGTAATTCTTATTCCTAAAGCCTGTATTATTTGCCTTATTCCTTACATAACTCTGTACATGTCCATCACTCCCACTGTGCTGTAGGCGTGCTCTCCAGTGTTCCCATTGCGTCTGTCCATCAGGTGGATTTAATTTTCCCATAGGCTTTACTTATCATCTTTTTGTTGCCTCTGAGCCCGATTCAGCCCGAGTGGCACAAGGCTGGCTTTGAGAGCACGCGTGGCCCACGTGAACCACTGAAAGCAGGAGAATTACCCGCGGTTTAAAGTTTGGGGTGTGCCAATAAGTTGGTATGAAGTAAGGATGGGTGGTAAGAAGTAGGCTAAGTTAACGGGAAGGCTACCCCTGGGCTCCGAGGTGCTCAGGGCACTAGAAAGTGTGGGCCTGGAGAATTTTTGCTGACATACTGATGTTCTGTCAGAGAGAACACGCGCTTCGAACGCGGGCTCAAGTAACTGGGATTTGTTTTGTTGGGGTTTTTTAATCTTCATTTGACCTGTCTACGCATGTCTAAGCCTCAAATTCCAAACCGAGCTTTAATCCATTCTCCTCTGGAGCCCTTGGAGGTGGGAAACAAAGTTGTGGTAAATCATATCATTAGACTTTAATAGCCAACGAACAGTAAGTAACATTTTTTCCTCCCAAGGGAGTTATTTAATGTTTAATGAAAATACCAATTTGCATAATTCACTTGCAGTATAAAGGTCACCATCAGTCTGTCACTAGGATAACAGGATAATTACTTAAGATAACTATCTTCCGGCCATAAAAGAATGTTAATTTGTTGAAAAGGACAATTTAAAATGATTGTATTTTAATTATTATATCATCTTTATTCTATTTTTAAGAATGACAGAACTTGTGCAGCCCAGCTCTCAAAGCTGTGTATCACTTTCTCAAAGGCAGTGGATATTGAGATCAGGAAGACCACGTTTCTGTACTAGCTCCTAAAAACCTTCCATTTGCTCCATTATTTTCCATCTCTCTTGTTCACCTTCAGTATTTGGCAGTAAACATCTGCAAACCTAAATAAATGGCAACAACAACTGTAAATATGAGAAGTGAGTCGGAGTGACGACCAGGTGTCTTGGGCAAAGACGCGGTGGTCCCACACCATGTCCTCTCTGAAGGTGGGGAACGTTCTCACTCTGTGCCAGGGTCAGGAAGATCCTGCTCCAGGCAGACCACTCTGTCATACTCCATCATCAAAACCAGGTAGGTCACAAGTAAATTATTATCCAAATAAGGGACCCATTTCCTTGTAGGTTGTGGTCTAAGAGGAAACAGAGAGTGGTTCTTACTAAAGCATGACTAGGCCAATAGCTGGAAACCTGCTGAGCCTTTGCATGGCCAAGCCCAGCCAAGGACTTAGACATCAATACGATCACATAGGAGGAAGCAGCGTATGGAAGCATCTGTTGGAACAGCGTGTGAACCCCACTATTGACTCCCCCACAGCTGCACACAATACGCTGCTTAGGGCCAAGGGCCACCACCATACCCAGATGGTTTACAAGGAAGATCCAAAACTGGCATCCAGCTGTGCTGGAGCACTCTGCATTCCCAAAGGAATATGTGTCAGAACTGGCCTGCAACAGGGACTTAGTAAATTGCGAGTACGTGCATTGCAGCCACGCTCATACAGGAGTATTCGTGGCATTGGAGCAAACGGCATCACTTTGTACTTCAGAGTATGTCCTCCTGCTCCTCTGGGGAAACTTCTACCAGGGCCGTACGCAGTGCTTGTAAAGATGATGCAATGTAATCAACTCCTTTTCCCCTTCGCTGTAAAGCCAGGATGATTTCTCTCTCATACTGTTGGATGCACCATAAGGGTGTTTTTAATACTGGAAGTGACCCCGTGAGTGAGTTACATGCTGTTTGTAGAGGGACAGACCTGCTTTTTCAACTCAGCGCAATAGACCAAAACCACGCTATGTTTCATTTAATGATTGCTCCTGCGCAAAGCTTTCAAATAATAAGCACTAACCTACTTTAAACCTGAGCAAGCTAAACATTTCATTTAGTATTCACTTGACTCCACTTTAGCTCATTAAAACCTCTGCTGCATTGGAGAAGGTGAAGAGGGCAATATGATTAAGACAACATGATTAGGACAGGGCAGATGAGGTTTCTCTCATCTGAGCGTTAAGGAAATCCTGTCCTTCCCTTGCAAGAGATGCAGCAGGCAGCGCTGGTCCCCCTGGCCAGGCCAGGATGGAGGTGAGCTCCAGGCAACAGGTTTCTCTGCCTCTCGGTACTCTGCAGGGTGATGCTTCGGGCATAAGCCTTACCCTGTGCAGAATGACCCCAGACGTTTACCTACATATCCCCTGAGCAGTATTTCCTAGGGGTATGATATTGATAACTCCCCAGCTCTCCTCTGATGTGATTCAGAAAGAATCTTGTTGCTTTTACACAAATAACCATATATACACATGTGTTAGTTGCCACTGTGACATAGAAGAAATGCAGCAACTATATTGATAAAATCCTGGCAGCTATGAAAAGATGGGGGATGCCAGCTGAGTCTGTTGTGGTGTCCCCGCCACAGCAGCCACGAGGTCCTGCAGGTGTTGGGGCTGATGTCCTGGCCTGGCCTCAGCCCGGCCCCATCCCCAGGGAGGTGCCCGATGCCCAGGGCCGGGGCTGCCCCCGCTGTCCCCCGCCTGCCCTGCTTCCTCGCAGGGAGGGGAGGCACCACACCGGCTTTTCATGGGCAAGGATGTAAACAAGAAATTTCTGCAGGACCTGTCTTCTGATTGTGTTTAATCACAAAACAACTTTTTCCACCTCCTCCCAAATTGACAGGACAACAGTGTAACAGTCAATGCTGGATTTAGGCAGATTTGTGGTCTCCTCTGCTCTGTCAGCCCTCCACTATCCATGGTGAGCCAGGGAGTGACCACTCCAGGTGTAATCTCCACCTCCTTCCCAGCTACCTTCTCAGGAGCCAGCTCGGTTGGCTGGCTTCAGTTTTGAATATAGGTCCTGTGCGATTTCCAAATGCAGAACTCTCATTAAAGAGGATTAGAGCACAATAAAAATAGGATTTATAGGACTGGCCTGTCTAGTCAATCCAGAGGGCAACTCAACAGCACAGGGACAAGGAAGGTCCTTATAGGATGGTAGTCCTGACACGCAAAGGAATATAAATACACACCAGTGGCTTTTTTGGTATCCTTCCTGACAGTGGCCAGCACCAGGTACGTGGAAGAGCTTCCCAACAGCAGCACTCCCATACAGTATCCCACCTTTAAGCCATCTGAAGCTTTAGGTCTCCTTAAACCACAAGTGGCATCTTTGTCTTTAAAACAATTAATGTAAGTCAGCATCTAAAAATAATCCCATGGAGTCATACATTCCCTTGTTATTCAGTGTTTCGATCATTCCAGCTACTCCGCAGTGTCATAAAACATTTTGAGAAAGAAAAATATCCCCAAAGTCCCCTAGAGCGAAATACTTAAAAATAACCGCAACCTCTCACTCCTTAAAGCACATACCTAAGTCACGTTGTTTCAGAAAATGCTCTGGATGAGGACGGGGAAGTCCCGGCTGCTCCTCGGTGCCCAGAGCGGCGGGCGCCCCACCAGCCTCCCTGCAATTCAGCCTGTGCCGAGCTCTCACTCACGGTTGTTTTTCCACATGAGCTCGAAACCTGAAAACAAATAAACGGGTAAAAATCTGATTCTTCTCCAAAACCAAGATCCTTGATGGAAGTCCCATGTATGCTGTCAGCACAGGGCTTGGAGCAAACATCAGAAGTGCTGCTGGGGGACCGGAGCCGTCCCCGCTGTACTGCTCTGCCCGCAGCCAAGAAAACTTACTCTGTAGCTGGCAATGAATGACATGAAGCAGGGAAATTGTCCTCATTAGTGTTTATCCCTCTTCAAAAAAAGTATAAAGGAGGCACAGGAGGCACACAGGTACTGTGTTAACTGAATTTGCAAATATGTAAATATTGCTGTTCAATATTCTGCTGCTCAGGTGGGTTGCTGGTAGCCCCCAAAATGACGAGAATCATCTCTAGAATGCTCAAATTATTTAAAATAACATACAATACAATTTTATATTCATTTTCCTTGTGAGTGCATGAAGAAAATGAGGTTAAGCCAAGACCTGGATGTAGGCACGCATTTTTACTTTGAGTACAAAAGGGAAAAGGTTGAGACACCTTCATTTAGGTGGCCTTGGCTCATCACCCAATGCTAGCTCCTGAGCTTGCTGTGCACCGTCATCACTCTGTGTGTGTCACGAATACTTCTGAACACCTGAATCACAGTCGGTACCCAAGAACTGATGGACTCCCGTTAACGAAGCTGGGAAGCCCTCGGAGAATGGCAGGTCTCTAACATGAAACCCTTGGCGAGTGCCTAAAACAAAACCAGTCTGCGAGGTGCTCCAAGGGAAAAGGAGGCAGAAGCCAGGCAGCATCTCCCCCTGCGCCACCCCCTTCAAACTAATTATGTGACCTGAAAGCTCATGCCTTAATTAGCCTGGAAATAAATTGCACTGGCTCCTCCTGGTGGCTGATCACACCAAGCTCAATACCCACCGACGTGGTTGTTCGCGATTAGCACTCATCTTCATTTGGATGAGTAGCCACGCGTTTTATTCACCCTGCAATGGAGCCTGCAGCCTTCGGCCAAAACCACCCAGCCTCCTGTTGTGTCTGTCACGAATACTAATGGCCACCACATCTGACCATTGCATCGTTAACTTTTTGTGAGTTGTTGGCTGTTGATGGCAGCGGCCTTCGGTAGCGTCGCAGGAGGCTGGGGGCTGCAGGGGTATGGCTTGCTACGGGGGCATAACTGGTGTGCGCTGCTGGCATTCACCGCCAGAAGGAAAACGGGAATAACACAACTAAAAAGCTTACTGGTGGAGGCGGTAACGCAGACAGCCAAATAATAAAGGAGAGCAGCTGGATTATGGCTTGAGCCAGTTTGTGTCCCCTAAGCAAGCCCACCTAGGATTCGTTTTTCTAATGGCACGACTCGCCTCTGCGGTACGGAGGAGCCAGCGTCCCCCTGTCTTGGGCAGGGGGATCACCTCAGGAGGGGGAATGTGGGCATGTCAGAGGACGCTGTGAATTTTGATGGTAAAATTTGAATAAATACGCTGGAGGAAAGCAGGCCCAGCGAGTGAGTGTGCTGGCAGGCTCGCCCGGAGACCTGACTGCATTTGAAGGACTGTGGTTATAATTACTGTCACCATTGGTCACATCAGGAATTACAACCACGTGAATTTGGAGCCTCATCACTTTTAGTCAGTGCTTGAAAGCTGGCGCTCTCTTATGCACGCCCAGTGGTTTTCTTGACCTATTTTTGGACAGTGAGAAATTATTTATTTTTATATCTGTATTTCCCAATCGAGCATGATAATACAATAAACAGGGGGCTGGGAGGAACAGGAGAGAAATACCTGGCTCTGCACTCCTGCCCAGATGATACAACGCAACGGGGAGCAGCCTTGGACGTAGTGCTGACTGGGGCTATGGAAAGCCATCTTATTGAAAATGCCGATTGGTGCTACAGAATGCAGAAAGGGGATGAGGATTACCCCAGGCTGTGTTTTGTCATATGTTCGGTGAAGAAATTCACACACGCCAGAACCTGTTACAGGTGTGAGATATGAGACCTCTACCAGAACTCTACCAGTTCCTTCTCCATCCCTCTCTTTCCTGGCAGCTGAAGTGTTTAGTAATTGAACTGTAACAAAGGTATATCTGGTTGTTATGGTGAAATCATATAACAGCTCAGGGGAGCACTTGTATTTATTCCAACAGCATGATAAGTTATTGGGTTTACAGTTGAACAAATGGATCTGTGCTTCCCATTACAGCTGCATGTTCTGTTGTAGCTCCAACACAGGTGCTGTGGAAGCAGTCCTTACATACAGCTCACATATAACATGTGCGCTTCAGACCCAACCCTTTTCTGTTAAGCCTCGATGAGCATCCATCCATAGGCACCTTTGACCCTCAGCGCTGTCATCTCTCTGGACAGACAGTGCTGAGGAGCACAGCGACACCAGAAGGAAAGCCAGAGGACACCAGAGTTTTCAACAAGCACACAAAAGAAAAAAGAAAAGACTGTCCCCTTTTCCCTTGAGTGAGAAAAAAGCCCGGAAAAAGCAGAGAAAAGACAGAAGAATGGATAGATGTGGTCACAGATCTGGGCTAGGGACACAGGAGGACCTATCTGCTAATCTTCTCCTGAGGAACAACACATTGGGTAATGGTTTCAAACTGAAGGAGTGTGGATTTAGGTTAGATATTAGGAAGAAATTCTTTACTGTGAGGGTGGTGAGGCAGTGGAATAAGTTGCCCAGAGAAGCTGTGGCTGCCCCATCCCTGGAAGTGTCCAAGGCCAGGCTGGATGGGGCTTTGAGCAGCCTGGTCTAGTGGGAGGTGTCCCTGCCCATGGCAGGGGGTTGGAACTAGGTGATCTTCAAGGTCCCTTCCAACTCTAACCATTCTGTGATTCTACGATTATTTTTCTCAGTTTGAAGATCAGATAAGTGATGAAACTTATACCCCAAAATGCACAGAAAGGAAGAAAGTTTCAAATAATTTAGATATACATTTTAATGGGGGAAATGTGATTTAAACATGCAAATATGAACAGCAGTAGAGGTAATATGTATCTAACCCATGGGAAGCCCTCAGGAGTTGGGTGCATCTGTAAAACTTAGCTTCCCCGTGGCTCAGGGGGCTGGTACAGGAGTGAACACCTCTCCAAGTGCAGTATCTCTATGAGGAATATGAGCATGGGCACCTGGGTCAGACTAAAGCTCTGTCTGACCTTGTACGCTGCCTCTTTTACTGTCTTACAGCAGATCTCCAGAAAAGCTCATGAGAACAAGACGACGTGTAGTTTTACCTCCCTGAATCGAACATACTCTGGCCCAGCCTCCGGCAATCTGTGGCTCGGGGACTTCCCGAGCCAGAGGTAGCATCTTTACGTTCAGCAGTTGCTCACGGACACCTGGCTGAGTCTGTTCTCACGGAGCGCGAATCCACGCTGTTCACTAGCGTGCAGCTCTGCCAGCTCACTGAGAGATGCCCCACTGGTGTTGCTGTCCTAGTTAAGTGGCACGCACTATATTTTCACTTTATCTAGGCTATAAAGTCAATATGAATTTTTTATGAAATGCAGCACTGAAAAATTGAGAGGATTATTTCTATAGGTGTGGAGACTTTGAAGGTGACAGTACTATATTTCTTTAGGATTGACTTTGTGTTTATTTCTGCAGTGTCCATTCCGAGGAGATCGTACGGTACGTTGGGAATAGCTCTGCGCTGCAAAATACATCTTTTTTTCCAAAGCATGTCTGTGTGTCATTCCCTTCTTCTCCATATTTAAAGCAAACAGTCCATTTTCATATAATTGTTATGTGGAGTCAGAGGCAAATATTGATAGTTAATGACAGAATTTAATTTATTTCTTTGTTGAAGATTGATTTTTCTTGGGCTTCGACAGCACTGGCTGCCTTCCCAGACACATCTCTGAATTTATCATCGCTGGGTGCCAAACTGAGACAGAAGGAACAAGTGTTAAATATAAAACTCCTCAAAGTGTGGGGACGTTTCAGCATGATGGAGTTCCAGCCATAACCCTGAGTGTGATGGAGTAAGGACAGCTGGGAGGAATCCAGGCAGTGAATTACCAGTGTCAGTGGAGGGAGATCGGCTTTACAGAGGGGGTTCCCTTTCTGCCAAAGGTTAAATACTCCTCACTCCTAACTTTTTGGTTCATGCTGAAGATCATTTCCTTCTGTGTCACAGTTGTGTCTAGGCAATGAGTGAAGGAAATGAGAGTGTAAACTAAGGCAGACTTGCCCATCTGCAATATTTTGCAGGCTCCAACACTCAGAGCCACCATGGGAGTCTGGCTGCTGAAATCATTGATGGGCACAAGCCTCCTTTCGTACTGCCTGGCAGAGGAAAGCTCGTGGCCTCATTTTCTCAGTCTTCCCTGCTGACCAACCTCGTGAGCTTTAATAGCTCTCTCCTGATCATCCTTTCTGCAGAGGAGCCGTCTGAAGCCCGTTACCAAGGCACGCACAAGGTGACATTCCTCGGAGGCAGAGAGAGATGCGGTTGCTGATGTGACGTGCACTGTAATTACCGGCATGAGTCACTGGAGCTGTACACACCATAACACAGCTGAGCTTAGCCATGGTGCTCATCTAGCAAAGCATAGCTTCAGTATCTGCTCGGTATCATCCCACAAGACAAATTAGGAGCCAATGCAAAGTAAGTTGAATTTCATATTAAACTGGAAACATTAAATACCCTATTGACTTCATTAGACTGGACTTAGAGTGAAGATATTTAGGCACAGTGCCAGGATCATAGAATCATAGAATAGTTTGGGTTGGAAGGGACCTTTGAAAATCATCTAGTCCAACCCCCCTGCCATGGGCAGGGACATCTTCAACTAGATCAGGTTGCTCAGAGCCCTGTCCAACCCGACCTTAAATGGTTCAAGGAATGGGGCATCTACCACCTCTCTGGGCAACCTGGGCCAGGGTTTCACCACCCTCAGCATAAAAATTTCTTCCTTATATCTAGTATAAATTTTCCCTCTTTTAGTTTAAAACCATTACCCCTTGTCCTATTGCAGCAGGCCCTGCTAAAAAGTCTGTCCCCATCTTTCTTAAAAGGACCCTTTAAGCACTGGAAGGCTGCAATAAGGTCTCCCTGGAGCCTTCTCTTCTCCAGGCTGAACAACCCCAACACTCCCAGCCTGTCCTCATAGGAGAGGTGCTCCAGCCCTCTGATCATTTTTGTGGCCCTCCTCTGGTCTCGCTCCAACAGGTCCATGTCCTTCCTGTGCTGGGGCCCCCAGAGCCGGATGCAGTACTCCAGGTGGGGTCTCACCAGAGCGGAGCAGAGGTGCAGGACCTGCTGGCCACACTTCTTCTGGTGCAGCCCAGGATGCAGTTGGCTCTCAGGTTGTGCGCAGTGGGTGAGGAAGAGCTGCCGACAGTGATACCCGTAAGCACACATTGCAGAGTTCAGTCTGTGAAGTGAGCGTGGCGTCTTTCTGAGTAAAACGGTAACAGCTACTTCTTGTTAGTTTGATCTGGCTGGGCAAGCTCACAGCACATCCTTCAAGCAGGGCTCACAGCAGGGGGGATGCGGAGCAGACACAGCAGAAGTAGAGAGGAGAGGTTGTAGGGCGGCATCAGGAAAAACGCCCTCTTTCATTGAAAAAGATCAACCAGGCAGTTAGCAAAAAGTCTGGGTACCCGGCAAGATCAAACCAGCCTCCACTACTTGGTCTGCGAAGAGACCTTACCCTCCCTGGGGCAATGCTGGCCAAGCCTCTCACTCCATCTAACATTAAAACAGCCTTTGATTTACAAGGACCTCTGATTGTGCTGATCTATGGTTTCCACCACCAACATGCAGTGCCCTTCTCACTTCCCAGGTGGGAAAGTGAAAGCCCACAACCCAAGCTCTTCCCTAAAGAAGTCCTTTCCCTTTATAGTGAGCTCTTGTTGTGATGAACCCAGTTTCCTCTGAGACTCAGGAGAGGTCTTCATGCTGGCAGGAGAACCTGGTTGTCTCTCCTCTCAGTGAGAAGCACCTCACAGCCAATTCATTCTGGGCTGAAGAGAAGAAACGCTCTTTTTACCAAGGATCTCGCCTCTCTGAAGACTGTTCTTTATATTCTGCTCCCCTCTGAGCAGTAATGCCTGGTGCTGTGAAGCATAGCAGCCTTCGCACCCTGCGTGTCTTCCTTTCTTTGAATGTTTTCTAGCAGGAGAGCAACCAATCTGTATTTCCTACAAAAATTGGTTCCGGCTGCCAGGCTGGATGGGCTTTTGACGGATAGGAGAAGTGATGCTGTTGTGTAGTGTTTCTACCAACTGCGGCACCGAATGAAGCAGCACGTAATGTAGGAAAAGGACAAAGGGAGGTTGGAAGGCACAGACTGCCCGGCCTGTCCCCGGCTGTGACGGGGCAGCAGTGCTGGGGAGCAGTGCCCACCTCGTGCCGAGCCCCTGGCAGAGCATCTCCTCCTGCGCCCGCCTGCCTCCCACTGCCTCTGGCTCCTGCCTGCCTTCCGAGCAGAAGCGCAATGAAAGGTAGTTATTTCCGGCTGAGCAAATTATTGTCGGTTAATTTGCACCCCTCTGGTTTCATGTACAGCTCAGGTCCAGCATGCCAGTGCGCTGCTTTTACGCTGAGTGACAGGCCAGCGGTGCAGTGGTGTTGGGACATCAGTCAGCGCAAATGCTGGTCCCTGGGAGACCAGGAACCCACCTTGGGGGGGTTTAGTGTCACATTTACCTTTCCTGGGCACTGCCACTGCCACTGCCAGCTTCTCTGGACCTGAAGAAGCGGCTTCCTCCGTATGCCAGCTCTCCAGCTACCCTTCCAGACAAGCCTGCAGCCCAGAAAATCCCAAATAAATACTGTCCCCTGCAACACTGGGTCTGAATATCAGCTGCTCTTTCCTTTTAGAGGAGCAAGATTCAGGGCTTCTTGGCTTCAAAAAATTCAAAAGGAATAAAACGGAATTAAACTTTTCCGCCCATCTCGGGCTGGTGTGTCCGGTCTATTCCTGGCACTCTCCTGATTATTCTTGCAAAATCAGACCTGGGGGGCAGCTCCTCCAGCTTTGCTTCCCTTTCCCTTTGCCTTCCCCAGCAGCTGGTTCCTCTGAGTGAGCAGGGACTGACTCACTGACACGTTTTCTCTTCTCCTCGCATTAGGCTCTCCTATTAAATTTTGAATTCTGACAGCACTCTGCTTTAAAGGAAATGAGTTCCTCCATTAACCTCTGCCCTGCCGATGGGAACTGCAGACCTGACCAGCCCCTCTGAGGGGGGAGGATGGATGAAGCGGGGGACTGCCGGTCCCTTCCGACCCTGGAGAGGTGAATTCCAGCCAGCCCATCGTACCGCTGGCTGAACAACAGCCGCTGCCATCGCATTGAGTTGTAAAAGATAGGAAAGGTTTTATTGCCTTGTCTGGCAGTTTTCTTTAAAAAAGAAGAACTCCTCTAAGGAGCCACTCTAGACGTGCTGCTTTTACTAAGTTTAATGCTGTGCCTGGAGGTCCTGTATGCATCATGACCCAATCCTGCTCTCTGCTCCCTGAGTCCTTCATACCTGGCGGTATCAGTCTCTGCCCTTGGTCTATCTGAGCATGTGAGGAAGTGTGGTCAGGGGCATACAGAAGGCGTTCCACATGCTGAAAGGAACAGCACGTGTTTCTGGTGGGAACTAGCAATGCACTGGATGGATTTCAGCACACACGGATGGGAGAGAAGTCCATACCCCCGGGCCTGAGATCGTACATGTGCTTAGGTCCTACCATGATGCTCTTCACAGCACGTTAATACCATATTGGAAGAAGGTCTTCTGAGATGCTCAGTCTGACTGAGTATATGGGCACTTCTCTTTCCCATCTAGCTAACTTCTAAAGCATGGGTAAGATTTCCACTGTTTAGGTAACAAATACATTTCCTGTATGGAAAAACCCCAATGACTTGCCTATGCACTAGAGTGTATCTTTTGGCAGGTTCAAAACTGTACAACACATCTTAATGCTTGAGAAGTCATATAAAATACAGTACGTACAAGAAAATTGGAATAAAGAAATGGCAGTACATTGTAATACTGTAGCAGCCTTTTTAAAAAAAGTGATCCTGGGCATAATCTTTAATATCTCAAAACTCAGCCCTCAAGAATTACCATTCAGAGGGATAATAATTCACCAGCTATATCAGAGCATAACAAGTTCACAAGCAAAAATTCATTAAGGAAAACTCTTTCTTGATAAACTACAGTGAAAATGACTGGAGGGATTCACACTTGTGCCCTTGAGATGTGTCAGTTCTCTGGAAATTTAATACAGAATTTAGTGTTCTCAGGCACCTTCCTCAGAAATAGCAGAGATAAATCACAGCTATGCTAAGCCCAGCCAGCAAACTCCATTTCTTTCCTAAATCAAGCCCTGGTGTCCACAAAGTGAAGAAAAGGGGAGCGCCTGGAGCTACCTGGGTGTCTGTTCTCTGAAGGGGAGAGACCTATGGCCACAGACCCCCATGAGCTGTTAGCCCCGTGGCTGGTGCGGTACTCATAGGGGTGTATTGGCAAAAATGAATGACAAAGTTTCCACTATAAGGGATGTAGGATGTAGGACAAAGCACAGGAAAGTAACAGGGGGATGTCCAGGAAGATTTTCTTACGGTGAGATCGGTAGGACTGTGGAGGAACATCGGGCATGCACGGGAGACCTTTTCTACACACCACTCGCAGCTGCACCCGACAAAGCTCTAATACACGTGCAATGAGAATTCCCTTGTGTGCCCAGGGGCGATGGAGTAGCTGTACCGTATACATCCTCCAACTCGAATGTCACACTTTAAAATAGATCTTTTAGCCACAGAAGTGGGGTCTACAGATAGGGACTAGCTCTTTTATTGAAAATATTTTTTGTTCAGGGACACTCCTGGAAAAATTGCATTGATGTCTCGGTGTGAATGCACAATACATATCGATGTGTGGATATACAGAGTTCCTTCTAGAAGAGGACCCAGCCCTTGAATCCAGTAGAGCCAGGATTTCACCTTAACTTGGAGTGCTCTTTGAGTTTCTCTTGAGTTATGTTTTACCCAAATCTTGAGAAGAGGGCTTCTAACCATGCAAGGGCGACAGGGGTAGGGCAGCAATGTCCTCCTAAAATCTATTTCCTAGTGTGCAAAAAGCAAAGTTAATGGTGGTGGTGGTTAACCTCAAGGATTTGTGAGATTGCTGTGAGGACACTACTGTGGTATTTCTAAAGATTCATCTGGTTATCAGCATAGGTTGTTTTGTCACTATTTTGCTTCTGTTGAAGATAATCTTCTGGTGCAGGCTGTACGTTGACAGAGAACTCTGCGGTGCATACAGCTATCTCATCCTGTCTGCACACACCTGTAACCCAGAAACTTGTCTTTCCGTGTAAAAACACATCAAAACCATCAAGAGACCTAAAGTGTCATTAAGTATCAACTTTTACTCATGCACGGTGGCTGCATTTCTTTCTCAGCTCTTGCACCGAGTTGCGTTTTCACCCTGCGGGCTCCCGACGGTAGAGCCAGACTCGTACTCGGTGCGGAGGCGGCGCTGCTGATTTTTAGCGCTGAGGCTGAAGTGCCGGGGCCAACTTCCTAGACCTGGGCTCACAACAAGGGTATGCACTGACTACAGCACATTCCTCTCTGTTTAAAGGGAGATGTAATCGTTAGATATTAGTCCTCCACCTCCAGATGGTAGATGCCAGCAGTGGAAGGTGGGGAGTGAGGGCAGGCTGGGTTACTCTTGCTCCATTCTCTGTTTTTCAGTAGAAACAGAGCCAATCTCTACCTTTCTGCTGTTGTAACGTGTCAAAAGACACTAAGCACCACTGGTCTAAACCACTCAAATTGGATTTTACCTAGAAACAAACAGTAAGAAAACAAATAAGTCTTTCTTTTCCCACACAGAAATGACCAGATACGTTGCTGTCATCTGATGCACGGTTCACCCAGCATTCCGCTGCGTGGAGCAGGGGACCAGCTTTAGGGGTGGAGGACTGTGCCCTGCTCACGGTGTGCCCTCAGGCAGTTGCACCACACGCCTGAACCCTGAACCGCAGCCGAGCTCTGCGGGACAAGCTGCCAGCAAAGATGGTGCAGGTCCTCCCCGTGCTGCAGGAGGTCCTCGGAGCAGAGCGCATCACGAGAGCATCATCTCCATTCACTCCCAGATTCCTTTAGACTAGTCAAGAGTCATAAAAAGGCACCTTAGCTTCACTGGTAGTCATACCCATCCAATGTCAAGCCCACTTAGAGGCAATTGAGCCTGGAACGTATTCAACCTGTACAGAATTTACAATAAACAGCTATTAGACTCCAGTGTTGTTGACTGGAAAATATTGTACTCATCACTCCAGCTGTTTCTGATTGCTAGTTACAAACATGTATTATGAAATTTAGGCATTGTGGGTCACTTGACAGGGAAGATGAATGATGTCATCAGATTTCCTTTTATTTTTTCTGGACGAGTGATGTGGTGTTGCTGACATTAATATGCAAGAATTGTGCAAGATCCCTTCACATGGATCTATTGATCTGCACTTGAAACTGTATAGCTTTAGCACCGCTGTCCCAGGCCTCATCATTCCTGGAGGAATTGCTTTTAATTGGGCTTTTGTCGTGTGGATAGTGAAAAATGAGACTGAAATTTGAGAATTTGCTTTAACTTGTGGCCATACCCAGAATTTAAATTCAGATCTCCCATACAGAAAAAAAAAGAAAAACTCTAGTATATTCTATTGCCTACTCCATTATGTGGTAGTTAATAATTAAAAACATGCTGCAACTGCTTTTATGAATTCATAATGTGGGGATGAAGGATTACTGCAAGTTGTAATTTGACATATAATAATCTTTGCTGTATTTCAGTTATTTGCTAGTCAAGCTTAATTTCTTTTTTCAATTTTGATGATACAAAGGAAGAATTAGCATCTGATCAGATGTTTCCTTTGTACTTGCACAATTCTAAAGTGCCTTTATTTAAAAGCAAATAAAATTGCATACAGTTTGCTAGACCACCTCTTCAAAGCCTGTCTTATGTGGTATTGTTATACAACAGACTCCACCACCCCTCATAGACAGGACTGTGCGACTGGCTGCCTTGGGGACTGCTGCCGCCGATGTGACATCTCGGATCCCTTCAGACCTCGGGAACAGAGTCTGATCCATCATGAACTCGAGGGGGTTTTATGCCCTGCAATTTTATCCTTAGGTGGCTTTATTTTATTTCTGTCTCCAGATGTACAGACAACCAGTAG
The DNA here is from genome assembly GCF_964199755.1 of Larus michahellis. Lineage (NCBI taxonomy): Eukaryota > Metazoa > Chordata > Aves > Charadriiformes > Laridae > Larus > Larus michahellis. Next base: position 12,611,881 of record NC_133897.1, read on the forward strand.
GCATCTAACCCTTGATACAGCCACCAGCGCCGGGTAGCTCATGTCTAAGCTATGATCACTTGCACCATGCAGCACCTGAGGGCCCAACCAAGCTGAGCTTGCTACTAGCAGATGTGGAAACACCTCCTGCCCAGCAGCTTTACTGATGGGTAGGGAAGAGCACAGACACATAAATGGATTTTTCTGGAGTTAACAAGAGAGCCTGGTTTTTCCGAGTGCATTGTCCATGCTGGCTCTCACAAAGAGGAGCTCCTGTCCTGCCTGCTCCCCGGCTTGGGTGGCAAAAGGAAGAAATGCTGAAGCAGCCGGAATTACATGTCTGGGCTCTGGTAACTCCGAGGAGGTGGATAAAGGACAGTGAACCCCCATGTCCCAGCCCCCTGCACAGCACAGCCCATCAGCAGTGCCGGCCTTGTGCAGGACTCCCACTCACATGTAGAAGGACATTTCCCAGGTAACCAAATCCAAAGCCATTAGGGTTTTGGGGGTAAAAGCAGTGTTCTGGTTTCCACCTGTGTGCTTACACAGAGCCTAGGCCAGCAGGAAGAATCCCTTGATGTGCCCATATTGTTGTTAGAGGGCCCACGGCATGCACCCTACAGTGCCACGGCCATGCTGGACCATGTGTGGACCTGGTTGTGGTCACAGTGTTGAGCTCCTGAGGCCTGCTGGTGATACATGGGTACATCTGTACTAGTACCTTGAACAGTGCCAGGGAACATACCCAGGCACTGCACCTACACACGATGGATGGCCTGAAGCATGGTTTTAGACAGGCAAAGCAGCCCTTTCCCAACCAGGCGTAGTTCAGGTGTAGTTCAGAAGCAGGTAGCAGACAGAACACTTTCCAAAGAGGTGACCTGCATGTGGCTGCCCATGTTCTGGGGATTAAGGCGCTTTTAATCACAAGGAGATGGGCCACCATTTGCAAGCAAACAAGGCAGGAGATCACCCCTGTGAATGGACAGCAGTTCCCCTTCTGTCTGTGATGGCAAGTTCTCGGTGAAGTACGTTTGGAAGGTACTCTTGGGGCACTAGATGCAGCTGATCTCATCCTCTGGCTGCCGGGAGCTGCAGACTACATAAATCAGTTTACTCTCATTAAGCATATCTCAAATGTCCTCTTCTCACTCCCTCTTCATCCTACAGTGATAAGGATATCTTTATGAAGCGTGTGCTGAAGCTAGATGTCTGCCCCATAAGCTGGACATGTGCTTTTAGCTAATTTCTCCAAGGCTGCTTCCAAGGATGGAGGGAGATAGGGCCTGCCTGGTCCTCCCTCTCTCTCTCTTTCTGTGTGTCTTTCTCTTTTTAGCTGCTATAGTGGGTGAAGGGTCTGAAATGGAGGATGCCTGTCATTTGTCAAGCTCTGGTGTGCAGCCTGAACTACAAAAGGTTGCTGACCACGTGAGGTACCAACAGGGTCTCCCAAGTACCACGTGCAGTTTGGCGCAAAACCTGGCAGTTCCTGGCTGCAGCCAAGGACTGGTTTCTGACCTTCCCATGTCTGTATCCAACATCTTTCATGCAAACCAGCACTGCTCAGCTGTAAAAAGCCGTCTGTACTGCATATGTCATCTATTTCTTCATATTGCTGCTGGCAAATCTTCTTGCCAAAGAAGCCGTAGGTGCAAGCATGGTCCTTCCAGATGTTGACCACAGGCACAGCTGTTTCACGGCCAGCCAGACGTGTCTTTTTGCAGTGCAACTCTGAATGTGAACCATGTACATAACACAATATTGCATGTGAGACTAGGTAGAGGCATGGGACACTATGAGGCTTGCTTTAGATGGCATATAGTAGATACGAAAGGTCAACAGGAGCTATTTCGAGCCTAACATATACTGCAAGGATGGGATTTTTGTGTTCTCTAGTCTATGTCTGAGTTTCCCTGGTCAGGAGACAACTTATTTCTCTTCAGAGTAAGATTGGATGTAAACTAGTATGTGTGCAGGTCAGACGCTCTGGCAAGCTGACACCCTGCATGAGATGGAAACACCCCAACAAGACGTTGCAATGATCTGCTCTGTTGTCCTGCATAGCATGGACCATACAGTTTCATCAAGTGCAGTCTTCTTCAGGCTTGCAGTTTCTTCCAGAGCTAAACTATATCTCATGTTTACTCACTTGGAAAGAATTCCCCAACTAGAAATCTCTAGTTACATACCCTCGATGAACTCTACTTTTAGTCTGAATTTGACACTTTCAGCTTCTAGCCTTTTCCCTGTTAACTTGGAGTTTTCTACTCCCAGGTGTCTCTTTGTACAGGTATTTATAGGCTCTTCTCTTTGCTGAGATCGAGCTCATTTGATTTCTCATTGGAAGAAATTATCCAAATCTCAAATAATTATTATAGACTTTTTCTGAACCCTTTTACACTTGCCAACATTCTTTTAAGAAATGGAAATGAGAAGCGAGGAGCCAATACTTTGATCAGTACTGTTGCTTTCAGTCAAAATGACATTGTTTATGCCTGACATTTTGCTTTTTGGCTGCTGCAACACACTGGGAGCTCATGTGCTCCAAGTGACTCATCAGGCCTTCACAATTATTTTCTAAATCATTCTTTTCCTAGTACCAATCTATAACTATGACCTACATTTTTGTTTCATACATATATGACCTTGCCTTTAACTTCCTGACAGTGCCTGCTGTTCAGGTGAGCCTTAGTTTCCATGATCACCACATCACTCATGGGAGCTAACCTTATTAATTATGATCTCACTAGCTTTTGGGTCACCTGCAAACTGTTATGGTTAATGGAGACGTCAACTAACTTTTAGTTGTCTGGCACGTCTTGTTGAGGTGTGAGCACCATCATTGCACCCTGGCTGACTCTTTGGGAGCTCTGAAAAAGCGCTATATTTTGGAGGAGTATCCCATACCTGGGCTTTCTGGGGAGAAAGCTGCTGAACCCTGTTCCATGTGCTCCACTTTGAGGTTATGGCTTTCTGTTTGTGGTACCAGAAGCCATGTCTCCAAGGTTCCAGAGCTCACCCCAAGGTTGTCAGAAGGACTCAGAAGCAGCCTGAGTCACCATCAGGCTGTGCTTGTAGGTGCTGTCAGAGCCCTTCTGGAAGTGACTGCAGGCCTTTCTGCACACCCCAAAGTACACCATTGACCTTTTGTGTGTCTGTCTGGTTTTGCCCTGATCGTAGTCCCAGTTCCTGAGAGCACATAGAGTGGATGGTCAGAGAACAAGGGCTTCACACAAGGGCTTGAGACTGCTCTCAAAGTACAGTGTAGATGAGACCCCAAGTTCCTTCTTGTTACCTCGAGTGTTTGAAGATGCTGTTACTCTGACTGCGATAGCACCTTCCCTGGCGTGGTGGGTGCTATCTGGCTTGAGCATGCAATGTTAGCAGCTACTAGTGTTGTCTTTTTACTGCTGAGAACAAAGTGGACGCTGGGATCAGATGGCAACCCAGGCTTTGCAATCCAGAAGGTCTGAGATCAGCAGTATCCTACAGGCCAAGTGGAAGAGTTCTGTACTGGTAATTTGCACATCAGTTGTTTAATTTCCAACAAAATGCCAGTGACTGAATGTTTCAGGATCATTTCTCTGTGTCACATGCACAGGGTAGAAGTACTTCCCGATCATTAGTGTTAATACATTGAGAATAGGAGTAATTGGACGCTCCTTACCCCTCTATTTGTACTTTGCAGTCTCAGGGCGCACACGCTCTGGGTCAGACCATGGGCACACAGCAGCACTGCTGTGCCACCACTACAGCTCCATCTATAATGGAGCCCTCTGCTGGATCTCCTTTTGGGCTGTTTGGAAATCTGCTAATTAAGGTATTATTTCAGAATAGCACTTACTATGCAGGAATGTTGCAAAGATTAATTAATTAGGGTTTTTTTTTAAGTTGTGAAAATGAAAAGTGCTATCTAAGTGTTCCTAAGTATTATTAAGTATTACAGAGTAATGGTTCACAACCTGTTTTTTTCTGATATTTCTTTGCGGCTTTAATTTCCTAATCTGTACCACACAAATTTCAATTAACAGTAATAGTTCAGTACACCACGTGCCAAAGGATAATTCCCCAAAAATATGTGAAGTAAATTCTAAAGACAAGGACTGTTTTGTCATTATATAAGTATATATATAATATACAATATATAATATTATATATATATTTCATAGAATCAGAGAATGGGTTGGCTTGGGAGGCGCCTTAAATATCATCTAGTTCCAACCCCCCTGCCATGGGCAGGGACACCTCCCACTAGACCAGGCTGCTCAAAGCCCCATCCAGCCTGGCCTTGGACACCTCCAGGGATGGGGCAGCCACAGCTTCCCTGGGCAACCTGTTCCAGTGTCTCACCACCCTCACAGCAAAGAATTTCTTCCTAATATCCAATCTAAATCTCCCCTCTTTCAGTTCAAAACCATTACCCCTCAGGTATGTGTACATATATATACACCCACATATGTATGTATTGCAAACAGGTATGCATGTATATACATGTATTTTTATATATGTACGTATGTCTGGGGGCAATATGATAAAGGGAAGTTTTAGTAATTCTTCACAGATGACGCTGTAGTAATACATCCCCCCAGGAAAAATATGCTCGTCCCTTTAGGTCCACAACTCCTGTGTTTCTGACACTACCTTAGCAGCAATGATTCATGGCAAATAGGAGATTATATAGTAAATTATACACATTAAATCAGTCCCTGTCATAGTTTGCTACCAAAGGCCCTCCTGGATTTCACCCACTATTATTTAAAGAAACTGTGAAGACATTCAGGTACTTGTGAAAGGCTCTCTAACAGCTCGGTGACAAGGTGACCTTATACAAACCCAGACAGAAACTGGTAAGGAAGGCTTTTCTTCTTTCCTCCATCCCACTGTGATACAAATGCCACCTTTCCAGAGTACGGTGTGTTTGTGTGCCATATGCAAATACAGGAAAAGCGACAGCAAAGGAAAGCCTGAAATGCTGAATATCAATTCACATTTATGTCTCAGGGAGTTTTGTTGATTTAATGGCTAAGAAAAAAATACCGCAAGGACTTTCATATTGAGAGAGAATCAATGAAAGTTTAAAAAAAATTGAAGAAGAAATTAATTCATAAAACAAGGAGTGATTCTACAGCCACATCATTAGCAGTTATTTTTAGTTTACCTTCAGAAAGAATGCCGGTCAGCATTTCTGTGATTGAAAAGGTCAATGCTGGTGTGAATGATATATGGATCTGCATAGCCAGGAATGAAAGCTGTGGAAAGAAAGGGTTTGTGATGGGTGGAGAGACTAGCAGCTGAAGGGCTGGGGGAGAGGGAGGTCAGTGAGCAGAAAGTAAAGAAAATACAAAATTCAAATTGTGGAACATTGACTGCTTTGGTGGCCTTGTGTTCAGAGGAGGGGAAGCTCCTGTCATCTGAGGAAGTCTCTGCTTTGTCTCAGGAGAAATGTTCAGTCCTTTCTCTCGCCTCTATGACTGCAAGAATAGAGAACTGCAGAAATACCGCTGGCTAGCTAAAAACCAGGCTGCAACCAGCCTTTTCATGTTCTTGATTACGGCAGCTACACTGGTCTTCAGACTGACATGGTCGAGTGACTTGCAGAGCCAAAACCCAGTGCTGGCAGACACTCTGGTGATCCTTTAGTGCGATCTGCACCAGGGAACACAAATGACTCTTCCAGCAATTGCAACCCAGACGCACGGTTGTTACAAGCGCGTGAGATCCTGGGGCCACCTACAAAAGTCAGGTCCACGGAGAGTGAGTGGTTAGGGCAAATTGTAACAATATCAATAGCGCAAAATACAGTACTTGGCAAAATTATCACTACTGTGCCTTACACTATAACCAAAAGATCCTGCAGAATGACATAAATCTTCTTTGAAACTAGTAGGAGAATTGGAAGTGGCTGCTTTCGGCAGTGTGGCCACGCCGTGACTCAAAAGCACCACCTGCTGACTCTTCATACAGTAGCAGAGCTTCCCAAACTGCCATCTCCCTCAAATATTGTTTTATCTCCTTGCAGCTATTTGGCTATTTCAATGGGTTTAGGAATAGCAGGGTGGTATTTTTAAAATGTCACCGCTAATACCTTTTAACTATGTGCTGACAATGATTTAGCATTATTATAAAACCCAAAACCTACTGTCTTCAGTCTAGCAATGTGAGGATGAAGGCATTACTTTTGGAAAGGACATTAACTTAATTTCCAATTTTAGGTCAAGAATACACCTGTAGATAGAGTTTACGTCATAGCCGATTGCAGGGGCATTCAGATGTCAAACCGCTCACTTTCCAGGCAAAACAAAATAGGCATTTAAGTACAGGAAAATGTGCCTGCAATTCTATGTGCCAGCAAAAATTAGACCTGCAGATGTTCTCAAGTCCAAAAATCTGAGCACACTTGAAATCATTTCCAAACACGTGAAGTTTGAAAAAAGTTGAACATGAATATCTCTTACGAGTACAAAGCACATTCTGCTTTTTCACTTTAAGACATATCTACTCAGTGCTCTTGGACCCTTCTGATATTACACTTCTGGATCTTAAAAGCTTTTAAGTCTTAAACAAGGACAAATAAAATCATAATTAAATAAAATATTAATATGGCCCTCCTCTGTGTTACTTCCCAACACTGCTGTTACTCTTTGATCTTTTTTTATTCCTCTTCCTTTTCTCTCCTTTTCCTCTCTCTCTCTCACATGGAAAATTTTCTTGGGCTGATTCCTCCCGTCACCATTCAGGGAAAGCTCGCAGAAGTGATTGGCCATTTGTGAGTGCAGTTCAGTCATTAGGGCCAGTGAATTCCACACCTTGGGCCTCTGTCAAGAGCCTCTGATCACAAGCAGTCCCGGTGCCCTCCCTGACAACACTCCATTTTCCACGGAGCTACAGTGAGTCACGGGTCAGCAACGTAGGATGTAAAGTAATTTAAAACTAGGGCGCTAATTCAATATTAGAAAGTGAGCATAAACCCCCTCTTTTGGGCCTAAGAGACAGGCAATAGCCTACCGTGCCCTTCAGGTGTTTTGGAGAGCTGCCCAGGGCACACTGCGTTGCGCTGCGCACGGTGAGCACCTTCTTCCAGTAAAGCAAGGCTGGACACGGCTCCTTCTGACAACCCACCCGCTGATGCCGCTCTGCCGGGACCAGAGCGCTGACGGGGCTGACATAAGGCGCTATTTTTGCAGATGAATTACCTATTCCTTAAAGCACGACGGAACTCTGCCAGCCCTAAGACTGAGCGTCCATATTCAGAAAGATTAGCAAAGCAACTCTTTCCTGACCATAATAACCAGCAGGCTGCAGATGGGTCCCGAGGACTTTTTGTAATCTCAGGAATGTATGGTGTAGTAAGTGCCTGTAGGTGATCTGCTGAGGCTCTCCGCTCTTTCAGTTTGGCTGTTGACTCCTTGGGGAAGGTGGGTGAGACAAGATGTTTCAGAGGCTCCTCTGGGGGCTCTTTAAGGCCTTTGGAGGATTCTCACAGCCTGTGCTCTTGGTAGAATGCCTGCAGAGGACCGGGCACAGGAGAAGGCAGCTCTTCATGAGCCCTTCCCTGCCGGTATATCTCTGACCTGCAGCACGGATCTGCCCCTGCTTACCCTGATCCTGAAAGCGAGGGGTTCCTTCCATAAGGCCACCCCCCCCAGACTCCAGCAGCTGCCAGGCACGGAGCGAATCCCCCGCTGGCCATCGCTGCGCTCTGTGATACTCCGACCGCAAACCACCTAACAAAAGGACCTGCTCCCCCATCTCCATCTTGGTTGAGCTGTCTCCTTCCTCCAACAACTGTAAAGGGGAGCAGCTGGGAAAGACCTAACACAATATGTCTTTGTTGTACTTCCTTAATAACTTGAAAGTTTTCCCAGGCTTACACGGTAACGACAGCTATTAACATGCATATATTGCATTCCTGAGAGGGTTCCTAAGCGTGTCTCAGCCATGTTACCAAGACAGATGAGAAGGCATTACTCATCTGAAGCAGTATTGTTGCTCTCCAAAGCTCTTTGATCCATCACCGTGCCTGCCCTTTGTAATGATAATTTAGTAAGAGAGTCTGATACTTAATTCAATTTTGAAACTTCCCCTTATCTGCCTTTTGTGTGCTGATATGAATTGGCACCGTTTCAAAATAAAATCATGCTCTTGATATTTCAGATGCTGCAGGTATGTGTAAGCACTATTGCCTGTTTATAGCTTTATTTTCTGTATTTAATTAATGCAATGCTACTGGGTTGGCAGTTCAGAGATTGATGTTCTCTGATTAAGTCTGGAGGAGTTCCTAGAGAAGAAGCAGTAGTTTCTGTAACCACCATTTACCAATGTCCCTTGGTCCTTACCTTTTGCATCCAACCTACAGAGCAAGAGGTTAGGGAAGCTGCCAGGTCTGTTCAGGACCATATCTCTTCATTGTGATGACCAGAACGTGACTATTTTTCTGAAACTTGGCTACTGACATGGAGCAGCTTTTTGAAGCCAAGAAACCAAACGGAAGCAAAACTGTCTTCAGAATGAGTATTTTCTGACCAACCTGTTTGTTAGACTTAAGCTGCTGAAATCAAAAGGTGAGAGGGACTGTATATCGCTGCCAGAACAACAGGTTATCAAATAAACCCACCTCAAAAGCATTTTCTGTTAAGGAAACAGGAGTCTGAGCTTTTCACTTAGGCAAGGTTCATTGTGTGCAGTGTTTGCTTGATAAATTAGCTTTAAAACTTTAGCACATAAATACATAGGGACTGAGAGTGAAAACAGCTTTACAATAGTAGATTGTTGAAATGGCAGACAATCTTGATTTAGACTTTAGCTGAATTTGGATGAGATTCTACAGAATAAATGTACTTACAGATGGAAGACTCCAACATGAATAGGTCTTTTCATTTTGTAGGACTAGGAGGCAATTATTTCATCTATCTAATTGAAATACACCAATTTGCTAAGTATGTCCAACTCCATCAACCTGTGCAAAAATCAGATTCAGAATGGATACCCCAAATCTGAGTCTACTTTTGGAATTTTCTCTAACACTTTAGAGAAACTACGGCTATTAAGCCAATGCCGTATCTAGGCATGATGCAAATGCCACGTGTATCCTGCAGAAGCTTTTGTTACAGAGGGACGCTTGGGTGGCTCCCCGGGCAATGTCCATTCTTGTGCCCATTTTCCCCGGTGCCTCTCTGGACGATCAGCACAGCACACGGTCTGAGTCTTGCTGGGTGCTGTTAGTTGTTCTTGTACAAGGCATAAAAATAATTTTGCGGGGCAGTCTGAGTGTCCCAGACCAGCTATGGGAGGGATCTTTCCAGAAACCAGGGAGGTGTGGGGATATGCTTAGAGACGAGCTCCTTCTGCTCTAGAAAACAATGTTTTTGCAGGCAAAACACAACATTAATAAAAGTGTGAAGTTAAATCTCACTACTCAAGAACACTTGAAGAAAGCAGCCTCAAGTGGTCGTAGCGAAATGTTTACGAAGCAGCACGCCCCTTCATAATAGGGCAGCTGCAGCACCACCGAGAGACTATAGAAACAGGGATGGCTCTAACAGCATGTTTATGATTGAATAGTGCTCATATAGTCATTACTGAAATTAATTGCTGGAAAGGATTAGCTACCGGCTTGGCTGATTAGATGAATTCTTATTTTTCAAATACCTTACAAATTTCCAGTGCATGGGACAGCTGTTGGGAGCATTTCAGCAAAATTGGGAGCACAACGAAATAAAGGAAATGTGGAAGGAGTTATGCATTTAAATTTCTAGTACTGTAGAAAATTGTGCAATGACAGAGTAATACATGCCTAAATTCTGTCAAGTGGAACATGTCATGCCTTGTGTGGACAGAGGGGAAAAAAAAGGTGTGGAAGCCAAGGGAATTCTTAATTTTTAATCTAACTTGCCTTCCAAAGTACATCAGGTAATTTGTAATTTATTTAAACCCGATCTATTTCAATGCACGCCCACTTACTATTAGTGTCAAGTAGAAAACAGGGATAGACATGCAGGCTGCACTACCTGCCTACATTGGGACATCTTTCAAGTTCATGTCTTAGGTCTCTGTTAGGATCTTACGTTTGCTGGAGATGCACAAAAAAGAACAGAGCACAGGGTACAGTCAAGATCATAAACTGCTCCAGAATTCACTCAGACTTTGCTTTTATCTGAAATAATTTATAATTTAGCATGAGACAAGCCAACAAAGGCTACTATTTAAAAAAAAAAAAAAAAAAAAAAAAAGGGAATCTAGTAGGCTGACAGAGGTGAGGCTGCTCCAGCTCCATGGCCCCAGGCCCAGCTGAAGGTCGACCAGGTGCGTACCCGCAGTAGGAACACAGGCGCACAGCACAAATACACTTGTGGACATGGCCAGCCACACAGACCCTCGGCGCTCACATTATCCAGCAGCCAGGCCCTGGAGCCCCTGGTCTCCCAGTTGTATACACACACACATATGTGTGCATATATACATAAACCGACAAACAGTATGGACACACTGCAGTCCCTCCAGCTCCTGGCATCCCGGACACACAGCTCCTGTGAAGTGTTGCCCCTTTTCCTGCGGCAGGCACTTGGCTTCATATGCACATGCACAGAATAAATAGGCCCCTCAACCACAAAAATGGTTAGAAATGGAGTTTAATAAGGCAGGACAGACCGTGGTGACTGGGTGTGCAGGCCACGGTCAGTGTACAAGTGTACTGGCCAGCCTGTTCACATGTTACTGCCCTCTTTTATCCCCTTTTCTCTCCATTTTCCCACACTTTTTCCTCCCTTATCCACTTTAACCCCTCCCTTTCCCCAGCTCTGGTCCTTTCTCTAAACATCCGATATGTCCTACACAATCGCAAGATGCTCTTCCCGTCATCCCACAGGGAGTCCCACACCCCCCCAGGCAGTAACCCCTGGTCTGCAGGGTGATCCAGAGAGCGGCTCCTGGTGATCCATCTGGCAGTGCCACTTCTGGCCCACGGAGCTGATATTGCTTGCTGTGACAGCCCGGGGACAAGCCGGGGCAGGGGACCCTGATCAGGTTATTGGGGTGCCTTCCCCATCCTTGTTCTCTGCTCCTTTGCGCCAATGGAAATTAGCCTTTAATCACATAGCAGAACAGGCTGAGGATATATTTTGCCTTCACGGTCCTACGGGGCACAAAACGTGACTGCTCTAAGTCATAACAACAGGCCACGGCGTGAACCCTTGCTCACGGTTTGGTCTTTCTCTGGCAAAACCCCAACTAAATCCAATGTGTCGCTCCTCACGGCAGGGCCCTTCCGACCCCCCCCGCGGCCCCGACATGGCCCGCGCAGCACCCCGGGCTCACGCCCCAAGCGGAGCGGGAGCGGGACCGGGTCTGCCCAGCCCCAGAGCCGGCCCGGAGGTGGTAGGCCTCCTCACAGCCCCTCAGCCCCAGCCTGGCTCCCCGCCTCCCCGGGACGGAAGCGCCGGGCTCTCGCGAGAGGGACGGCCCTTCTCCCTCTTCCGGCGGCGTGCGGCTGGGCTCGGGCGGCCGGCATGGCGCTCTACAACTTCAAGAAGATTACGGTGGTGCCCTCCGCTAAGGTACAGGCGCCGCTCGCCCTTCCCCGTCCCTCAGCGCCCCTCAGCGTCCCTCAGCGCCCCTCAGCGCGGGGCGAGCCCTCCCGCCCCGCGGCGGCTCCGGCCTCGCCTGAGGAAAGCGCTCTCCCCCAGCCCCTTCCGCGCTGCCGGCGTGGCATCGGCCTTCCCTTTCTCCCCCCCGCGGGACCCGTGGACTCGCCCTGGGCTAGTGCTGCTGGGCCTGGCGGCCTGTACCATGTAGGGCGAGGGCAGGGGGGCCCTGTCAGAGGGGGGCCCTGTCAGAGAGGGGCGCCCGCCGCCTGAGGAGGGGTGATGCGGCCGCTCTTCGCCTCAGCGGGGGTGTCGGGGTGGCCCCACAAAAATTCCTCCCTTGTCGTGTTTAGCCTCATGGCTGCGGGCTAAAAAGTTTAGTTAAATGCATGGTTCGCGGGGTTTGGGCCTCCTGTGCTTCCCCGCCGGGTACGGCAGGACGGGCCTGCGGGCCCCCCCTGGGCCGCCGTGGGGCCGGGGCCGCTTCCCGAGGCGCTGCTGAGGTAGGGGTGGGCGGGAGGCCAGCCCTTAGTTAATGAAATTAAATGAAAATCGGAGAGAGAATGTGCCAACTGCGTTTTACCACCCGAAGGCAGGAACCCGTGGTTCAGGTGTTTTATCGTAAAAGATACTCTGCAAACCGTATGTGGTGTGGATATGCTTAACTGATCTGCATGCTCCACCAAAATAAAATTTATAGCTTTAGAAGAACTTGACAATTTGTATAATTAATAATGTTTCCTTGATTGCAGGACTTCATAGATTTGACATTGTCAAAGACTCAGCGGAAGACTCCAACTGTCATTCATAAACATTATCAAATCCATCGGATTCGGCATTTTTACATGCGAAAAGTCAAGTATACTCAACAAAATTACCATGATAGACTCACTCAGATCTTAACAGATTTCCCCAAATTAGATGTAAGTGTTTTGTCATTTGATCTAAAGGAACCTTGCTTCCACAGCATGAGGAATACCTCTTCAACAGTGTACTGGTTTTATTGGAGTTTATTTTGTCCTGAGCAACATCTTGCTGATTCACCGTGTAGATGATTTTGACTGATTCCAGGTAGATTTTACTGGGATTAATTTTAGGCAAACTTGTTCTGCAGAAATAGTATGTTCCTACTAAGAAGGGAAGACTAAATTGTGTCCATGTATGGTCATTGAAGGATGAATTTTACAAGGTGTTTGCCAGAAGTTGCTGTTGAATGAAGACAAAGAAAGTATGGGGTTTCTTAAGTATGTTGTGTCTGCTTATTTCTTCTTTGTGTATGTGTATGTAAATTGTGCTTGTGGTTAGTCTTCCCTAGAAAATACTTGCAGGAAGTAAGAAATGTCCAAATATATCACATTGCTTCCCATTTTCAGTACTTCAGAAGTTACTTTGACAACATAAACATCATTCTTGGCCCCATAAAGGTTAGTGTTGGAAAGTGCATAGTCTTAACTTCCCAACAACTGCAGCTGGATCCACTTGTCCAGTGGGGCTTTTTTGTAGGCAGTTCTCTGCTCATGCTTAAATTGTTGACCTGCGACCATATTTTTTCCTGATATTTTCATATCCAATGAGTATTACTGCAGAACTCCCACAAATACCCTCTGTATTTATTTTAACATCACATGATGAAATTTCTGCAAATAAATGCGTTAAGTAGCTGAAATATTTTGTTTAAAAGATTTGAACCGAAGATGCCGCTTCCTTGGAAATCAGAAGGATTTATTTGGGCGTTAAAGAAACCCTTCATATCCAGTCTTACACAGAATTTAATGTAGCACTCAGAAAAAGAGAGGAATTAATGTTGTTGCTGTGTTTCTAGTATAGTATGGGTTTGCTTTTAGAAACTACTTCTGCAGGCTTCTTGCAATTTCTTATTTTTTAAAAAAATGGCTTCAAAGTTGTAATATGAAGTATTTTACAAGGCAAAAGATGAAATGGGAACTCCATATGAATGAGTCCAAGACATGTTTGCAGAAGAAATTCAAACTAAGATTTATGCATTTAATGACCAAGCAGATTATTTTTCTTACGTAAGGTAGTAATGAAAACAGTTTGGCTTGTATCGTCATGTATTGCTGTACTGGAGAAAAAAATTACCTTACCTGGTTGCCAAGAAGTAATCATCTTAAAGAAAATATTAGACTTAATTTGATTTTTTTGCTTTTGTTTTAGGATATTCATCCTTTTTATGCAGATTTGATGAATGTTCTCTATGACAAAGATCACTACAAGCTGGCTTTGGGACAGATTAATATTGCCAAGAATCTAATTGACAAGTAAGGGACATTAATTTCTTCAGTTTTGTACCTGCCTGGTTGATAGTTGGCTAATTCTTACTCCTTGTCTCTGCAGTGTTGCTAAAGACTATGTGCGACTGATGAAATATGGTGATTCTCTTTACCGCTGCAAACAGCTGAAACGTGCTGCTCTGGGACGAATGTGCACGATTATCAAAAGACAGAAACAAAGCTTGGAGTATTTGGAACAAGGTTTGTGTTATAAATAGGCTAAAATAAGGTGTGTGAATTGGATGTAAAATTTATTCTTGCACTTAATAACAGTTAGAAGAACGTGTTTAATTCAGAGTATAGACACAGGAAACAGAAATAGTTTCAAAATCCCCAAATACTTAGAATTTATTTTTTAACTAAATAGTTTTCTCTTTGAAAATTCTTTAAATTTTATGATATTACTAACAGTTGCAAAATGTTTTTCTTTGCTTGAAAGTCACAGCCATGCTTTTATTTATCATTATTTTCACTTATATGTATTTGAAAAATAGTGCTAAACGTTTTCCAAATGTTACTCCTTACTTCAGGCTTATTATTCCTTCAGGTTATGTTGCCTGATATGATGGGGTCATTCTAGCTAAAAGACAGTGGTCTTCATTTTCTAAATACTTATTAAGTTTCTTTTTTTGTTGTATGTACATACTTGTGACTTTACCAGCTATTATATGTTTTCATAAATTATCAATGAATTTATATTTTCAAAATAATTATTAATTTGTATATAAACAATTCAGCATATGAATTTTTATTCCATTTCAGTAGAACTTAAATTACTTTAAAATATTTTTAACATTTCAGTGCGACAACATTTGTCTCGTTTGCCAACCATCGATCCCAATACACGAACTCTTCTGTTGTGTGGCTACCCAAATGTTGGAAAATCTAGCTTTATAAATAAGGTATGTAAATTTATTTTTTTTTTTAAATAATACTGAGATACCATTTAATTAAAATAAGGTAACATTAAACAATTTGATATAATTATGGCACTGTCTGATGTGAGCAGTAGCAAATTCAAATGTGCGAGTAGAAGTTGAATGACTAATGAATGACTAATCTGGTAGCCTTCTATGATGGGATGACTGGCTGGATAAATGAGGAGAGGGCAGTGGATGTTGTCTGCCTTGACTTCAGCAAGGCGTTCGACACGGTCTCTCCCACAGCATCCTCATAGGGCAGCTTAGGACAAGAGGTAACGGGCACAAACTTGAACATAGGAAGTTCCACCTAAACATGAGGAGGAACTTCTGTACTTTGAGGGTGGCAGAGCACTGGAACAGGCTGCCCAGAGAGGTGGTGGAGTCTCCATCTCTAGAGACATTCAAAACCTGCCTGGACGTGTTCCTGTGCAACCTGCTCTGGGTGACCCTGCTTTGACAGGGGGTTGGACTAGATGATCTCCAGAGGTCCCTTCCAACCCCTACCATTCTGTGATTCTGTGAATGGAATTCCTGGAGGGATAAATGGAAAATTCCACTAAATGGAAAATTACGATAGATTTCACTCTTAGAAATCGTATTTTCCAAAATAGCCTCTATGCCATTAACGTATTTTCTGATAGATAAATTCTGCAGAGAAGCCGGAATAATAATTTTTTAAGCTTTTTTTGTAGCAAAGGAAGTGTATTATAATTATGATATACTGCAACTTCTGTAAATTTTCAGTAAATGTGTGTGAATAAATCTCGTTTTAAGGTCACGAGAGCAGATGTAGAAGTGCAGCCTTATGCCTTTACCACAAAATCTCTCTTTGTGGGACATATGGATTATAAGTATCTGCGTTGGCAGGTAAGAACTGTTATTATTTTGCATTTTCTTTAAAGATTTAACTGGCTATAATCTGGTTTGCCATTTTGCAATTTGAGTTGTCTTTTTGTGTCTTGATGAGACACACTGTGTCTGAGAGCTGCTGTGCAAGGTACAGTGTGCCAAATGAGGGCAGTAGTCAAAATCTATTCTAAAAATGTGCATGTATGGGTGTCTTTTCAGTCTGAGGGAAGAATGGAAATGGAATTACTGCCAGCTCGCTTTTAATCTCTGTCAAATTCTGGGCCAGGTTGGGGCAGGGCCTTCCCTACTTCTTCGAAATTGGAGTGTTGGTTATTCCGAATCCTCATTCATCTGCCATTACTCCATATTCACATTCTCAGTTTGGCTTAGTTTTATTTATGACTGAAAGGAAAGAATATTGTTATCTTAAAAAAGATGATATTGAGCAGAAATCAAGCACATGTCCTGAAATAGTGTATCAATTATCCTGTAATAAGGCCTGACTTAATTATGTTAATTTTAGGTAGTAGATACTCCTGGTATTTTGGATCATCCTTTGGAGGATAGGAACACCATCGAGATGCAGGCTATAACTGCGCTTGCACATCTTCGTGCTGCTGTGCTTTATGTGATGGATGTGTCTGAGCAGTGTGGGCATAGCCTGGAAGAGCAAGTAGAGCTCTTCAGAAATATTAAGCCATTGTTTGCTAACAAGGTAGGTTTGCTTTACATTATTGATAAAACCCAGGTTTTTATAGCATGATAACTTGAATTATGATTCTTTTTTTTCTTTTTATTAGCCACTTATAATTGTTGCAAACAAATGTGATGTGAAGAGGATTGCAGAGCTTCCTGAAGAGAGTCAGGTTAGACTGCTTCTCCCACCTTTCTCTCTGTCTTCTGACATTGACAGAAATATTATGTGTGAATGTCATGGATAGCTATCATTTGTATCGGGCAAAAACTTTTACACGATCGTTTCTTTATCTGTTTCATAGTGTAATGGGAAGTAGCTTTTCTAGGTCTTGACCCATGTCTTTCTTCAGTACTGTCTAATGTGTATCCTTGCCTGAATCATAGAATCATAGAATCTTCATGGTTGGAAAGGACCTTTGAGATCATCAAGTCCAACCATACACACACAAAAAAAACCCCAAACCCTTGCAGTCTCTGTCACTAGAGCATGCCCTGAAGTGCCAAATCTAGACGTTTCTTAAATACCTCTAGGGATGGTGACTCAGCCACCTCCCTGGGCAGGCTGTTCCAGTGCCTGACCACTCTTCCAGTAAAGGAATTCTTCCTAATATCTAATCTAAACCTCCCCTGCTGCAACTTCAGACCATTTCCTCTGGTCCTGTCATTCTTCAGTTGGGAGAAGAGGCCAACACCCACCTCTCTCCAACCTCCTTTCAGGTAGTTGTAGAGGGCAGTGAGGTCTCCCCTCAGCCTCCTCTTCTCCAAGCTAAACATGCCCAGCTCCCTCAGCCTCTCCTCATATGACCTGGTCTCCAGACCCCTCACCAGCCTGGTAGCTCTCCTCTGGACACGCTCCAGCACTTCAATGTCCCTCTTGTACAGAGGGGCCCAGAACTGAACACAGCACTCGAGGTGAGGCCTCACCAGTGCCGAGTACAGAGGCACGATCACTTCCCTGCTCCTGCTGGCCACGCTATTCCTGATACAAGCCAGAATGCTGTTGATCTTCTTGGCCACCTGGGCACACTGCTGGCTCATGTTAAGCTGGCCATCCACCAGCACCCCCAGGTCCTTTTCTGCTGGGCAGCTCTCCAGCCACTCTTCCCCAAGCCTGTAGCGTTGCTTGGGGTTGTTGTGACCAAAATGCAGGACCCAGCACTTGGCCTTATTAAACCTCATACAGTTGGCCTTGGCCCATCGATCCAGCCTGCCTGGGTCCCTCTGTAGAGCCATCCTACCCTCAAGCAGATCAACACTCCCACCTAGTTTGGTGTCATCTGCAAACTTACTGAGGGTGCACTCACTCCCCTCATCCAGATCATTGATAAAGATATTAAACAAAACCGGCCCCAAAACTGAGCCCTGAGGGACACCACTGGTGACCGGCCGCCAAGAGGATTTCACCCCATTAATCACAACTCTCTGGGCACGGCCATCCAACCAGTTTTTTACCCAGCGGAGAGTACACTTGTCTATGCCATGATTCGCCAGCTTCTCCAGGAGAATGCTGTGGGGGACGGTGTGAAAGGCCTTACCAAAGTCCAAATAGACAACGTCCACAGCTTTCCCTGCATCCAGAAGGCGGGTTGCATGGTCGTAGAAATGTCGTAAATGTGAAACAGAAAGCAAGTTCTTCCTGATTTCAGAAATCTCTGACACTGTGAGAACTTTCAATTGCTACTGTCATTGGAAGTAAGACTGGACAGCTTTGCTCAACAACCATTTCAGTAAGAGTTCAGAAGCAGTGAGCACTAGACTGAGAGGTGTTGCTGAACAGTTGCAGTAGGAAGGTCCCGCTGGGCAACACGTTGTGTATACGCAGGGCTAATTCTTTTGTATCTACAAGTTGAAGGACACATAGAATTTGTGTTTCTCTCACTCTTTTTTTTCCTTTTTTTTTCTCCTTTCTTTTTTCCTTATGGGTCATTGATATGTGCATTATAGAAAGTACTTATTTGCTTATAAAAGAAGAAACAGATTAAATAGAACTGTAGTTTTAAAGTTTCTGTCATCGTTTTAGAAACGCATTCTAATAAAATAGTAACAACTTGCATGTATTGATACTGGATTAAGATTTCTGTTCTTCATGTATTGGTATTTTAAGACATGGGCAGAACGTCATTCATTTCTATTTTAGAAAATATTTGAAACTTTTGAAGCAGAAGGATTTTCTGTAATAGAGACAAGTACCCTAACAGAAGAAGGTGTAATCCAAGTTAAAACAGAGGTAGGTCTCTTTCCTCTCAATTTCATTCCAAATGAACAGCTAACATTTTGCCTTTGTATGAACTTAATCCCAGTTAAACTCTCCATTATAATGATAAACTTTAAGCACGTGATCCTTTATAGCCTATTGAGCCTCAGCAAACTTGGGTGCAAATGGAAAATTATGTATAGTACAAATCATAATTTAAAAAAAAATTGGTGAGTTTTTTCTGACTCCTGTTGCTTTCTTTTATTGTCAGCTCATTGTAAAAAAAAAAAAGGGGGGGGGGGATCATATGCATCTTCCCATGATTCGTTTCATATAAAATAATTCAGTGCTTTCTTGGGAGCTAGAGAGGTAAGAGGTTAGACGGAAGATGACATGAAGCTAGATATTTTGGGTTGAAAGCCTACTGTGTAATTTCTTGTATCAGAAAGGCTTCATGCCTTACCCAGTGTTGTAATGTGCCCTTTCAGGCCTGTGACAGACTGTTGGCTCATCGTGTTGATACCAAAATGAAAGGAAATAAAGTGAATGAAGTATTGAATAGATTACACTTGGCCATGCCAACCAAAAGAGATAACAAGGTAGGCTATGTGTTTACACTTTTTAGTGTATTCCCCAGTACTTCCCAGTACTCTGCAATGGTGATTTATAGCATTATAAAAGAATTTTTTCCCTTTCTTTATTGTGGTGGATTGTTGCATTCATTTCAGGAGCGGCTGCCTTTTATACCTGAGGGAGTAGTAGCACGTAAGAAACGCATGGAAGTAGACACACCCAGGAGGAAACTGGTAAGTGACATCTCTTAAATGGGAAATCAGCAGACAGTTTTCACATGTGCTATAATACACACAGTTTTAAAATTAGAAGGTAAATAAAGCCACGGCTGTCTTTGCAGGAGAGAGATCTTGAACTTGAAATGGGAGATGATTATATTTTGGATCTTCAGAGTAAGTATTCTATAACAGTCATCATTATTATTATTAAGCAGTAAAGTTGGCTATTTCAGTCTTAAGGGAGAATACCTAAACCTGACTCCTTTCAACTAAGTACCAGTGCCGCTATTTTATTGCATACTTGCATATCCTTTACTTCTGTTCCAGAGCTGGGATCTTCAGTGACTGCTTCTTTTTTCATAATGTCACACAGTTGTTTCCCCTTTTAGAGTCACAGACATATAATGAGTGATCTGATGATTCAAATATTTTTCCCTTTTGTTTTATACTGTGCTATATCATTAATTCTTGATGCTGTCTTTGTTAAGAAAGTGTCAGTGTGAGACAGACTGCATGTGTTTGTTTCAGTTGGATATCTCTTGTTTTTTATGGCTTGGCACTGGGTCATTATTGAACAATATTTGGCAGCAGGAAGGGGATCAGAAGTATTTGTGAATATGCCAAGAGATGCCATCAAATTCTTGCCACTTTGGGATACGTTGGGTTTTTTTTGTATTGCGGTCCGAGTGTTGTATTTTGTCATTGAACATTCTTTGAAATGATTTTTGTCTCTTTATTAACTTTTGTTATATTTTTAAGAATACTGGGACTTAATGAATTCATCTGAAAAATATGATAAGATACCGGAGATATGGGAAGGTCATAATATACTTGACTACATTGATCCGGATATAATGAGAGTGAGTTTTCCATTCTTTTTACACTTATCTTGCCTCTTTATCCCTTTGTTTGTTTAGTGTAAATTGCTATATTCGTAGATTAAAAACAGTATGTCATGAGAACAAGTTCTTTTACATTGTCTGCGCTTGCCATGGGAAAAGATAGTTTTCTGAATGATCAAGGACAGAATTTCAGAAGAATGGAAAATTACTTTACCTTGTCAGAATGATGGTGATCTTATCTTTTCCATCTTAAAATATGAGGTTTGCACGAGAAGTTATATTTCTTCATACTTTGACTATAGCCGGAAGGAGTGTAGCTATCAAACTTTATGTATTATTAATAACCTGAAATTCGCCCATCAAATTTGAGTCTGCTGGAGTATGATGCATGGAAATGGACTCAATTCTCAATTTATAACATTTTTATTTAATAATGAGCACTACTTTTATTTCTTGCTGGTTGTTAAGGAGAAGTAGTGAGCGCAGGCTATGGAGCCTGCCGGTTCTGCAGTCGGGTTTGTCTGAATTGCTGGTGTTCCAGATTCATATTAAATGTAGAAAGAGAAGGTTTTTTTCTAGAGTGTGTTTCCAGAAACGGCACAGCTAGCACAGTTCACAGTGTAGTACATCTGCATTCACACAGTGGGCAGCTTCGGGGCAGTCACACAGATACAGCCAAACTCTAATGCGATGTGATCAAGTCACTCTGCACAGCAATGTCCCCCGTAGGCTCACAGTAATCTCTATCACCAGCTGTGTGAAGTGTGGCTGGAGGGGTCATTATCGAGTAACGTAGTTCCTTTGAAGGGACTGCACGCTGTCATAGCCCTGGGCCGTGCAAAGATGTAATTTCAAGGATTGTAAGTCAAGGATTTGACGAGCATCTTTATTTATTTCATCTCTTCAAAATCTAAGAAACTGGAAGAATTAGAGAAAGAGGAAGAGCTGAGAGAAGCTGCTGGAGAATATGACAGTGAACCAGAAAGTGAAGATGAAGAAATGATGGAAATCCGACAGCTGGCAAAACAGATCCGAGAAAAGAAGAAACTGAAAATCCTGCAGTCGAAGGAAAAAGATACTCGAGGTCCGAGGATGCCTAGAACAGCTAAAAAGGCAAGTGTAGAACATATTCTGTAGTAAAATCTTGTTGATGTGTAATAACTTTGTGAAAACATAGCCATGTTGGGCAGTGGAGCTGATCACTTTTTCTCATGTTTGGCCCTCTCCCTTGTTACTTGCCTCCTTCTGTCCTCCTTGGAGTCCTGGTCACTACTTGGTTACAGAGGCCAAACCAAAGGAGTGACAGTAGCCCTTTCTGGTTTGTGTCACACAAGTGAAGATTCCATACATATTGCAGAAAAAGTTTTGGAGAATACAATTCAGCTTGTTTAATTGGGTTGCCGCATCGTAATTTTTTATTATTATTATTCTGAATGCAAAGAATTAGGCAAATTATATACTTAAAATCAAAATGATTTAAAATTTATTATGGAGCCCTCCCTATGCTGGAAAAGATTATATATGTTTCTTTTCAGAAGCTAGGTATCAACACTTTCTAATATCAGAATCTCTTGTGAACAGTCCAAGATGACTGCAGAATAACAAACTGATAACTAGACGTTTCTGTAAAATGAATCATGTTGATTTTGCACCCAGTATTTCTTATCTTCCCCAAAGCTTCTGCCTTTTGGGAGAAGGAAACATTTCTGACTGAAATACCTCTCTTTGTTGCCTTCCCCCTAAAAAGACAAACTATTTGGAAGATCTTTAGGGAATGCTGGGACATTGCAATCCTGTGAAGAAGGATTTAAGGGTGAAGAGAATTAAGTTGCAATAAATGAAATGTGAAGTTACGACTTTCATTATCTGCTTCTGGGATGTGCCAAAGGAATAAATACGTAGTGAATATAAATGGGCTTATGGTGGTATATATATATGAAGACAAAAAATAAGATTGAACCATAGTTCTTTGAAAGAAAGATGTTTTCTTAACTGTCTTTTTACAGGTCCAGCGGAAGGTGCTAGAGAAAGAAATGACTGATCTTGGACTCGACATGACTAATAAAGATGATGTAAGTTTTTGCTAGTTAAACACGATCAGGGATCAATTCAAAAAGGGATCAGTTTCAAGACATGTTGAATTTCATTGAGCACAATTGAAATGCGTATTACAGTTGGCACAAGAGAGAGATGGGATCTCAAGGAGAGAATAGGAAATGCAGATGGAGGCAGTTAATACTGGAATTTTTGAGTGACGTGATCAAAACGTTTGGGGTAGGCTGAAAAACTTATCAAGAATCACACATATATACGCACTGCTTTCTATTAGAAATCTTTTTGAATTTTTATAGGATTCAAGAACGGTGTTTGGCCAAATGTATTTAGTTTTCAAGTCTGCTTTGTTGGATGACACACTACTATGTCAGAAATAGTAATAATGAAAGATCAGGCTTATCTTTTTACAGTTCATTAATGCTGTGAGTTGTAATTGAAGTTTTTGAGGGCAACTGGCGTCTTTAGATGTAAGGCAGCTAAAGTACTTCAAACATAGATTTGCCTTCGTGAGACATTTCATTTTATCAGAAATCAAAAAAAACCCGCCAAATATTTTGTACAGCAAATCCAGCAGTATCATGGCTATCTAGGTCTTGAGACCTCAAATTCTTGAACTAAACAAGGAGTTAGGAAACAAGGAATGTCAACACTACACAGCTGAAGTAAGCATTTATGCTTCTCAGAGCTGACTTGCCGTATTGACTTAGGAGCGATCTTGGTGAGGAGGAATTTAATAGTTATGCTGTAGGATGGTAAGTCTTCATGTCTGAAATTCTTCAGAGCTTTCCTGTAGAGAGGACATGAATCAGGGTAGGTTTCTTCATTGCTTTTTTGCTGTTGCAAAATTGCTTTGGTATTGCGGTCCATTAATTGTCTGTGTCTTTTTATCCATTACTTACGAATCTACTCAGAAAAAAAATCAGAAAACTGGAGTTAATAATTGTGAAAAGAATATGCTAATATTCACCAGAATTTGAATATTTTTGCAGGGCAGAAAGGCAGTGAACAATGGTTGACAAAGTCTTTATGTTACTGTGGAATAACCAAAATAATATATCACAGCAGTCCACTTCCTGTTTTTTCATATTAGTCTAATTAGAAATAGAGCATGTCTGAGATGATTGTTTCTGTTTTTAATAATTAAAGTGATATTTTGAATTTCAGGCACATTATGTGAGAAGGTCCCGTAGTGCTACGAGGAAACGTAAACGTGATGAGTCTGAAACCCCTAAATCTGTGGCACGCAGTCGCAGCTCCTCTCGCACACCACGGGATGTTTCTGGTCTTCGTGATGAAAAGGTTTGTTGGAGTTATTTACCTGTATAGCAATTAAAACAGCATGATTGTACTTAACCATCTTCTGGGAAGCTTCCTACTAGGCTGGTTATGTTAGGAGTTCATCTCTCTTCTCTTTGCAGCTTCGTCTTCTGTTCGTTTGAACTCTCTATACTTCAAAAATGCCTAGTTCATTCTTAAAAATAAGTTATAATAATACAAACTAAGAAAGTACATTTTAAATTATTGTCTCTAAATGCAAGTTTGAAGGAAGAGTTCTACAAACTGTGGAGTTCCACCGTTAATAAGTTAGGAATTCCAGGGACAGCGGGATCATATTGTTAGTGTAGTGGAAAAAGAAGAGTTCCACTACGGAGGATTCTTGTCGCTTGCAGCGATACTGTTCCAGAGCTGCAGGTGGTGGCATATGTTGGGTGACAGTTAATGTCCTTGTTAAACTCATCTAGCTTAGTGGGTTTTTAAAAGGTAAAGCTAGTTACCTGAATTACTGAGGACATTACTCTGCATGTCTGTCTGTCTGTTTTTAAATAGATGGTGAAGAAGGTCAAGACTATGGCAAAGAAAGCTCAAAAGAAAATGAATCGCCTGGGCAGGAAAGGAGAGTCGGACAGACACATATTTGACTTGAAGCCAAAGCATCTGCTGGCTGGAAAGAGAAAATCTGGTAAAACACAGAGAAGATAAGCAGTCTTCTGAATTAAAACTAAGTTTATTAAAACTAATTTCTAGTCCTGTCTTCCTTTGTAGTCACATGGAGGGTATAAAAAGTACGTGGTTTGTGTTAGTGGTTAGGCTCAGAGGGAGAGTTTTGATTCCTTGATCTTGCAGTTCCAAGTAACACCATGAGAAATTTGTTGATACCAGTGGCAGAAACCATTTCTAAATAGACATAAAAAATTGTTCATTCCGTTTTCTTACTGCTGACTTTCCTGTAGCAGTAAAGCATTTGAAGTTCTATGTAAAAGTAGATTTAAAATGAGGTTACATGTAGAAACGTGAAGTATTTTTTCATGAGGCTACCATCAGAATTAAAAATGCACAGCTTCATGAGGTACTGCACCAGGAAGGTTTGGTTTTCTGTGTGCAAGTTAATTCTTTGATGTAAGTGATGAGTTTATGTTATGTTGTAGGTAAAGGCTGAAGTTGGTGGGGGAGTAACCGGAGACTGACATGTGCTGCGCAAAGGTAGCGTGTGTGCACTGAGCCAGTTTGGGATGAGTGGCAGAAGTACTGCCAGCTCGCTTAAGCTAAACGGTGACTGAAGCCGGAGGAATAACTGCAGTTCTAGTACTGACCTGCCACCTGTAATAACCTACAACAGCATGGGCAGGGAACGTTACAATTTACAACTTCTAATATTTCAGAATAATATTTCAGCTATGAGGATCAGACTGAAGTTTTGTCCTGAGCGCATGTCAATTATGGTACTGTCATCCTCTGCTTAGGAAGACATTTTCCCTTCAGAAGCTGACAGACAAAATTTCTCTATCTATTCAAGGCAAAATATATAATCAAATGTGAAATACTCTATTTTTTTGTCGCTAGTTGGTCAAGAACAAGGTAGGAATTACCTAGAGGTTAGTAAAATTATGTGTTGCCTGAACAATACACTTAAAATGCAGTTTTAAAGATTAAACGGGAATCCAATGTAATATGCATGTTAAAAAAATAAACAAAAAACCAAAAAGGTAAGAGGCAAGAATCTTTAAATTGCTATTTTTTAAGTACAACGGGGTAAGAAGAGTGTGCAGATGTCAGCTTTAGCATATTGGAGCATTATGCGTAAATGCATTTTGCTTCCCTCATGCTTTGTGTAGTAAGTTTGTTATTAAAAACATACTGTAACGCTGCAAAGAAGTTCGACGTCAAGAAAAAAATTAATGTCAAAACTTGTAAGTGATTTTGAAGAACTGCTTAGCAAAACAGCTCTTGTCTTCCTTATGCGCTTTACTTCTACTTCAGGTTATGCTTTGTCAGCTGTTGCTGCAAGCTGGCCTCTTCAACTAGAAAAGCAGAACTTGGTTAAAATAAATTCACCCCCCGCTCCCCCCATCCCACTGCTTCAGTGGCGTGTCATGGGCACACTCCTGTTTGTAGTGTAGTGATGACAGAATATTCTCATGGGGCTAAAAGTCTGGAAAGAAAACAATAGTCCAAGGTTTTATGTTAGGTATTTTAATAATAATCTTTTAAGATAATCTTTAATTTAAAAAGTATTTTAAGTACTTGAAAAGTCCTCTAATATATTACTTAGGCAGTGTGGCTGATGGCACTGAATTCAGGAGAGCTGTTAACACTGCGTTCCTGCTCCCTCCCCACTACTGTTTGCTTCGAGACAACACATCAATTCAGGGCAACACACAACAAATTCGGCTCTAACCTCTAAGTGTTGAGCCACTGGAGATGCTGGCACAGGGAGGCTTCAGTGCTGCAGCCACAACTGGGGTGTAAGGCAAACATCTTAACCATTGGAAAAAGGTAGTTTCACCGTGAAACCAGACACAGACTAGTGAAAAACCATGTTTTACATGCACAGAGAAGTGGCACGAACAACATCCTATTTCATCGAGATGCCTCTGGGAGAAGTTAGCAGGTTACTCAATATAGATTTCTTAAGTTAACAGAAAAAAAACCAAAACATAACTGAGCTTTTTTGGGGAAAAAAAAATAATCAACCAAACACAAAAATGTTTAATTCAAATGGAGATACCCTTGATTATTTGTATTACTAAAAAAAAGCCTTCCATTTTACTCCTGTTACTAGTAATTGACCGCAGGATCAAAAAGGATTAGCTCTTGCCCTCTGGTACCATTTCTGATTAACTGAAATTATGACCTGCTGTAAGCCTACAAATTGTCAATCTTGAAGTTTGGAGTTCAAGGGGTTCGAGTTTTCTGGGAATGACTTTTACAGTAGATGTTGCAGGAAAAAGAAAAAAGCTTGTATCGAGAGGCCTTTTGTTTTCTGGAAGATGGAGCCAGTCACTGAATGCATGTGCCTTCTCCAAACACAGGCTATGTTTACATTTGGTGTAATTAACCCCCCTTTATTTCTTTTTAAGAGAAGTCCAGTACTCGGCCATCGACTAACCAGAAAAGGTTGGTGGAAAAAACCCCAAACCAACCCCCCCAGTGTTTATTATCTAAAGCCATGACACGTATTGCAGCACTTCAAAACGAAACTCAGTCCACGCAGACAATCCAATTACTTAAGCTTTTATGTGTTTGGTTAATTATAGAGTACAGTAGCTGAAGAGATCTGCTTTCTGCAATTAAAATAATCCCAATTACTTTGAATTAATTGCTTTTTCTTCAGGCAACTAGTCTTCTCAACACCAATGCAGAACTCAAGCTCTTTTGCAATCACTAATTTGGAAGGCATCGTCACGCACAGCTGGGAAGGCACCAGCTCCACCCGCCTCTGCAGCCCCTGCCCTTGCGCGAGGACCTAACAGCAGCTGGGCACACAGGGGCTGAGGACCTTTCATACCACACCAGGCAATGGAGAAAGATGAACCCAAGGGGTTTCTAATGTTACCTCTACCCATTTTTACATGAGATTAAGCTTAACTTGCCCAGGAGGAACATGGCTGGGGGGAAGAGAGAAAAAAACACTGGTTATAACCATCTGTGTATAAAGTTACTTGTAAAACACACTCCAGGTGGATCACTGTTCTGGACTCAAGTCATGAGTTACCGAGACGGCACATCACTGCTAGCCTTCACCATCTTTTACCCCAGCTTTTTACATTCTGTGTATTTTTTCATGATCAACAAATTTGTTCAAGTTAGGTAAGTTATCCCACCACTTAAAAAGAAAGGTCTCTGCAATTAGTTTAAACCATGGAGTAATCTTAACTTCATTCTTGGAGGCTTTGTCCAAGAGCTGTTTCAGTTCTTTCTGTGTCACGTAGCAGTAGCTCTGGATCTCATTAGGATCGGGATTCAGCGTTACGTCCTTCCGTACAAACAAGATGTAGTCTATCTCGTGTTCACCCCAGATCCCATCAGACTTTGCCTTGTAGTGGATTCGCGTCAGATAGGAGATTTCTTCTGGAGTTACCTACAACCAAAACATTTCTCTAGTCAGACTCACCCTGTAATACTGTGAGTGGATTTCTCCTATAGTTTTTAAATAATGTTTACCAGACCTTAACCCACACGTACTGAAGCACCGATGAACGCAAACTCTCGCCCCCTACCTCCCAAGGAAAAGACTCGACAGCTACTTGAAGCCAAGGCCAGAACTGCGAACTGACAGACCACACCCTCATCTACCAGGGATCTGTGTCAGTGGCTCACCAGGTAATTAATTCTGGGGACAACCTAGCCATCGGGTCTCCCAGCAGCACACTGCTTATCCTGTGTCCCATCACACAAACATCATTAGCTACAAAAATGTGGAAAGAGATTTCGACCACAAGTGCAATTCAGCCAGCTTCACCCTGCTCCCTGGGCGCTCCCAAACCGCCACCAGAAAGGAAGGTACCAGGGCTGTGTGAATACTCCGGAAGAAACACCAAGCGCCCCGGCCACCCTGCTTCCCATAGGAAACTCAGGATTGCAGAGGGACTTGTATGTGGATGCTGGCATCAGCTCCCAGCAATGCCCTCCAGGAGCAGCAGCCATACAGCACTCTGCCATTGTCCCGGAGGAAGGGGGGCACATTGCCTTCCCCAGGGCAAGCAGGACAGCTTGCCCAGCTGGAAAACACACAGGCACCCATAGTCAGAGCTGAAGCAACGCAGCCCTTCATTACTGTCTGCTTTACTCTTTGGCTCACGTTTAGTTTGAGGAGTGGAATATTCCAAAATACCATTTAGCAATATCAGCTTTGAGACTCTGGAATGCAGATGAAGTCTCAAATTCACTAAGTTCTCTACATCTCTGAAGTGCTGACTCTGTCTGCCAGATGCAGTTAGTCTGTAAATTGGCAAACACTGGCAAGAATTCCTGTTTCTCCTTCCTTCCTTCCTTCCTTTACCTGCTCCATGGGAATTCCCAACTCCGCTTTCAGTCGTCTCTGTGCCGCTCTCCGAACACCAATGGCATTATTCTCTTCCAGTTCTAGTGGGTGGCTTAGAGGATGACTGCAACAAGTGTTGGTAAAACAATCTGCAAGAAGTCTGTATCAGTACATTTTTCACATGTATGAAGCATTGCAAAAAAACACCCCAAAACAACAAACAAACCAACCAAAAAACCCCGGGGAGGCAGGACATCACACCTTTGTTTCTCTTCTGTAGAGAAGGGTCAGAGAAGAAGGAGGATTATTTTCACTTCTTATTTTTCTTTCCATATTTTGCAGCAGGATTTGTCTGTACCAAGCACTACTTTGCACGTTAGTGTTCAATACACATGAACACACGCATTCTCATACCCAAGACAGCATCTACTTAGCTAGTTCAAAAAGCTTATATCCTGCAAACACTAATTAAAATGACTTCTGGGAGTTTATATGCAACAGATTATTGAAAATATTCCCAGAGCTTCAAGACCAGCTGACAATAAGTAAATAAGCAGTTTATACTTAGGTTTAAAGAACAGTCTATGCTCTCTGCTTCAAGTGTATTAAAAATTACTTATCAGTCATGTACAATAACTGTGATTGGCCAACCTTTTATCCCTAAGAGTCTTACCTCAAAAGCATCTTGAGAGTCAGATTACCTACAAACTACACTTGAGCATTTTGATTAGTTAGTGGTCAAGCGAAAAAAAATCCCTAAAGATTCCCTTGGAAGGAAAAAAAAGGTCTTTCTTCCCCAAGTTGAAGAGGGTTAGAAACACTTGAATTTGTTTTCCAACTGAAATCCTGAAACAGACAGCTTTATGCTTCCTCAAACACGTCTCATGTAAGCTATTATTCTTTCACTCCACTTATTTTTATGCCTCTCCGTTTGCATTTAATAGTTCAGGAGCCTTCAAAGAGCACGCACTTTGACCACACAGTCTCACTTTTTCTGTAGCTAAAAAAGCATTTAAGATGTACACAGATAAAGGTCTGCAGATCTCACTGAAACACAGCGCAACTGCTCCCAAGCAGCAGGGCTCCGCTACCGTCAACTACGCGTCTTCACCAGTGCAATGAGAACATGCTCCACAGCTACCACAGCAATTGCTTCAACTCCACTCACTAGGTCTTGCGGCAGAGCAAGTAACCAAGGCACACTCTGCACTTACATAAACAGGACCAAACAAGTCAGGGAACAATCATTTCCCCAGAGTATGCGTAACAATAAGCTACAGTTCCCAGTATCTTACTTCACCCATAAGTTAAGTGCATCTCGAACTCTTAAAAGCATCTCCTCTCCAAAGAAGGAAATTCTAAAAACTCAGAATGAATCACACTGCAAAATTAAGACTGCCACATTTTAAAAATATTGATTTAAACAAAGCATTTTTAGAAATACAATGTATTTCAGTACTAACCTGGAAACGTAATTTTTGCATTAGACCTCTGCTGCAGCAACAGTTTATTTTCTGTATTAAATAAGAAAACACTGAAAGCTCGGTGCAGTAAACCTAAAAACAAAAAAAAACATATACAGAGAGAGCAATTTAAAAGGAGAAAAAAAACATATGAAGACAGAGTTGCCCTCATTTTGGATAACCTAAATTTAAAATTCATACATATTAAAAAGCAATGATTTGATAAGAAACCTCAGAGTTATTATTAAGGTTTCTCTGTCAGCTTATGCATAACATATGCAATTAGAAGGGTGTAAGAACAACAATGCAACAGAAGAGTTCTACTAAACTCAGTCAGTTCACCATTCTGAAGATGTGCATTTGAGCAAGTTTCTAAGGAGGGCTCAGCATCCACACATTTACTACCAAAAAGAGATGACTCAGAAAGTCCTAAAAAATTGTATGGAATTTCAAGAAGCTTCAGGAATTGCAGAAATACAATATCCCTTAAAAACACTAAAATTGCTGTTTTCTGCAACTTTTGAGTTTGTTATTCCTCGCTCTTCAGGAAGATGCTTCCCCTGAGTGTGGAAAAGGAGGTCACAAACTACTGTGAGAAATTCACGAATCTGACCAACCCCAAATAAACCCCACAATCAATTAGAATGACGACAACAACAAAAACCTTTCCTATTAGCAGTATTTGAAGTAGAACTCTGTGTGAACTACTTAAAAAAAAAAATTCAAGTCTCTTCTACTTGAAAAGAACTCGGCAAAGAAGCAAGTGTTACGCTTTAGAAAAAGCTGCATAGAATCAGGTATCTGTAATGGGAAAATAATACTATTTTATCATCAAAATGTGATTCAAAAATATTTATCAAGACATACAGTTTATATTTGCAATCACACATTTCTCCCCTTTGCTAGTGCATCCAACTGTGTGTTACTCCATATTGCAGTATTTTTAAAATTAGATATCGTATGCTGAGGGAGGAGGGGGGTGTGGGGAAGAACTTGCTCTGGTTTGATCCAACGTCCACCTGAGATTAAGTCTTTAATTTAATCACGACTACACTTCTGAAAATATTCCATCCGCTCAACGGTTCATTTAGGAGGTACGCAAACCGTACCTTTGTCAATGTTTTCATTCAAGTGACAGTTTTTCTTGGTATCCGCGCCAATCTTATTATCGTTTTCATCGATAAGGATGCACATCTCTGCCAAGAGCTGCACCTGCTGCTCATCCAGGTGATCTGTGTTTACTTCAGGCATCGTGATGGCAGCACGCGTTCTACTGAAAAAAAACACAACGAAAAGAAGAACCATTCAGTAATAATAACATCACCTATAAGGTTATTTCTGGGCAGAGCGTAAGAGATAATCAAATGGTTAGGTTTTCCAACACAGTGTAAACTGTGCACCAAGTATGTTTTTGGGTTTTCCGATATGGCGTAAATTGTGCATGTATTATATTTTGGGGGTTTTACATGGAGTTCTGAAACTTCCTATCCACAATACCAAATGTTGCAATGCAATGTGCAGGTACCTAGAAGATTTCCTCTTTTGTTTCTCTGAAACTCCACGCAGCAGCTGCTCCCGGCCAGACGTGCCAAGTGGCACGTTTTGATGGGCTGGTAGCATAAGAAATCCAATTCCGAATTCCACCCGGAACAAATGCCACCGTGCCCGACTCCACGGCCTCTACGTGTTCTGCACCCTGCATTTATAGCGCCAGACAGCATGTGTACCCCCGCCCCCCCCATCAGTAAGAACGAAGTATGTACGATCCCCTGCCCAGGCACTTCCAAAACACCCCCAAACCCCACGCTGGCTGCCTCTGCCCGCCGCGGGTGCGCTCCCGCCGGGCCCGCTCCCTCCGCAGCTGCCCGGCTGCCCCTCTCCCCACCCCCGTCCCCTCACCTCTCAGCCCAGGCCTTTCCCCCGCACAGGCCGGCGGCGGACGGCAGCGGCTGGTGGCGGCAGCGACGGCCCAGAGGGACAGCGTCTGGGCGGTAGCGGCCGGCGGTAACGGCCCGCGGCAGCACGCGCCACATGGCCCGTCACCCTGCCGCCGCCAATGACAGCCCCCACAAGCACCAACGTCACCGCATCGCCCGATCGCCCCACTGCGGCGCGGGCTGCCCAGGAGGAGGGACTAACAGCAGCAGAGGGGAAGGGCGTCGAGCGCGGCCAACCGCAACACAGGGAGGTAGAGGCGCTGACCAGTACGGAGAGGGGATAACGGCCAGCTAGCCAATGGGAGCGGGGGAGCCGCGTCAGGAGACGGCTCCGCCCAGCAGGGCGCGGCCATTTCCGGCAGGGCGGTGGGCGGGTAGGGCCGTGGCGGGGCTGCGCGCTTTGTACGGGTGGTGCGCTACCGGGTGTCCGGGTGCAGAGGGTCGGGCTCCGTTGCCTGCTGAGCTCCGACGGCGAGGCGCGGTTCCGGGACGCTTTTCCGTCAGCGGTCGCCAGTGAGGCGGCACCGAGGCCCAGCGCACGCAGCTGCACGGCGGAACCTGGCCTAGGCAGAGGAGGGGCAGGTTGGCCAGGCTGGGCCTCGGTGGGTGCGGTACCAGCCAGGCCAGGGCACGGCAGGAGGGCAGCCCCCAAGCCTCATCTGGGGAGCGACCGGTGTCTTACTGTGCTGTTGCTGTGACCTGTAAAGCTGAGAGGAGCCTTTAACTTGCCTTTGTAATCAGGAGGTTTGACTGTTTCTAACGTCAAGTGCTGCTGCTTGTCTCCACCCACTCGTGGAAACCAAAGGACTGTACCAAAGCGCTGTCTCCTACAGATGGGCACATGTTTGTGACAAACAGTTCCAGGACTGAATTTCTGATCAGTTCTAGGAGTGTTCTTTCAGGTAGATGCCATAACCATGCGACCAGAGTCATAGAGCTTTTTGTTTGTCTCTCTAGTACATTTAATCTCGGACGTTTTTCTTTACTCCATAGTAGCACCCCGTCAATTAAAGAGGTCAAGTGTGTGCCGTGCAGATCACAGTCTGGCGCTCCGAGAGGTGGGGAATACTGGCCAGTTGTCTCCCCTCCTTCACTGACAGCTACAGTTTGTAGAAGACAGTTTCTGTGTTAGTCAAGCTCTGAAATTGCCTAACTCATTAAGGTTTTTAAGGGACAGAGAAAGAAATACCCAGTTTATGGATAGGAATCAAGCATAGGCAAGATGTCAAGATGAACTGCTCGGATAGAGTAGTTCTAGATGTGCCCAGATATGCAGTCTAATGGTGGAGGAACTTCAGTACCAGCCTCTGTAGAAACTTCACACCACCAACTGAGTACCTTCTGAACAAGAATTCTTTTTCTGGTTTGTCGCCTGTCCACAGATTTGGATTTATGGTTAGATCCCATAAAAGGCCTAGAAATGACGTTCCACAAGTCTTCGAGGCATTACTCTTTCTGATTGCCTCTCAGCTCATGTTCTAGCATTTCAGTCTGGTTTGGGTTGATTTTTCCTGTGAACAGGACAGATGGCCTTTCATTGAGAAATACCATTAGCAGAACCAAAATGTTCAAACTGATAGTTAATATCTTACAGGGTGTACGGAGCTTGATGAACGGAGAGCAGGAGGTGATTTAAGCGGAAGCCACTTGAAGCCAGCACAGAGCATCAAAAAGAAAAAAAAGTAAGAATATGCCAGCTGCTGCATATCCCTTTAACTATAGAAAACACAACATAAGAGCATTAATGTTAATATTGTATTATTCATAAGTACATTACAAATGTAATATTAATTAACACAAGAACATTAATAATAATGCACTCTGAAAAAGGACTAAAATGTACAAAGATTACTTTTTATCCTGAGTCACTGTTTAGCATGAGATCACAGGAACTGGAGATCGAGCTTTGTAGGAATACTGAAAACATCCTTCACCATATTGATCTCTTGCTAGTTTCATTGTTCCAGATGAAAAAAAAAAATGCATCAAATTTTTCTTCTATCATTCTAATGCAACTAAAGCTACATAAATCTGTGAAAAGTACTCTTAACTACTGAGATGGACATTCAAACCAGCATCTCATATGAAGACAACAGAATTAACCGACCCTCCTGAGAGTGAAGCTCTTTCGGAATATAAACTTCTACCCTAAAAACCAGAGATGGGATCTATTTATACTTGGGGCACATATGACATACATGAAGGAGCAGAGGTACGCAGTGACGTTCAGGCTACACAGTGGGGGGATACCAGAAAAGTATCCCTGTAGATTATGGGGAAAAGAGATTTTATTTTTCCTAGTAATAACTATTGAGAACTTCCATACAGGCACTTTAGAAGCTGACTGTCAGAAACAACTATAGTTCCTGTTTTGGGCAAACCAACAAAACACTTCACTTGGAGTGATGTTTGTGAGCACCAGGTCTGACAGGTCCTGGTGGATAATGAGAGGTTAAAGGGCAGCCAAAAAGGATGAGAGCCCCAAAATAAACCCTTCTCACAAAACAGACAAGGGAGAGACCTCCCAGGCCTTTAACCAAAGACACTTTCAGGATCAGGTGTTTTATGTCACCTGTATCATCTTCCCTCTTGCTCCCCTCCAGACTCGCCTTGTACATTCAAACAAGCTATTTGTCTTGGAAATAAAATATCCTCATTTTTTGTAATGCGTTTGTATGCGTTTCATTGAAACCTCAGAACTTCTACTCCACCCCACGTAAAGAGAAGCATGTCTGAAGTGATATATGCATTCCTTTGAGACTCGATTTCCTTTGAGACTCGATTTAATTTATGCATCTCTTGAAGTCTGCCGACTGTTTCCAAACACACTACTAACGGGCAAAAAGCAGTTTCTTGTCACCAGTGGGAAGTCTTTCATTTCACCTGAAAATCCAACCAGCTGCAAATCACTGATAGAATCTTGCTATCTACTAAGACAAAGGGAAATGCAACCCCCACCAAACTGGAAGAAAATTCTCCAGCAAGTTAAACACGAAGACGGTAAACCCCAGAATGAAGTAAATGCTGAACAAACCTGGGATTTGACCCCAGCCTAGAATGCATAGACTCTTGAGCCTCTCCTCAGTTTTCAGCTTTGCCAAGAAAAATTTAGGCTTTTTTTCCCACCCTTCACATCCAACCTGCCCTTTTTAAGCTTCCTGTTTACTTGTTCTAATGTTTAAGACCTCCAGCTCACCCTTCTCAGTGATAGACCTATGCTTGTTCCTGGTCTCCCTGAAGAACCCTTCTCGGAAGTCTGCTCCTGCCCTGGAGTCACAGCTCTTCAAAAAGCATTTGTCTAAGTGATATGCTTATGTGCAGAGCAAACAACAGCCTGTTTTTTTTTTCTGAATTGGGAGGTAAATACCTCCCAGACCTAACTAATCTGCTGTTGTTCGTTTCACCCTTCTTTCTTAAAAGGCCTATTTCAGGAAAGTGGGTTGGCTTCAGCCTGCTTCAGAGAAGACAGATGGCTTTATAGTAAAAATGTAAGACATGTATGCTAAATATATAAGTAGGATGTTGTATTTGCATTTAGTTTTGCTATCTCAAGTATGATGGAAAGGGTGTTATGATGGATGGCTTGCAAATGTTTTTGTATAGCATGAAGTGATGACTGATGATAAAGGAAACCGCTCTTCTGGGAAGGAGTTATTAGGAGGTTTCCTATATGAAGGAAGAAATAGCCCTCGAGCGCTTTTCTCCTCTAGATCTATTGTTCTTTTTCTTTCGGTTTGAGCTCTGGACAGGAGGCTCTGCCTTTTCCTGCTACTTTTACAAGTTTGGAAAATCTTAATTTGGGAGATTCATCTATTAACCTGCTCTGTTGCTGGTTTCCTAAGCCTTGTATCTTGTCTTCTCAAGTCCAGCCACAGGCGCAGAAGGAGGTCTGGAAGGCGTTTTCCAGGACAACCTAATTTTTGCCAATCTGTGTACTGTAGTGACTATTAAAAAAGCTTCTTGGCTGTTGATAAGATGCTAACTAGTACCGTCCCCTGTTTCCCTAGGCTCCTGTATTGCTATCTGTCTCTTGTTTTAAAGCAAGTAGTTTGTGAAAAGCAGGTGGCGTCTTTTGTTCTGTACTTGTTCCTATACAGTACTCAATGCCCGCTGTACTCAATGCCCGCTACTCTTGTAGTGCCATGACAAAACCAAACTAGTAACAGGGCTAGAGTGACAATAGGCCACTTGCTGTTCTTTTGTCATGAAAAAGCAACTGCATCCGCACAAGGCCTGTTAATTTTCAGGTCAGAGTCACTGCATATCAAGGAAAAAAGTTGTTTAAGCCCCTGTCTTATTGCAGCATTTTGTATTTCTTCCTCAGGAAAAAAAAATGGTCGTATCTGTATTGCCCCCTGCTGCTAGAGAGTGAGCTGCTCCAGAGGATAAGTCACCAAGTGTTTTCCCAGGGAATTTTCAAATGTGGATCCTTGTGCTCTCACTGGACATTTTTTTCCTTCATACTTATAGCTAAAACTGTTATGGTACTGTAGTATTATATTAGGATGAAGTAATTTTGGTAGGAATAACGAGGTTTAAACAAATGTCTAGTTAGGAACCGAGCAGCTGAGGACTGGTGTTGTGACTTAGCTGAGATAACGGCAGCGGCACCAACTATAAAGAGAATTCAAAGCATCAGTGGCATTTGGTCAGGTTGTGTTCAGGCTTCCTCCCAGGCAGCTCTGTTCTGCCTCTTGTCCATCTTCTTTTGCCTGTTCTGTCTCCTGCTTTTCCCATCCTTAAAGCCATTTAGCTACTCATTTTGCTCCCTTCCTTGCTCCTTTTGCTGGCTTTGAAGAAGGGAACAGGCTAAAATTATGGTAACTTCTTAACCAGTTAGGCTGGTTATCTCATAGAATGACCTCCAGTAATTGAAAAGATGCTAGTAAATAGGTAAAACACGCTATTTTTGTCTGCATCAATGCAGCTGCAATTAAGACATGACTGCACAGAAGGATGTAGAAAGGAAAAAGAAGACGAAAGAGAACAGCAGGCGTACTTGTAGCTTGGAAGCACATGAAAAGAAAATGTAATATTTTCAGCCCTCACTCTGAGGCACATATTCTTCTGGCCTTTTCACAGACCTCTTCTGAGGCAGCTAGATAATCTGCAGTAAGAGAGAAAATAATTAGGCAAAGGCCTCTTGACTTTCACAATCTGCTACAATGAATAAGAATTTTAGGTGAAGGCTTCTTCTAAGTGTTAATCAGCAAAGGAATTAATCACATTTCAATTATGTGTTGTAAGCTTCAAAGTGAACAGCCTACTTGCAGAATATAGTGGTTGGCTTTGATTCACTGTTTCTGTCACATCATCTGCAGATGCCGTAGAAAAAGTCCAGATTCAGTATTATCCAGCCATTCTATATTAAAAAATACGGAACCCCAGTGGTGTTTCAGGAAAGTTTCGTCTCCCTTGTCAGTCCGCAGCGGTCCACTCGGGCAACACTTATGATGAAACACAACCCAGCCTTTTAAATATCAGCATTGTTGATGAGGCAAGTTGACGCCGGGGAGAGGCAGGTTGACAGTGAATCGTCGAGGCGGGGGGAGGCGGTCGTGCCGCCATTTGCCCCCCTTCTTGTCGTTCTGGCGGGGCCTACTGCCGCGACGGCGACCTTCTCCAGGCGGCCGCTCCGTGTTCCGTTACCACACCTCGGGTCAAATGCAGCACAACGGGTTGGCAACCTCCGGTACCGAGCCCTGTGCCGGTGGCGTTTCCGAGCCTCCGGGGCGGGGAGAGGCCCGGGTGGCGGTGAGGAGCGGCCCGTCGCCATGGCGGCCAGCGGGGGCTGCTTCCGCCCGCCGCCGGATGTCGCCGGGAGGGCTCCTCGCCACTGAGGCGCGTCGCTGCCGGAGCGCGGCGCCGGGCTCGTCGCCGTTGCCCCTCCCGCCCTCATCCTCCTCCTTCCCTCCGTCGTTCTCGGCCCTGCCCCTTCCCGCCCGCCGCCCCGGCTGTGGCTGACAGGTGAGTGCGGGGGCTCGGGGCGCCCCGCTCCCCTCAGCGGGGCGCAGACCCTCCGCCATCTTCCCGCCCGGTGAGACACCCCCCCACACTCCCAGCCGGCCGCCGACGGCGGCAGCGGCTCCCCCGAGGAGCTGCGGGCGCAGGGGGAGCCGCGGGGCCGGGCAGGGCCGGGGGTGGCGGGGAAAGCGCGGGCGGCGGGCACGGTGCCGGGCCCGGTGGCGGGCCCGCGGCGTGCGGCGGAGCTCCCGCCTCGGCACCCTCTGCCCGCCCGTCGTGCTCCGGCGTGTTTCCGCGTGAAATGACTTGCGCATTTTTTCTTAAAAAACGAAATAACCGAAAATAAGCCCTTCTTCCTCTTCTCCTATGTGGTGGTCTTTATTTTATATTTTTTTTTTAAGATTTTTTTTAACACGTCCAGCCCCAGGCTGTAGGGGTGGCTCCAGGTCTGCAGGCAGGGAAGGCGAGGTGCCAGCTGAGGAGACCCTGCTCGCGAACTTTGTTTATGTGCGGCTGCATGTCCTCAGGACGAGCCAGGCTTGGCACCTCCTTAGTCTGCAGGTTGAGTTCAGGTCCTCTGACACACGTACGAATGGAGTAAAAATGAAACACCCAAATTCCCTGAAGCGGGGCACAGACGCATGAGGAAGTGAGGTGCTGTTTGTGGTGGGGCAGGGTAGATCTGGCCGTGGGCAGCCGGGGGATCATAGAATTGTCTAGGTTGGAAGGGGCCTGTCAGCTCATCGAGTCCAAAAGATGTCACCTCAAGTCATAGAGATGACTTAGAACCTTCTGAGACGGGTAAACGTTATGTCTATAAAGAGCCATTTGCAGTATTTGTCTCTTTTCCTGAGCTAAAGAAGGTGAAAACAGATTTGAGGGAAGAATTAATATGCTTAATGTAACCAGAGGTTGAGCATGTTAGGTTCCAGTTGTAGAAGGGAATTAAGTAAAAAGATTGCGCTTATGCAAAGACAAGGAAAACTTTTTCAAGTTAAGCCTTGAACCGTTGTTTAAGGAAATCTTGGTGTTTGCAAGAAAAGAGAAACTTCTGTGTTTTCATCCCTCTTGTTAAATCTTCCAGCTTGTCAAAATTTGTTTCATTATAGCGTTTTAAAGTATGCTTTCTGTAACAGTAATTTGTGGAAGATTTACGTAAAGAACTGGTGGAACAGCTTCTTTGAAGTGATTCAGTGTCATTGAGTACACCTTGAAATTATACAAACGGCTATTGTTCAGGCACCCATTTTGCAACATCACAGCAGTGTCTTTCTCCTTAAGCAAATTTCTAAAACTGTTTTCCAAGCAAGCCTGCTGTTGGCGTTTCTTATGGGATATTTGCTAAAGTGAGCTGGTAACCTCAAGAATCCTCAAGTATGGTTTCTAATGAGTAGTTTAGGTTAGATAAGATCTTGTGTGAGTGTGTCAGCCCTAATGTGTCTTCTTGTAATGACTTTAAATGTAGCTTTGTGTGTTGTGGACTTGGGCAATTATTTTAACAAAAGGTGCCTGCATCCAACATTTGGGGTTAAGGCCACTGTAATGTGGGTTTGTTTGTTTTTTAATGCCAGTTGTTTATGTGTACGTTTGTCCCTAAACTAGGTTTATCATGTTAAATCTAAAGGTAACTCTTTCTAAGGTGAGACTGTAATATAGTCATGCTCTTCCACCATCTTTCTTTTAAATTTAGGACTTCTTGCAGTCTCTAGTATGGACTGAAATGCTTGATAGGGTGGGTACAGTCATGGCAGAAATATTGTGAGTGTGGTGTCTTAAAGTGTCTTGAAAGAAGAGCTTACTTCTACAAAATCCAGAAACTGCAAGCGAGAACTAGTATGTGTCAAGTAAGGAGAAATTAAGCACTATTGTATTTTATATGTTTGAGATGAGATTGGGATCGTTTTATGTCATGGAGCTAAGTTTTTAAGTCTTGGAGCTAAGACTTGTCTTGTGAGGTGAAGGCCAGGGTGAGGGGCTTGTTCCAGAGATTACTGTTTCAAACCTCTGCAGGGAGAGTTTGTACTCTGTGCATGACTACTGAGGAACGGACAGGAATCAAGATGGTCTCCTTGCAAACCAGAGTGATTTGTTACTTTCTGGTCCTTGAGTAATACCCACTGACTATTTTAAGAATATCTTAGTATTTCAAGATGGAAGGAGTGGGTACTTGCAGTGCCTGTTGGAAGATTTGGTAGTTCTCTGTGGTAGGCCATATGAGGAAATGCTTCAAGAATGTGCTGTACAAAGGTTATTTATTGGTGCTTCAGAAAAGCTTGCTAAACGTATGATAGCTAGTGTCAAAGTTACTTGGTTTTGTTATATCTTAAGCAGTAAAAGATTCTAATTTACTAGCAAGTAATATATTGCCAAATGAAGAGCAATGACATTAGAGGTCACTCTGCTCGCATGAAAGCGTAATAGCAATTTATCTAGTACATTGGAAGTAAGTACCTAAATATTGTTTGTTTAGAGACTAGCACAGTAGGATTCTGGCCTCTGACTGTGGTGCAGTGCTTCCTTAAACAAATACCTGGTTAAACTGCCTTTGCTCTTGAACTTCCTTAGGATTTCTCA
Source organism: Larus michahellis (assembly GCF_964199755.1). Lineage (NCBI taxonomy): Eukaryota > Metazoa > Chordata > Aves > Charadriiformes > Laridae > Larus > Larus michahellis. The sequence goes on from NC_133897.1 coordinate 12,652,280, forward strand.
CCCTCAGGTCTTGTATTTGCATACCTGTGCATACATGTAGACTGCTTTTAAGCTATTAGGGATTTGCTAATACAGGAACAGGAGCTAAAATGTCTGTGAAACAGCTAAGGAAATAGAACAGGAAATAGCCTTCAAACATATTTTAGGATTTAACCAGCAGTAAGTAATTTAGCAGGACCTGATGCTGTCTGTGGAACTCCTCAATAAAGTCAGCTAATTAATACCTGTTAATAAAACAAGGTACAATATATACTCATAGGTAACTAACTAGCGTTAAATGTAAGAACATATTGTACCCTATACCATCTAATCTAGCCAAAACAGCAAGCATGCTCAGCGAGCTTAGGTGGCACAGATCTCAAAGGAGAGTTTTAGGCTTTCAGGACATCAGCAATTTTACTTAACAGGTCTTGGTCTGATAATTATTACTAGACCCAGGCAGGTTTCTTTTATATTCTAAATTAAAAAAAAAAATTACCCAAGTTTGGTAATTATTGTTGTTTAATTTTAGTTAAAATAAGTCTGTATGATTGAGACTATCATTTTCTTGCTTTAGTAGACAGTTTGGCAGGCTGGGTCTGAGCTGCATTTTGGTGTGATTGCAGCATTTGCTGACATAGTTGAATTAGCAAGATCAAAGCTTGCTAGCAGCAAAACTGGGCTGGCTTATGCTTGGAAGCTGATGTTAGAAGCTTGCTCAGAGTAGTTACTTACTAATGTGTTAAAGCTTTTATTGTTGATTTCCAGCTGTATAACATACTTACAGTTCATCGGTGCCACTTCTTTACTATACTTTCTATCAAAAGGAGATTGTCACCTTTTCAGTGGTTGGATGCTTTCCCCATTTCCTTTTGGTGGAACACCAGTTTTGTTTGAAAGTATGCTGCACTAAATTTAGAAAAAAAAAAAAAAAAGATGTTTTAATGCTTGAGTGGATTTCATAAGATTTAAGCACACTTATCAGTGGTTCTAGCATCATATGTGATGATCTGGAATGGTTTTGTTTCCTAAATATTTATCTTTAGCAGTACAATTAGTCTTACAAAGAAGTCTGTTTAGCCTGATCTTTCTCAGGTGTGCAGTATTCTTGGAGCCTGCACTGAATTAATGGCACTTGAATGTACAGCATCCTTGAAACAAATTGTTCACTGAAGACCTCAAAATGGAAGTTTTACTCCTTTAAATTTGATTTCTTTGCATATTAATAAAGATTGTAGTGGCGTACGTTGATACTTAAATTCCCTTAACTCATGAGTAATGCTGTCAAACCGAGTTACATGTAATTAAGAACTTAATAACTATAATCATTCTCCTGTCTTTCCCCTTTCCTTCCCCGCTTTGTGGAAAAAAACCCCATGTTAATTGGCATCTTTGTATCTTAAGGTTTCAATGTTGCACAGGACAATAATTACTATTGTAAAAAGCCTTTGTTTCTTATGTAGTATACACTGAAATTTTGTTCTAAACCAGGTTTGAAAATGAGATACCTGAGACAGTCTTAAGAGGTTTAAGAGCACACACAAATACAGTAAAATTGTTTCTGTGGTTTTTTTGGTTTAGGCGCGTTTTTTTCTTTTTTCTTTTTTTTAACACAATCCTTTAAATATTAAGTATTACTATTGCTAAACTCTAAACAAAATGGAGCAGGGAGATCTTGTGTAAGACACATTGCTGAAACTTCCCGATGCTTTCTCTTTACAGACTTGCGTGTTGTCTTGAATGAACAAAAAAGGCAATGCAATACTGTAGCCATTCTGTCTGTGCTTTGACACTTCTTAAAACAGATTTTCTCCCTGGCTTCAGCAGTGTGCATACCCCAAGAATTCTTTCCTTTCAGCAGTCTGCTTGTTCTGTGTTCAAGAGTAGAAGAAGTAGGCAAGTATAATTAGTTGGTTGCTGCAATGAATTTTTAAGTCTAGTAAGACCAGTGTGTGCACTGTTGTTTGGTGCCATTTCTCTGTTGTAGCTGAATAAAGCAGTACTTGATTACACATCTGCTCGTTACTGTTACTCTGATGAAATATTTCCTGTGACTGAATACATAGTAACATCTGCTACAGAAAGGTAGGTGGCAGAACTTTAATTTAACACAATGTAAAATATGCCATGAGTTTAATTAAACAGTATAACTGAAATACCGAAGTATCTTTGCATTCAGAAAGGAGTAATCACCTGTGGTCTAGATGTTTTCTAGGACATCTTTTTCTTCCCTACTTCTGATGATTGACTTTGTCAGAAATTCGTTTGCTATCGTTCTCTTGAGACTTTGACAGGTTATTATGTGAAGAACACTATGCAAATGTAGCATTTTCCAAAATGATTGAGCAGAATAGCTCAATATGTCTCATAAGCTCACTTTTTAATAACACAGTACTTGTGAACTGACACCCTTAATAAATATAGTTTAGTAATACAACACTCTTCCCCTTTCCTGTTTTTTTTTTCCTTGAAAAGTACTTCTGTTCAGCTTTTTTTACTCTTGATTGCTAATTTTTAGGTTTTGTGAATTCAGCTTCATTTGGCTCAGGAAACGAGTCCCATACTTCTTGGTGATTTTTCATCCTACTTCTAGAATTACTAAGTAGAAGGAAAGTGAATTTAGTGAATTTATCTTTTCAGAACCCATGTGTAACACTCAGAAGTTATGATTAACTACATCTGACTAACAATATATAATAGGTCATTTTGAAGCCTTTTTTTCTTACTTCATTTGTCTGGGATTTGGTGCTTATCCTTGACGTGTGTTGATGTTTTCCCTCACCTCCCCCTTTCCTGTCGTCTGGTGTGTTCTAACTACAAAAGTTTCAAAAATGTGAAAGACTTACTGGTTTGTATACTACTGACTGTTTCACTAATCAATATTTAATATGGTTTTCATAGGATATGTAACATGACACTGATATTCTGGACAGGTAATTTTCATTGTTTGAAAACCTTACATAATAAGGGGAATCAGGTAACTGCTAGAAATGAGCACCTTATTTATTTATTTTTTTAGTATCATATTGCCAAGGATCTGTTTTGTGAAATCTACTCTTGAAAAACCTGCAGCCTTTTACTGTTACAGTTAGCATCAACATAGTTCTGAAATTGTCAAAGTGAAGTCAATATTTAAAGGGACACTGTCACGTTTTTAAACTGAATTTACATCCTGAATAAATTATTGCTTGCTTACTGAAAGCCTGTAAGGCTATTTGGTGGAATTCAGAATGATATTAAAGGCAGTGAAGCTAGTCCTCTTCGGCTTCTCCTTCCTGTCCTCTGTATGCACATGCCTGCTTGTTGCCTCTTTGGTTTCAGCTTTGCTGTGGCTGTGTGTACCCTCTGCAGAGCCTGGGGAAGAGCGTGCATGCTTCCTCTCTCCAGAGCAGCGCATGAGTGACGTGGTCACGCTGGGGCATGAGGAGAGCACAATTTCTGGCAAGGACACTGGCTGCAGGTGAAGTGCTGCTACCAAATAGATATAACAACAGAGGTGTTTCTTACCTAAATCTCTTCTGTTTGCTTATGAGCTGTGAAAGTAGAAACTTTTGTGTAGTTAGTGCGAGAATTTCACTATGTAAAAAAGTAATCTCGTGTATTTGACTGTGTCCCTTTAAATTCTATGTGCTAGAACGTATAGCTGCCAAATCTATGTGTACTGATACTGAGTGGTGCAGTTGATTCGCTTGAAGGACGGGATGCCATCCAGAGGGACCTTGACAGGCTTGAGGAGTGGGCCCATGTGAACCTCATGAAGTTCAGCAAGGCAAAGTGCAAGGTCCCGCACCTTGGGTTGGGGCAATCCCCAATATCGATACAGACTGGAGGATGAAGGAATCGAGAGCAGACTGTGGAGAAGGACATGGGGGTACTGGCGGATGAAAAGAATCAGACATGAGGCAGCAATGTACGTTCTCAGCCCAGAAAACCAGTTGTAACCAATGGTACGAGAGAGACGTGGGCCTGTTAGAGCGGGTCCAGAGGAGGGCCACAAAAATTGTCAGAGGGCTGGAGCACCTCTCCTATGAAGAAAGACTGAGAGAGTTGGGGTTGTTCAGCCTGGAGAAGAGGTGTCTCTGGGGACACCTTATTGTGTCCTTTCAATACTTACAGGGAGCTTATAAGAAAGGCAGAGAGAGACTTTTTACCAGGGCTTGTAGTGACAGGACAAGGGGTAATGGTTTTAAACTAAAAGAGGGTAGATTTAGATTGAACCTAAGGAAGAAATTCTTTACAATGAGGGTGGTGAAACGGTGGCCCAGGTTGCCCAGAGAGGTGGTAGATGCCCCATCCCTGGAAACATTTGAGGTCAGGTCGGACGGGGCTCTGAGCAACCAGGTCTAGTTGAAGGTGTCCCTGCTCATTGCAGGGGGTTGGACTAGATGACTCTTGAAGGTTCCTTCCAACCCAAACTATTCTGTGATCCTACGAAGCAATCCAGAAAAGGGTATTTATTGGTGAAGTCCTCTGAAATGAAGTCGGTTGGCAGCAAAGAGCAAATGGAAGTTAACATAGTTAAAACAATGCTTGGTAAGGCATAAACCATTTTAATATCTTGGTGTATAACTACAGCTCAGGAGACATATTTGACTTAGAATTAGAAATTAGATTTTTCTTTTTTTTTTCCCCCACAGCTTAAGTGAAACTTGTTAAATGATTTATGTGATTATATTTAACTGTGTATGTATAGATATAAAACTGTTTAACACATCTATGTGGTACACACAATTTGGTGCCTCAGGCCTTAAAATGGTAACCCAAACGCTGCAGAAACTGTCAAACTGAAAGCCACTGAAAGAGTGGTTCCGAAGGGAGATAGGAAGGAGGGTGGAAGAGAGGAGAATATACATGTGTGTGGGATCTGATCATGTTTTGAGAAGAAACAGAAATGTGATGAGCACTGAAAACCTGTTCCTAATTCTTGACCATATGTCCAAGAACTGGAAGATACTTAGTGAAGCCCAGAAAATTGGCAGTAACTTGTTTATGGGATGGGCTTTTTTTAGTTTCAGTCCTGTCTTTCTATGGCAGAGGAATCTAGCCACAGTGAAAAAAGACATCTAGTCAAATAAGAAACTGCCCAATGGTAGTTCTTTCTCTTCTTTCTTCTTTAATTTGTGAATATAGCTAATTAGTTACTACTGATTAATCACACATAAAAAGCTCTGATGGGATTAGGTGCAGGGAAGGACTGTGCAGAGTCCAGAGGAAATGAAAAAAGATCATTTCAGTGCAGTACAAGATACTGGTGCAACCTGAATTTTATTTTAGATTCACTGTGGAATTGGTGTCAGGTTACTGGAACTCGGGTGTTCCAAAAGCTAATTAAAATACCAAGTTTTTTTAATGAGAAAATTTGAAGATGGATGGGCATCAAAACCTTAACTAAATCTAGTCTCATTTTGATATAAATTTATATATATTTATATATTTTAATGTTTGTGGTATAAAAACCAAAGCAAATTTAAATCTGTTTTTATTCATGGTGCATACTGTGTTTTTAGTAAGATATGCTTTTCCTTGGCTTTATGATATGTTAAAAAGCTGAAAATACCATGTCAAAACCACCAACCTGGTTAATGGCTAGTCTTGTTAATAGCGCTGGTGCTCATTCCTAGCTTGAGATCTAGCGTGTTGGCGGATCTTAAATTGGAAGCGGCCCTGGGTTTGGTTTAAATTTTCTCTGAGCAACTTATTTAAAAGGAAGCTCAGTTGCCTTGTTAGCTTTGCCAGCTCTGCTCTCCTATTTCTCTGCAAACTATTGCAGCTATTTGAAGTTGAAATTGTTGTTTCAGAAATCATTTATGCTGGAGAATGAATTTTTATTTTGTTCTCAATGTTCATGATTGAAAAATTTTGAGTAATCAATCCTAAAACATTTGAAATGTTTAATAACTGGTACTCCATGAAACTAATAATAATTTCTGCTGAATATCAGGTTTAAATTAAAAAAATATCCAGTAATTAATTGTTTGTAAAAATAAGATTTTGACAGTAAAGAACATATTCTCCACGTTTATGAAAGAAATCAAACATAATTTGATTTTTCTTAAAAGGGGAAAGCAGTAGATCATGCATGGTAATATTAATTGGTGATACTGTCAGGTGTTTTTAGGGATATTAAAGTGCATATTTGGCTTTAACAAGCTGACAAAAATTAACAACAACAGCCTGGTACATCAGGTGCACTTGTCACTCTGTTCATTAGATCATGGGCACTTTTACTATCAAGAAAGTGAAAATGTGAGCCGTCAAAAATGGTGGAAAGTAGTTTTCAGAACTTCTGTTATTAAAATTATTTTCTGCTTATGTTTAAACAATCACATCTGTTAAATTTTGTGTACTAACACTTGATTTTGCATAGTACACTTTTAACCTGACAGTGTCCCTAAATTATCATGTCTGTTTGCTTTCATTTTCCAGCTGGGTTTTAATTTTGCATGCATTTCGGTGAAATATAGTATGCATAATAGTTGTTTCCTGGAAGCATTTTGGGGCTGTCTCTGCTAGTGTTCTCCAAAATGAGCGGAATTTATTTTTCTTTTGTGAAGGTTTGTTATCTAATGACTACGTAATGCAGAAATGATTCCACTTAATTTACATATATGCGTATGTGTTTTTGAACTTAATGTTGTTTGAAGAGTAGCTGTAAGTAATAGGGATCCCTTCTTTTTAATGACAACCCAAACAACTCCAAAATTTAGTAGAACTAAATACTTCTATTGCGAGGAAAAAAAATTTAAACTCTAGTTAGTTTGGCAGAGCAATTTGTAATGTGTAATGCTTGTCCTTAGTTTATCATAGGAGCCTCTGTGAAGTTGTTTTTTTGAAGTAATGCCAATAGAAAGTGGAAGTTGTGCATCTGCTCGCCAAGCAAAGCAGAAACGTAAATCGCACAGTCTTTCAATCCGAAGAACCAACAGTTCCGAGCAAGAACGGGCAGGACTGCAGAGAGACATGCTGGAGGGGCAGGTAAGATAATATGCTGCTGCTTGGGTAACTGACTGTCTTCGGAGACTATTGATGTGGATGTTGATAGTGTTACAGGTTGTATTCAGATCTGTGGAGCTTTTTATTGGCTTTTGTGTATTTTTACATGAATGACAAAACCATGAAGAAATACAAAGAAACAGCCTCTTTATTTCACTGTACCTCCCCTCCACCCCATCTCTTAAAGTTGAAGATTGATTCTTGATTTCATAAGTTTGGATTTGGAATAGTAGTAACACAGGAATATGAATAAACCAAAATGTTTGTTATTACGACCCTGATAGGGAAGGTATTAGCGGGAACACTCTTCTGTGTTCCTTTCCGTAAAGTAAACAAATATTGCCCGCTTGACAGGTGTGAGCTAAATTAAATTTTTGTTTGTGGTTTTGTTTTTTGTTTGTTTGTTTTTTAATTTGGCTCAAATGAAGGTGTAATCTGAGTATTAAATTTAAGGGAAAGAACAACAACTGCAAACTTCCGTAATTTTCTTAATCATGTCAGTCTGTGTAGTGGATGCAATCCAGAGCCACATGGAGTGCTTCACCTAGCAATATTGAGATTAAGTGTTGGTAAGGCTCCTATAGGAAGTGTTTGAAGTAGTGCTGCCAAAGATAAGCAAATAGCAGTTTGAAAACTATTTACTGTCAAATTGAATATGCAGCGTTAATGTGTGCCTGGCAAAGATGATGCAAAACTTGATTTTTATCAGAGAGGTGTTTTGAAATACTGATGGTGTTTGGCTATGAGAAACCCCACTTTTTCAGCTCCGCAGATACTCTGGAGGAAAAACCTACTGTTCTCTCAGTGTTGTGACAGACTTTTTTTTTAATTGAATGTATTATTCAGTTAATTACAGCGTTAGTTTTCTGGGAACTAAGAGGGCCCACGTTGTTCCTTGTAGTCATCTAGAAGTCAGAGAATATAAGTATTTGGATCAAAAACTGTTAGTGCATTTCGGCTATTAAAGCCTTACTTCAGGAAAAGAGTGAAGGGCAGCTGAGAGGTCAAGCCACGTTGTCACTTCTGTGTAGTAAACCAAAATTTCGAGCTGTTTTAGTATTTCTTATCAAACTCTGTAAGTGTATTATGCTGTAAATGTAAATGTTTTAAATGTTTTATGTATCATCTTAGTTATGTTGACTTTAACCTTGAACAGCCAGTAGCAGATTCTAACAAGTACAGAGTGTTAATGCCCCTTCATAGTGGAGCTGTAAACCACAGGAGATCTAGAAAAGTACTTTTGCAGATAAACAGGTAACGTTATTACATGGTATTTTAATAAGCTAATTTAAATGATGTCAACTTTAAAGAGAGTAAAGGAAGTTGATGCATTTTACTATGCTAGTTACTTTAGGGCAGGTTTAGATTTGCTTATGTTTTCAGGCTCTGGGAAGGGGATTGAAAACCTTTACTACATCTCTTTCTGTTTTGAAAGTTGTAGGATAACTTAGTTTCTTTATAAACTTACTGTATGGAATTATTGGGTATTGAATCAGAAATAATTCTTCTAACTGCAGTGTTTCTCTCTTAATAGTGTTTCATTTGTATAGTATTCTTTTGTAATCAATTTTGGTTCAAGTTGGTTTTAATCGGGATCTGTTTCACGTTCTGGCTGACTGTGATTGTATGAACAAAAGTACTGTCTCAAGGGAGAGGCAGATGAAGATGCAGAAAGGAATATCCTAGGGGGACATAAGGAGCATAGGACGACTTCTTTCAGCACAGTGTCACAGCTTAAAGTAACTGTGAAACTGGTGTAAAACTGAATTATCCACAGAGCAGGTGTGCTCTACATCCTGGCTGTTTAGTCGTTTCTCTTGCTCTTCTCTTTAAAATTGATGTTCAAAAATAACTTACAAAATCGGGATTATGATAGACTTTTCTAACTGTTTCTGAAGACAATCATCTTGACTCTATGAACGAATATGTGAGTGAGATTAAATTCTGGTTGTTTAGATGCTGACTTGGTGGAAGGCTTGTGCTGCCCTCTGATGGCTAATATGCACACACTTTGTCCTAATTCAATTAGTTTATTGGAATGGAACAAATTTATTTTGGTTTGAGTTTGCTGGAACACTTAAGAACAAAACAAGCTATAATCATCCTTAAACTTGCGTTGAATAATGAAGTTCACTCAAATTTGGGTGGTGTCATGTGCTCCCATTCCCATGGGAGTTTGTACTCCCGTTCTAGTAACGCTGCTTCTGTACCTCTAGACCTGAAAGGTTTGTGCTGTGGCAGAAGCTGAGTCAGTTTTCTTCTTTTGCTCGTAGCTGATGATTTCAAGATCTTGAAATTACATGCTTTTGCTATTTTTATAAAAAGTAGATGTTGCTGATGGGCACAGTCCCCGTATAGTTGATAGATGAACATTGATATATTGGTAATATGGTATACATGATACCATATTAATTTCACTTCAGAATTTGGTAACTTGTTTCCTTGCATAGATATTTCTCAGTTTTTGAATACAGATGCATTATTTACAGGTTTGTCCAGTAATAAGTTGTTGTCTTACTGAATTCTGAGATGACAGGTTAGCTACACTCCAAAGGAGTAGTTGAGCTTTTTCATCATTAGGGTAAGGCTCAGTTAAGTGGAAACTTCTCTCAAAACAAAACAAAAGTTTATAGCTGCCTACCTAGATAAATAATAAATGCAGTAAGGCAACTTACATATTGTGGTAATTACACATAGTTGGTTTTGTGCCTTGGAATTGCTATGTTGATTATACTGAAGAAAAAAAATCAGCCCTCCTCTGTGAATTTGCTTCAAAATACTTTCTGTGAAGAGGAGATGCTTAAATAATATCTGGGGAGGGCAGGATTAGAAATTGCAGTTTCCTTCACACTTAGTTATGGTTAGTGACAAAAGTAGGTAAATGTTGAAAATATGTTTAAAAGCTTAGTTTGTCTCAAGCTTTGGTAATAAGGTGCTTTGTGATGACAACTTCCTAACCTAATGCATAGTCAACTTCTGAACTACTTTGTCAACCACAGGTATTCTTTTGTCTTGAACTGGAAGCATCTTGACATTGTATTATACATTTCTTCCCCCTTTTTTCTTTAATGAGTTGTACATGGATCTTGGTTTTATAATTTGTCTCTAGTAAAAACAAAAAAAAAAACCCACACGTGATTTGAATTCTTGTCCCTTGAAAGAGAAAGAGTATGTAAAATGAAAAATTTTTGTGATGCACAGAGCTTTTTGTTTTGTGTTCTATGCTAGTAGTAGTTTTAATTTCTCTGTTTGCTGGGAGATGGAGAGAACTGTTAAAATCAGCTGAAGATGGAAGGGTATCTACATAAAATATGTGTAAAGAAAAATATAAACCCTGATATTTTGCCTCCTAGGATTCTAAACTACCATCTTCTGTCCGGAATACACTCCTTGAACTTTTTGGGCAAATAGAGCGGGAGTTTGAAAACCTGTATATTGAAAATTTGGAATGTGAGTATCTATTTTTTTCCAGCAACGTATGAATTTTTTGGATTTAGGATATAGTAGCACTAATTGAGATGCTTACCCTGGATAGCGTACTTAGTGTACCTTTTCTGCGAGGAGTTCAAGAATTGTTTTGAATTTGTATCTTTTCAGAAAAATGGCTTTCTTAGCTCTTTGACACAAGTAGTGAGAACTGATGTGTGTCATCCTCCTTGACTCTTAGGCAAAGAAAATGAAGTATCTGTCTCCTTGTCATTGTAGGCTCTGGTATATACTCCGTTCAGGCATTGAAGTTTGTGGCTTTGTTGTATATTTACAGGCTTAATTTTAATGATGTAATATTAGTAAATAAAATTGATCAAGTGCCTTGAAAAAGTGTAAAATGTGGTGTTTCCGGGTCATACTACTTAGTACATTGCCTAACCAGCACCTGCAACTACTCATGAATTTTGAAGTAGAGCACTTGGATAAAAATTCCAGGTGGTATCTGCACAGAATGTTCTTTGTTTAATGGCAATGCAATCATATGGTAATAATGTAAGTGATCCAAGGTGATGTAAGAGGATCCATAGTAAGTAACGCAGGCAGTCAGACAATAAAGCCTCTGCTCAATTTTCCTTGCTGGATCTTGGAAGCTGTGTTGCGTGGCTTTGCTTCTGAGTTGTGGAGTCTGTCTGGTTTTTTTCCACACCTAATCTGTTCCCACAGTTAAATCAAACACTCCTGTCAAAAAAACATTCTTCCATGCTGTTTGAAAATGTACTGTTTTTTTATTGTCTTAAAGCCTTGAGATTGCGTTGGTTAAAGGCTATCATCACCACTGCACATTTTTTAGTGACAATTTTCACAACAGAGTTTTCTTGCTACCAGTTGACTGTTAGCAAGAAAAGTAGGGATTGTTCCCTGCAGCCCCACTTCAAAAATGTTTGTCAGAAAACAAGTGCCGAATTTGTTTGTACCCTCCAGAGTATGATTGTTTTCCTTCTATTCTGCTTTTGTTTCTTCGTCTTCCTCCTTCACCTCACTGTTCTAGTTCACGCCTTTCAGGCAATTCTTGTATCGGCCTGGCTTGCTTGTTTCAGTCATCTGTTACTACAGACCTGTCTCTATTTACTTCTCTTTCATATTGTCTTTGTTTTATAAAAGTTTAGGTGTATGTGACTGAAAACACGAAAAGAATCTTGCTTTGCTCATTTCAAGCACTTGGATGTGGTATGCAAGTGTAAACTGACTTTTCCAGTGCTTAGAACTGAGAGTTCTGTGAATTTCTCAGAAACAGCAAGAAGCATACTCTTGATGGGTCACGTTCTCCCACATTTCAAAGCCTGGGAGAGAATGACTTCTTTAAAAAAAAAAAAAAATCCTAAGAACTTGTGGAAAGACAGGCCTAGGCTTATTCTTAGGAACAGCCCAAAACTGCTTGGTTAAAGCCTCTCAATAGGATTTCACTTGAGGAGAATACTTAAAGAGTATCAGCCCAGATTTTGAGGAAAAACTATAATGTTCTTTATGAAATGAAGTTGAGCAACTTTAAAACAGCCCAGCCACTGGAAATCACTTATGAGTACCTAATTTATTTTAGTTATGACATCACTCTGTCTTGTGTTGAAATGGCACTGGTGAGAGTTATAAATAATTGACAGAAAAGCATATTCTTGTTACAGTTACATGCTTTGTCTGATGTGCAGTGAAATGTTCTGATCATATTTAATGTTCTAAAACACTTGAATGTAAAATATATGTGTCATTCTATGTTTTTTTAATGGATTTCAAAGTATAAAAAATTACACTGCACTACCTTTCTTACTGGAACTCTAGCAGTAGGCATATTCAGGGGAGAATACTATTTCATGATGAATAAAATCTTTGTCAAGAAATTACGTACTAATTCTGTGGCTAAAATACTTATGATACTGCAAATTTTCTGTCTTCTGTTGGATTTAATTCACTATAGGTGTGCCATGTATTTCACAAAAGCTGTTTTTGCTAATCTTAGTCACATTTATTAGTAAAAGTAGCAGTAATTGTAAGCCACTAATACTTCCCTTGGAATCTGGGTCAAGGTTGATCTCTGGAAAATTCAGCATGAGTCTTGGTTTATGTCTTGGTGAGACCTGCTTTTATAAAATCACAGTTGGTCTCCTTTCCTGTCCTTAGCATAAAATAGATTACTTACTTACCATAACAATTCTTAAGTAGTATGTTAATGATAATGTTAATGATACTAATTTTTTTTTTATTAATGTGAATTTTTTTTTTATCGTTAGTACGTAGAGAGATTGATACACTTAATGAGCGTTTAGCAGCTGAAGGACAGACAATTGATGGAGCTGAACTCAGCAAAGGACAACTGAAAACAAAAGGTAAGAGAACCTCAAAGAATCCTGAACTAGTATTTTTGAATTTACTGTTTTTATATTCACCCGGCCAAAACTTAGAATCTTATTGAAAGGAATTAATATCAGTTACTTATACAAATAAGCTAATGCTGTATTTGAAATCTCTTCCTCTGAATTTATTTGTCTCAACAGCCAGTCATAGTACCAGTCAGCTTTCTCAGAAATTAAAGACAACTTACAAGGCATCTACTAGCAAGGTATGAGACAAATTAAACCTCTACTCATCAATGTGTACTCATGAGACTAACATGGCTGTCTTTAAGTTGTAAATTGTGGTTTCCTTAGGCTGAGTAATGCTGTTCTTTAAGTAAACCTGCCTCATAAGGAACAGTATCTTTATCTCTGATTCATCGGTTACCCATTACTTCAACCACACTATATGACATTTTTACAATAATTGCTTATCTTTTTTAAAGTATGAATGTTGGAGAGGAGAGCATGTGTGCACACGTGTGTATGTGAGATTACTCTTTTGCAAAGAGAACTAAAATAATTACTGAGTTTCGTGAGGCAAATTGAGAACTTGGTAGTGAATTTCTGAATAAAGATTTGGGTATTGCAGTTGAAATGGGGATTTAAATGGGCATCTATATGTGTACTATTATAGTTTGGGTTTTTTAAAAATAATTTTTATTTTTTAGGTATAAGACTAGAACAGTTTGTTTCCTTTATGTTGCAAGCCTTGCAAATTAGTAGCTAGCGATCTTTTTTGCCTGGTCTCTTAGCTCAGTTACCGTTTCCAATGCTTTTAATTTTGCCCATCTGCATCTGTCAGGTATTTTGGTTTTCTCTTTCTCTCCCCTTTTTCAGTTTTCGTAGAGAGTTTACCTGCTGCTCTTTTTGCCCCCATCTCAGGGTCATTTCACAATACATTATTAAGATTAAATGAAATGTAAGGAAACCACAGTGGGATCTGGTATGCGAACCAACTGTATAAGAAGCTCCATGCTGACCCATATTGCAGCCTAATGAGTGGTTATAGAATGACTGTAGGTGTCTTGGAAATACCATCTGTTAAGTAGTCTGAAAGTTTGAGAGTCAGAATAACAGTAGTGTGGTGAAATAGATCTAAGTTACTGTGTTTTATTTGGTCTCCTTTTGATTTTATTGTTTTTCAGACTTTCTTCTTTATTCTTGCCAATCTGATGCATAGAGGTGCCTCTTCCTTTTTCTTAAGAGTTAATGACTTACAAATTCTTTAATGAGGCCACTTAAATAGTCAGAACATGATATTAATAGGGACAATATAGTATTAGTACACCTACTATGTAGCTATGGGTTAGTACTTTCTCTAGTGTGGTATTGGGGTTTTTTCGTTTTTTGGTGTGTTTGGTGGTTTTTTGGTTTGTTTTTTTTTTAAGGCTGGTGTTAAATGCTTGTCTTCTTTCACTTGCTTGCAATGTAGCGCTCATATTCTTTCCCGGGCAAGGCAGGTGGACCTCGCAACTTCAGCGTGGGAAGCTGGGAAGTATGGGGTGGAGACTCCTGGGTAACTGCTTTGCTTCATGGTGTTCTGATATGCATGCACAGCAAAGTAGTCATGAGTAGTGGAACATGAAGAATTTAATACCTTGTTATAGACGTACATATCTAGTATATCAATTGATAACCAACAGGTGTTTGAATGTGCTGATATATTTCTTTCCACAACTCTGAATCTGATTTTACTGAAGGGTAGGCAAGGAGAGCTGAGGGAAATGATAAAGTTGAGAGCATCTCTCTCTGGTGTGTTCTTTGACACCTTTCTACACACCATGGGAGTGGCTTTATTTCAGCTGCTGCTTCCTTCCTGCACAGAAGAGCTGAAGCTGCAACCTTTTGTCTCTTGACCCATGAAGAGACTATAACCGAAAGTCAGGAAAGACTATAACTAAGTTTCTAACAAACTAATCTTTCTGTCTGTATCCTGACTGGAGGCAGTTAGAATTACCTAATACACTATCTGGGAAAATAGCATTTGAAGAGCTTTAAGAGTTCAACAGCTTTGAAATTCTTATGTCTTCTGTATTTTTGTGAGCGTTGAATGAACAATGCTGTTCACCAAAAATGGGTTGTATTTCAAACTCAGTGGGGTAGTGGATCGCAACTTTTTTCTTCAACCCATCCATTATACTGTTACTTTATGCCCAGTTTAAAGCTTGTCAGAAGTCTTTTTTTTTTTAATCTTTTTTCCCTGTGGGTAATTTCAAGAAACTTAAGTTTTACAAACCAGTTGTTTTGTGTAACTGCACACGATTACATTTTTCTGATTGCCAGTTTAGGTTTGTTCTGAAAAGAGCTTTCAATATTTGCTTGTTCTAATGAGAAAGCTGATCCTTGACTGCTTTAATATTGATAAAACATGCTAAGTCTGAAGCTGTTCATTTTCTTGGGAAAAATGCTGAGGTAAACGTGCTTAATTTGAGTTCTTCATAGAAAATTCCCATACCTGGATACTTTTCGTCACTTAGCTGAGTTAGGAGTCTGAATATTAAGTTGGCAAAACTTATATGAGAAAAGGATGCTTTTAGCAGCATATAGAGTAGATTTAGTGCTTAGTAATCTGAAAATAATTTTTTGTATATGTTAATGGAGAAGATCCTGTAATTTAACTGCAGTTTTTTGTAGATGCAGGAATTGCTGTGTGAAATTCATGTTTTAATGTTAGCAAGATGTTACTGCTGATGTTAACAGTCTCTGGCTATAGCAGTTGTTAAGACATCAGGAAAACGTTAACAGTTTGTGCAGAATCCTAAAATAAACTGAAATGATATAACTCGCTCCTCATAAACTAACTTCCATGATCACTGATTCTATTGGATCAGGAAAAGGACTCTTAAAGCAAGGTATTTCTTCACCCAGCAGTTGAAGGGTATGAAACTTGTTGGAAGATGTAATTTTTGACCTCACTGCGTAATGTTGCTCCACAGGAAGTTCCGTTCATCAGTCACAGTGTAATGCTGCTGGACTGGTTTGGAGTTGACCAAGTTTTCGTTCTTATTTCTAATGTGTCCTGTCTGCTTAAGAGACATTTTTATAAGGTGTTTCAATTTGTTTGCCATACAGCTGTTTCCATTTGTATTTGGTTTTCAATTGTTTACATGGTAAACAATTGTTTTTGTGGTGTTTGTTTGCAATTTTCTACTCTTTACATGGCTAACAATTGTTTTCATATTAACAAATCTCTGTGTAGAAGAAAGTACATGAAACTATGTGGATTTAAGGAAGAGGACAGACAAAGCAGAAATACACTCGATATGGTTGCTCACTTTACTTGCATTTGTATATGATACTCCAGGATCTGGTGAAGTTATTTTAAAAACTTTTTCTGCAGTGCAGAGGCCTCTTTTTAGCAAGTTGTATGTTACTTAAGTATTTCCTTTCCTTTATTGGAAAATTGTGCACGTATGGTTAAGGAACCAGGAAGTAATCCAGGCACTATCTAGTTTATCCAATTACTGGTATGTGAAGTGAGGGACAACAAAAAAGAAGGAAAGAAGGCGGGGGGGAGATATGTAGGAAAAGTGTGCCTTAAATATCTGTATCTGGATATTTAGTCTTAGATAGTGTCCTTGATCTCTTACCTTCTGTGTGTTCATTCAAGACTGCTAAATACTCCAAAAAGGGTTTTACAGCCTTTCCATTAAATGATCAATGAAAGAACTATCCAGCAGTTTTTGGAAAATCTGTGCTTCTTGACAAGTTGGAGGTTTGACTCAACATTAGAAAGACAGAATGCAAGCATAGTTCGAGTGTGGGGTTGAGAGCTGAAACCTTCAAGTTTGGAATTTGAGTTGAGCGCTATATTGTTCCTTCACTTTTTACTTAATTCTGCTGTTCCACTTCTCATACATGATTCCCTTTAGTTTAAGGGCTATATTCAATGTGAAAGTTGCATCTGTAGGATTGTATTCAAAGCCTATGAAACTCTGCAGTATGGTTGAACTAATCATCTTTACCATTAACCCATTTTCTTTTCAATGCATCCTTAATGATTGTTCCTTCTTCTGCTGTGAAAATGAAATGCGTATTAGCTGTTAATTTGGAATTCAAATAGGGCATTATCATTTCATCATTGGAAAGCTGACATGCTCAGGATTTAGAATGCTTTTGCAGATATTCGTTAACTTTTAAAAACCTTTTTGGAAGTAATTTGCTTTAATGACATATTTAAGAACTTCCTTTTCGATACAAAAAACTAATGGGATTTTAACCTTATTTTATTGTATCTGAAGTGTAGACTGAATTAATTTTCTAACTTTTACTAAGCTGTTGATAAGTCTTAATGTGATTTGTGTTGAAGCATTAGAGGTTTTGACTTAACTGGTCAGATAGATACCTGCCCATAATTGCATGCAGAGGAAAACACAAATTGAAGTCGTCTTCTTGTTTTAGTTTTAACAAAGCTTTTCAGATAGTCTTTCTCAAAGTAGAGTTATGACCTTCAAGGCTTGGGGGGTAAAACCAGGGTATTTTTAACAGTGGTTTTGCTCTTATTGAAGTAATTTTTCACCACTCGTGGTTTCACTTGTTTCTGGAAGCGTTACAGTGAGACAAACTTTTTGTAGATATTGCGTGTTTTCAGCCTTCCTGTACTATAACGCCTTGTAGTTTTACCATTCTTGCTAGACTTTTTCTTCTTTTCATTTCATATTACTTATGCACATACTAATTTGGATTTAATGAGTCTTCTCAGTTTTCCTCTAACAGCATTGGCTTTGAGGGAATGTGCTTATCAAATGCTGAGTTTGACATATCTCTAAAAATATGCTTTGTTACACAAATAAACTGCCATATGCTCTCGGATTAATGTTTGATTTGATTTAGCTTTTTGCAGTTTTGAGGAAAAATGGTGGTCACTTTCAAATGGGAATGTTTCTGGATTTTACTAGAATTATCTAATAAGTAGTACAGTTTTTCAAAGACGTTACACTGGGTGACATGGATTGTCTTTAAGTTATCAGATGTATCCTTGTTTGGGAATAGGCGAGAAAAGTTTTGGGGTTTTTTTTTGTTTTGGTTTTTGTTTTGTGGGGTTTTTTGTTTAAAAATTACAATCCTTTACACAAACAGAATGGGAAGTGCACACTCTGTTTGTACAACGCATTATTGCAATGAGGTTGTGTTATTGTGGTACACAATAGTTTATCTTGCCTTTTGTAAAAAGGGAGGATTATTAAAAAAGAAATCAAAATGTAATTGAGATGCATTTGCATCCAAACTCACTTTCCAACCATCAAATGTCAAATTCTTGAAAATAGTGAGCTGTCAGAGCACTGAAGAATCGTGATGAAAATGTTAGTATCTATTTGTATTTGTGAGATACTTAATCTTGGGTCAATGTGGAAAAATAATGTTGGTCTCTCTGCTATTTCAGATTGTATCCAGTTTTAAAACTACAACATCAAGGGCAATCTGTCAACTAGTAAAGGAATATGTTGGCCACAGGGATGGTATTTGGGATGTCAGTGTGGCGAAAACTCAACCAGTGGTGTTGGGAACTGCATCTGCTGGTAAAGTTTTGTGTTGCTTGAATCTTTAGAAAATTCTGGTTTAGTCCCTCAACTATAGCAAACGTAGGTCAAAAGCATACTGGAATACTGAGCTCCACACTGAGTGAGTCGATTTAAAGAAGTTCAATAGCTGAAAAATTCTTATATTGGAATTTCCTTGAAATGCATTTAACCTTCAGAAGTTCAGGCATCCTTGTTGATCTTTCTGCCGGTTAACTTCCATGCAGGTCACACTCTCCTTAGTCAGCTCTAGCCTCTTGGATGGTGTAAATGGGGGGGTTGGGGAGCTGTTGGCTTGGAGAGGTCTTTCACAAAGAATGCTATATGGCTGTGTACAGAGATCCCCACCAACTTTCTATCACGGTATTGTTTAGCCTTTGTTTTATAGAAGCCATGGACTTAGTCACAGTTTGCATATTTTTATATTCTTACATTCATCTGCCTTTTGTCTAAGGATGTAGGGGCAGCTAAAAATCTTAATTTTTGGTTCTTATTAACTTACTAGCTTGCTTCCTTCCCACTTGAGAGGGAACAGGTACTAATGAATAAGTCACTAAATCTATTATAATACAAAAATCCATCTAGAGGATTGTGTGGCTTTGGAAAATGATTAGGGAAATAAACCATAACCAGTTAGAATTGGTCAGTTTCAAGTGACAGTCTTTTGAAACTGGAACAGAGTCTGAAGACACTTACTGGACATAAATATTAAGGACCAGAAATCTCTACTTCATAAACAGTTCTGTTACCATTTTTGTGTGCTCACTGAAGGACACATTTTGTCTTTATGTGGGACGACTTGTCTTTGTCCTGATTTAACTTGGAAACAGCCTTTCTCCAATTCAGCATTAAGGTTCACCCCACTTACAAATACTTATATTAATTATTTATTTGGGGTGCGGGAGGGTAAGGAGTGGCATTTGGAGCGATTTTCTTTGAGTAAGTTTTTGTAGTGCTCTGCGCTTATACCTATATGCATTTGGGACTTCTGTGCAGGAAGTAAATAGTTTGTGCATAGAACTCTTGTTTGTAGTGACTGCCGGACTTTTTCACCACTGAATTCTTTCTGTCTTCTTTTTGAGTCTCATCATGCACGGTTGGAGCATTATACATAAGTATATAACCAAGTTAGGAAAAATATCAGAAGTAGAATTTGCCTTTCAATACATACTGCAAATTAATCCAATGGGGACAGCACCTTTACTTTTTTTAGGAGATGTGTATAAAGTTATAATGATAGGAAGCTTTTATATTTTATATATAAGGTGATAATCAAGAGGATTTGGTCTGTTCTACATTTGAAATCTATTTCATATGGTATGCTCTACATTTGACGATAACTTGTTTGTTGAATCGGTTAAAAGTGAAAAACATACATTTGTGACAGTATTTACAGCTACTTTTTAATCTTTGTAGATCACACTGCTTTGCTGTGGAGCATAGAAACAGGGAAATGCCTTACCAAGTATGTAGGGCATGTTGGATCAGGTAAGATTAAGGGCATGTTGTGAAAACTGGAAACAGTGTGGGAGGGTGAAATGTGTTTTGGACAACTACAGAAATGTTTCTTGCGGTTTCAGTTGCAGGTTTGCCAACACCATTAACAAGTCAATTGGGAAGTTCCACTAATCTTCATACAGAGAATGTTTTGTAACGTGATTCTTTCTTGGAGAGGCGTATTAAGACAGTTCTGTAAATGCTAAATGAATAAACAAGTCCATATAAAGAAATTTACAGGCACAGTTATGATACTTAGAAGTTAAATGTCAGAACTGATTGAGGTCTCATGCGTATGCAGAACAAGAGAAGCTTATATAAGCAGAAATTAGCTGTTTTGCAGGATCTGTGTTATATTTGAGATACAAAATACAGATGCTGGCTGCACGTCTATTTTCACTTCTTTGTTTAAAACATGATCCCATATATAATTTTTTGCGTAGTATTAAAATCATAGAATCATAGAAAATCTTGTTTTGAAGACAGTTAATTCAATATAGGCATTTGTCTTCCCTCTATACCAGTATGAATATTTCAGAAACTGTTTTTTAAACCCGTTCTTGGGTGGAGAGGTGCAGTGCAGTGCGTGCTTTTGATGTTAATTTTTGGTGTCCAATTTGACAAGCACCTGATTAGCCCCCTTCTGTCTCATAACGGGTTACAATACCAGGTTTTACAGTCCAACGGTGAAAAGGTTTTCCATACCTTTAACTTGCTGTTGAGAGTTGAGCACTTTGAGTGATCATTTCCTGGAGCGTAGAGTCGTGCACCCAGAAAATAAAGAACACAATTATTGACCTGGTATGTTTGGTTAAATAACTTGGCTAGCACATCACGTGAACTTTGTGGCAAAGATACAAAAAGAATTAAGTTTTCCAGAGAGTGGTCAGCTGCTTCAACCATAAGTTCTACTTTTTCCTCCTGCTATATGATTTCTAGCTCCTACAGCACAAAGATACTAATAGGTAGATGCATAGAAACAACAGGTAACACTTTCATTAGTTCAGAGATATCAGGTTGCTTGCTGCATGGAGAGGGTACCTTTAGCCTCCACAACGTCACACTTAAAAACTCCAATCGCTTGCATTTTCATGCTGATAGTTTGTTTTTTTTAAATTGCTATTTGGATAACGATGAAAATAATAAAAGCTCTAACCTGTATTTAAACAGTTGTGTGTAAACTAAATAAAATATATACATATATACTATAACTTATAAAATTATATACTTGATATTAAAAATAATGCCTTTTTCATTTAGTAAAACTTCTTTACTTGTTTACGTTTGATGCTTGATTTGAAATGGAGCAAAGGTGTTGGGTGCCAGCAGTTGGTGCACTGTTGAGTTAATTCGGTGTGAACAATTTAAGGAGTATCTTCTTAAACTCATTACAGCACCCTCTCCTGACAACATAAGCATCTATTTTACTTGATTTCTAAGTTCTTTCTTGAAGAGCTGTTGAAGAGAAGCTTATGGATTATGCAAATGAAAGTGCTTAGTAATGAAAAGTAATTGAATCTTATGCATTGAAATAAAAAATTAAGAGCAGTGTTGTAGGCTGATAGAATTCTTTCAGGTCTAGTTTAAAACAATCATGTTTTGATTACATATGATTGCAGGACTGAAATGTAATTTGTATTATTTGCATTAGGTTTTTAGGCATTTGTTCTTGCAATCTTAAGTAAAAATCAGAAAGTTGATGGTCATGTATAGTAAGTTTTCATTATGTTAGGAGTAGTTATGAATACTTAAATTCTCTTTATGGAAGTCCAGAGCATTATCTCCTGTCAGCTTACGTGTGATTCTTTGAATGTAGTTTGTTTATCCTCTATAATGTGAAACACTTGTACTAGATTCAGGAAATAACTTGCTAGAAAGTGTGTATTGTCTATAATCAACTATAGTTGCTTTCCTTGATACTACATAGGTTTATGTACTCAAATAAAATTCCTTTCTACTTTATCTTACCCAAGAGATTACTATGCTACAAAAAAATTACTTAAAACTGGACTTCTGATTTTCCAGTGCTTTTAATGATAAAACATTATGAAATAATTCTTCTAGTCTACTAGCGTAAAACTTTGCTTTGTTTCCCACAGTAAATTCCATAAAGTTTCACCCAACTGAGCAAGTGGCTCTTACAGGTATGTAAAGTTTTTTCATACGCTGAGTATGTTAATCATGATGGAAAAATAAGCGTAATTTGCTAGCTTCTTTTTGCTTGTAGTGTGTCTCCCTCCTGCTTTGTCAGTATCCCTGTTGATTGAATTATTTTTGTATTTTAAGGCATAACAAATTAGAGCTAGATCTTTCCATCTGTGTTTTCATGTCATTGTCATTTCTGCTTACCTGCTCCAAGCCAGACACTTAGAGTCATACATCAGCTGAATGTTCACAAGTCCATGGGCCTGATGGGATTCACTAGAGTACTGAAGGAGCTACTGGATGTTATGGCAGGACCCTTCTCTGACTTACAGAAACCAAAACAACTGAACAAAAGCTGCCATAGGTAGATTTTTGTTCTGTTATTTTTCTGAGAGGTAGTTCTACAAGGTATTTCCACTGAAAGTTTTCAGGGGACCTGTTCTCTAGTGTTACTTGATTGATTTAGCACTGATTAAAATCAAAAAATCTTCCTCCCTGATCCAGAATACTGACACCAGAAATAATACAAGGTTGACCTTTCTTCTAGCCTTCTTACTTGGTCTATTCTATGAGAGATTTTTCCGAGTGCTTTCATGTACATTGAACTTGCCAGATCTATCCGTACTCACAACAGACTGTTTTTCTTCTCAATCTAGAGCTCTCAGCACCGTACCCGTAGGTATTAGAGCATGTTTGTTCTGTCCATAACAAGGAGAGGCTTGAGTTTCTCCTTAGTTGGTAATAGATAAGTCTATTTCAAAAGCAAATGAAGTCTAAAATCAGATGGTACCTCCTGAGCTGTAAACTGGTGCTAGTTAAGCTGATTTGTTTAAGGCAGGAGCATAATAGCTTCACACTCGCTCTTTTTGGTCTTCTCATTAAAACTACACAAAAAAATGTTTAATGGAAGACGTCATTGAATGAAGAACATTCCCAGTATTTGAGAAACAGCAAATGAAGGATGGCACCTGTTAATGTGTTAAATGCCTTCTTCAAATGTTACATATTAGAACAGCAGTGATATTCATGTTCTGATAGGTAGTGTTTAAGTGGATGTTTTCACTGTAGGAATGATTAATTTTGCATAACGAGTTATGTTCTTATCAGTTTTAAAGCCAGGAAAGTAACCATTGATGTTGAGACTCACTTACCAAAAAGGTCATAATGGTATCTCTTAGAAAAAGATGCAACTCATACTGTTGCCAAATGTAATGTTAAAGCTTGTTTTTATTGTTCATGGAAATGCTTTTATTTAATATCTTTTTTTTTTTTTTACCCCTCTTCCCCCTGTGCAGCATCTGGAGACCAGACAGCTCACATCTGGAGATACATAGTACAGTTGCCTACACCTCAGCCAACTGCAGACTGCAATGTAAGTAATCAACTTACTGCAACTAAACTAATTGCACAGCAATTTCATTGGATACAGGTTTTATGATAAGGCTGAATGTTAAATTTATACATAATTAAAAAAATTACATGATTTCAGGATTGCAAAAGGTGGGATTTTAAGATTTTAGTTTAACAGATATAGTTCAGCCTTTCGAAAAGGACTCACTTCGTGTTTTCAAAGATCTGTGGTGCAGAACAGAATATGCAGCTGCAAGTATGGTAATTGACTTCTTATTCAAGGTAATAAACATGGAAGTAAACGAACTGTTGAGTAAAATGTTTTGTAATAATTCAAATCATAAGTAATAATGGAGTTCTGTTTAAACGAGTTAAATTCTTGCAGCTTAACTTACTGAGGCACCTGTGTTAGCTATGGTTGCTACGAATTGAAAACTGATTGGCAAAGACTTGCATTTTTGGCACTTATTTTATTGTATCTTTATCGATTTCTAATCGACCCTTGCCAGCACTCATCACACTATCTGATGATGTTGTCCCTAGGCTTTTATTTAGTCGGTATTTACTGTAGACTGTTAAATGCTGTATTTCACTTAAAAGCACCCTTACTAAATTGTGAAGACAAACGTAGTTTCCAGCATGAGCTTCTCAGTAAGCTGAGTAGGGGCAAGAGATAGCTGTATAACGTGAGATAGATTTCTGAATGGAAAATGTTTGATTCAGTTTATTTGATTTGGCATTTCCTTTTTTAAAGAACAGTACAAATGTCATCTCTTTCACATTCAAATATCAGGAAAGAAAAGCATGTCTTGCATAAGTGAAATAGGATTCAGAGATTGGTGCTTCATGGTATCGCAAAATAATTTATTTTGCATCCAGTTTTACATCAGCAGTGCATGATGACTATGTATTGACCAGCAGACAAATATTGGTGTCGTGATTTTGATTCTAATGGGTAAAAATACGGCTGTAAATGATTGTCTTCCCAAAGATTAAGACAGTCAGTGTCCTGTTAGATGCTTCCTATCCTTAAAAACTGAAAGGAAAAAAAGTCCCTTGGTAAATGTGCTGCAACGAAACTCGAGGATAATACAGTAAGGGGAATATGAAAAGACTTACCAGGTAGTAAAGGGGACAGATACTCCGAGCTAAACAGTTCAGAAGGGACTTTTTTAAATGAAGTAGTTATTAAAACCGCATTGAACTCACTGGTATTATTTCATCAGCTAAATTTTTGATAGTGAATACCTGAATAGGCTAGATTCTGCAGACTTAAGTTACCCACTCACATTTACATTAAGGGGATTGGGAAGCATTTACACTGTGAAATGTAACTTTAGAGACGTTCCTTCCTGTTTATTCTGAATTTGGGTTTTTTGCTTGCATTCTACAGCAAATGTCTGGAGAAGATGAAGTTGAGTTCTCAGATAAAGATGAACCTGATGGGGATGGAGATGGTTCTAGTGACTGTCCCACTGTCAGAGCCCCATTAACTTCACTCAAAAGCCATCAAGGAGTGGTCATAGCAGCCGACTGGCTTGTTGGGGGGAAGCAAGCTGTGACAGCATCGTGGGATAGGACAGCAAATCTGTATGATGTAGAGACTTCCGAACTTGTCCATTCCCTTACAGGTATCTGTTCACTCACAAAAAGATAAATTAGTGTGTATTTTTATATGTGGGATTATTTGTAGATATCAACACATAGGGGAAAGCAAGTTGTTTCTCTGGACTACGGTGTGAGTGTGTACAAAACTTGAGCTGCTGCTCAATATTATAATGGTTTCTAAAATTCCAACCTTATTAATCCTCTGAGTGTGAATTTGTGTTCTTCTAAGCTTGTGATATATCCTATGAAGTAGTTGTTTTTAAACTGATTGTAGCCAAATTTTATTTCTTGCAAAGTGTTTTTGCTCTGTTCATGGCATATTAAGTAGCAATTTGCTACTTAATATTGGTGTGAAGTTTGGTTTTTTTTTTTGCTTTTAAATATAGTTCTAAACTTTAACAGCAGTAGTAACATTAGAGTTCAGAATGATTATTCTTCTTTTGCTGTTTGGGGAAAAATAAGTCATCAGCATTTCATTCCAAGCGTATGTGGAAATGAAAAGTCTTATTTTCATTACCTTACATGTTCTCATCTGTGATTGTAGGGCATGACCAAGAGCTAACACATTGTTGTACACATCCCACCCAACGTCTTGTGGTGACATCATCACGCGATACAACCTTCCGTCTGTGGGATTTCAGAGATCCTTCTATCCATTCTGTGAATGTCTTTCAGGGCCACACAGAGTAAGTGACAGTTCCTTCACAGGTTTTTACAAGTTCCAAAAGTATAAATGTATCCAGTTGCTAATCTGAACAAAACTGTTCCTGTGCTCTTTTTGAGGTACTAAGTTCATTCCCCTGTTTTATGAGGCTGATTTTCACAGAAACCCCTAACTGTCCTCCTTCAAATGTAACACAGCAGTACTTAATTTCCAAAACAGCAGCCAGGGCTCTTGGTGTAATATTGCTTATATAGTAAGTGTAGGTAAAAGTTCTTACAGTTAAAGGTAATTGAAGGTATAAGGTTGGTTTTGGCATTGGTTATGCCCGTAGTTTAGGGGTATTGCTGTAATGAAGTCGATCAAGCAGATTACCTCTGCTTGTCATGATACTGTGTGTGAAATAAAGGTTACTTCTTTGGAACCAGTTGCGGACGGGGGAAAGGCAGGATTAATTTTTACTTCTAAAGCTTCTAATTTGTACATAAAATAAGAAATTAAAGTAAGGACACTGATTACCATGTTCTGTCAAAACAGTGGTTTTGGTGTAACATTTTTAGTTACTGATTTAGGCTTTACGTTTTTATAGTGGCTACTGTTGAATATGGGCAAACGTAGTCATGAATCTGTGTTATAGTGTTGACTTACCTATCTGTTAATCAGAGCTTTGATACATGGGAAATGCAGGAGTAACTTGGAAATACTTTATCCAAGGAAGTGAATCTTTTTTTAAAGATTTTGTAATGTTTGAACTTGACTGTTTCAGAAACAAATTTCACCTCCCTTCTTCAGAATAAAAGATGATTGTTAATCCTAGCTCAAAACAAAACCCATAAATATCTATTGCATTAAAACTGAGTTTCAGTATCCACTTTCTCATTTTTCCATCTGTTGGCTAACCTATATATAAAGTAAAACCTTTCAAGCCCCACCCTGCCCCAGACTCCTCAGCTTGATAAATTATTTGGTGAACGACAATCATCCCATATAAGTAGCCATCTTCTGCTGATAGAAGAGTAAGCTTAGTTTTATGGCCTGCATCCTGGAATTGTTTCATGCCATAATTTTTGCACTCTTCTGTTGCTTTTTCTAGAATGACTTGTAAAAGTTGGAAGTCTTTGTGTCCACTGGTGCTTGCATTTTTTTCTGAGCTAATTAATTGCTTTGTCCCAGGACATTTTTTCAGAGAAAGGACCGTGATTGACATTAGTGTTTTTCCATATGTGTGCTGACCAAATGATGTTGATGTGGGGTGATGGTGCATACTGTAAAAGCTGTTAGTTGGTATTTTGGCCTTTATCACTGAGACCTATAAACTATCAGGAAGTTTATTTTTTTATGAATGGAATAGACCTTGAGCAACCTCTTAGGTCACTTTTATTCCAGCTTTTAATTGTCTTCATATTTGTGTTTGTGTCTTGTATTGTCTGTCTCCATTTTGTTCTTTGAATGTATGAGTTTTTAGTGTTGACAAAGGCTTTTTCATCAAATACACTCTAACTTCTAAGAATCTCAAAACTGACTTTACTGTTCAATGGCTAAGGTTGTTCAGCTCTCTGTTTTGTTGAAGAGGTGATTCTGTTATGGAAAACAAGTATTTTATGAGGAATGAAGTCAGAGGGGAAGACAGGAGCTTGGTATTTTGCAGTCAAGACATACTTTGAGGGATTTTATTTTTTGGTCCACTATTGTACTGCCTATTAGCAAAATATTTTTAAACTACTACTCTCGAATCAACATGTAACAATCTTCTCACATTAAGCAGCATAGAAGAAACTGGTTTATCTGTTGACTGGAAAATACAAATACAGAAGACTTTTTTTGGCTTTCCTGAATATCTGTATGACTAATTTGCCAAGTTTTTAATATTTTGACAGGCTCTTGGAATTGGTTCTGTAAATTGGATGTTACAGTTATTAGTGCTGATAATTTAAAGTCCTCAGCCGTAAGTTTTAACAGCCTCTTGCTAAGTAGTAGTACCTGATGAATAGCTGTCTAGAGCTCATAGAGCAGCATTTTTTTTTCCCCTCTGTATTTCACCAGATCGACTCCTAATGCGCTAAACTGATATAATTAGATGCCAAACATCTCAATCATGAGGCCAACACACAGTTTATTGTGTTGTAGCCCCCAAAATCCTGATACTCCTCACAAGGGATCCAAACCATCACCGAATCCCAGAGATGCATGGCTCAGAGTTGAAGTTTTTGGTCCCTCACACCCCGTTTGACCCTGCCCAGCGCTCCCTTCTGTCTCAAATGCTGTAAAGCTCCTCTTGGGGCTGAGTGCTTTGCACAACAGAACTAAACCGGACCCTGAAGAGCGAGGTCAGTGCTGACGAAGGCTCCTGGCCGGAGTGATGCAGCCTTCCC
The DNA here is from genome assembly GCF_964199755.1 of Larus michahellis. NCBI lineage: Eukaryota > Metazoa > Chordata > Aves > Charadriiformes > Laridae > Larus > Larus michahellis. The sequence continues at coordinate 12,680,220 of NC_133897.1, forward strand.
GCAGAGTGTCACGCCTGTGGTCCCACGCACAGAGAGGGGCTGGGGGCTTTGTGGGGCCCGACCCTAGAGGGGGAGTGGAGCAGACGGCCTCTGCTTCTTGAAGCTTTGCATCTGACGTGGGATTCCTGCCACCAAGAGCAGTTTTCTGTTTTGGGAATGTGAGAGAGGGGATTGAGGCTTTAAACCTACTCGGAAATGCATGTTTTTTTGTTCACTGCAATGTTACACTTTTTGTCTGCTTGTGTACTGAAGACATTCATGGATAGTGTAATTTCAACTTCCTTTTCAGTAGCCTTAGTGAGTTAGATTTAAGATTTAGTCAAAATGGCACATTATCTTGTAAAAAATGTAACAGAATGATGCTGATGGATTGTGAGGCTAAGGTATCCTGTTATATGCAGAGTATGATTTTATAAAATTAATTGACATCTGAAAATGGAAAGCAGTTGCTGTGCATTGCCTTGTACCATAAAGTGATGTTCTGTCAAAACAGGTGTATATGTACCAGCTATGAGAGTTTATTTGTATTTCAAGTAGGTAGACTAAGAAATCACCTATTATTTTGGTGTTCTGAGCATATGGTGGCTCGCTTTATTAAAAGTAGAATACTTCTTATTGTCTACTACTGTGACAGTCCAAGAAAATAAATTATCCTCCAGTAAGGCCAGAAGGAATCTGCTGTGATCAGCATATCTGTCTCAAGCTTCATGCATTGATGCCTGTTTTGAATTAGGAGGTAATTTTAGAAGAATTGCCAACTGTATATTAGGTTGTTCCAACGATAAGGATTTCAGCTTAGCCCTTGGTAAATCCTGTATGTTGCTCAGTGTGTAGTTAACCTCCCTGTTAAACTTTTTGTGCCTCCCTTGAATAGCTTCATTTCTAGCTGCTGGATTTTATCTTGAAGAGCTTTGTTTCCTATATTAATAGATACTTAGGTGATGATAGAAGTTTCCTATATTTTTTTTCTCTGCAAATTACTAGGTTTTTTTTATAAGTTACCTATTTTGCCTCAGAGTGTGTTTTGCGATATATTTTGACATTTATGTATCCAAAGACCAGGTTTAGTGCATTGTTAGTACTGCTGCACTTCAAGCCTGCATGTGTCTGAGTCTGCAAAGTACATTCAGGTCTTTTTCGAAGTTGCATCTTCCTTGGGAAGCTTCCAAATCTGTAAACATTGCTTGTTTACATTTTTCTTATAAATGGCTGTTTCACTTCAGTGTCGTGACTTATGTGCCTGTGCTCTGCTCGCATAGTGATAAAAAATATCTTGTCACATTTTCTTTTAGGTTTACCATACCCCCAGTTCGTCTCACTACTTATTCTCTGCTGATTAAAAAATAAAGAAATGGTGTGGAAATAAGACTGATTTTTGCTTAAATGTAAAACTTTGTCCGATCCTGTGCACACACCAGTAGGATTTTATATTACTAATGCTGTTAGTCACATCCCTCTGTGAGGCGTTTAACAGAGCCTTGGGAAAAGGTTACATTCATATTATCATCCAGACACTTGTTGCATGTTAATTAAATTGACTTCCTGAGTGAAAGCCTCCAAAAATTATATTGGGGACTCAAATTCCGACACCTTTTTTCCAGCAGATACTGCTTTAAAATACGTTTGATAATGTATAGCACTAGCTGTTCTCCTGTTGAGAAATTATTGCATTTAGAGGTTATTGATTAGAACTCTTCAAGTTGAACTAAGGTGGTGCTCTGAAGAGCAAAACGCTTTGAACATCTACCTGGCAATTTTCATTCCAGCTTCGCTCCTGCTTTTGTTTGCCAACCCCTGCACAGCCATCTTGTCCAGGGCTCTGAAGGTCATTCTTTTGCCAACCTGGTGACCTAGTTGAACAGCTCTGGCGCTGACATTCTCTTGCATGTGTACTTGATGAGATTTCATGTCTCTTCAGGTACTCTGCGTGTGCTGAGCTCTTTCTTGATGTGCAGAGCCTTCTACAGTGTTTGTATTGGACATCTTTAGCATTTGTAGCTTAAAAAAAAAAATCTTAGTCTGTAGAGGTCCAGTCAAGTACTTTACAGATTTTATGCGTTAGTTCTGACAATTTGGTAACACTGGAAATAATTGAATACCCTGTTGGCAACAGAATGCTTATTAGCTAGTGTGTTCGTGTACATCTTTTAAACCATAAGCTGCTTTTGGTATGTATTTGTAGTATGTTGATGCTTAAGGGCAACTCAAGAGTTAGTTGCTAGATACTAAAGTGTTTTGTTTTGTTTAGTGACAGTCAAAGGTACACAGTGGTTGGGCACATATTTCTTGAAATGCTTGAATAAAAATGTGCAGAACTTCCACACCTGGGCTTGCAAATATCATCCTTCGAAGAGTAAATTGTTGTTTTCAGGAGCAGCTTTGGGTTGCAATCCTTAAGTGAATATCCTTTGTTAATGCTTATTGGTTGCTCGGTTTATAGTTATGCACCAACTTGTCATGGTGACTAAACGCATTTTTGTCTTCAAAAAAAAGAAAAATTTGAGCAGGTACATTTGACTTAGCTAGAAAAATTGCAAAGTTTGTTTATGACTTCTTAAACTTACTAATCTTTGTAGCTAGACTGAGCCAGTGCATCAAACATGAATGTGTGTTAGCTGTTGAATCTATATATTTGTGTTACTTTCTGGGCAAGCTCAGAAAATTGCTGAAAGTGTATCTTATGTTATTTCTGATGAAGAGATCAACAAAGTGACTTACAACACTTTCAGAATACAGCATATGCTTTCTCCTTTCACTCTTGTTGCGTGGCTATAGGAGATCAGAAAGGAAGGTTCTTCATTTGCTGTTTGTATGTCTCTGAATGGAGCTGGAATAGAACTTTGAAACTAAAGAACTGCAAATATGTCTTGCTTCTTCAACTCTTCATCTTCATACTCCTATGCCTGATGGAAAATAGGAATTAAAAAAATTTAAAAATACTTAAGCAGCAGCCGATTAGTATGCTGGGCTGAATCTGACATTGAATTGGGAATTAATGTCAAAATGGCATTCTGTATCAAGAGGCTAATAACTGCTTTAGTTTCGTGGACACTCAAGTTTGCCAAGGTCAGCTGGTTTTCCCAGATTCTTTATTCTGTAAGATTTAGTCCTCATACCCCGCTATGTGTCTGTCTTGTTCTTGAAAGACCACGTGATGGCACGGGGGAAAATGCCTGCTCTTCAGGCAGCAATGTCATTAGCCATCCCTGTTGGGAAGTAGTCTTATTCTAGATATCTCTAATATTATGAGGTAGTTGTGAGGTATTCTGATTCAGCCATGTTTTCCTGCTGAAGCTAAAGCATATCTAGATGCAGTTCTAAAAATACAAGTTTTGCATCCCTTGCATTTCATTGAAAAAGCCTTCAAACTTGCCTTTCAAACACTGCTTTGATCCCACATTTGCATGTGCATATTCTTTACATGAAGATTATCACCTGGACTTAAGGCTCTAGGGTTAGCTTTTTTAATTTCGTGCCTCTAAACATACACATACAAAAATTTTTGGGTTTACATTTATTACATACATGTAATGGTGCATGTTAGGATTTCAGTAGGGTTCTTAGAGTTGTTAGCAGTCTCATTAGCTGATAGCTGAAGCACCTGGCTTTGAATTTGTCTACCTTCCCATGTTGTTAGCTTCTTTGTGAATCTGTTTCAGGACAGAGTGGGGCCAGGATGTTTCATATGCCTTCAGCTCCTCCAAGTTACCCGTATTTGCTCTCTTGCACAGCTTGAATACCCCATTTTCTATTCTAACCTTTCTGCGACCCAACTTTTTATACAGAAGTGTTCTTTACAATTGTAAAGTTGTTAAGGCAACTTGAAGTTGTTAATTCTTGTCCTAATAAGGACCAAGAAAAACAAATGCTATGATGTTTTATCCTTTCTGGTAAGCATTCTTTTATTTTTGTTTATATACCTATATATATATCTACGCATATAAACTTGAAGAATATGCATTTATTCCTTTTTTTTAATAGATCTGGGCATACCATTTTCTGTAAGGTTTATTGCAGTGACAGTGGATAAAAAGCTAACAGGTGAAGATGTTACTGGCTATTAAGCTCCACAAGTAGGTTGTCTTATGGCCCTCTTTGTACCAGTTTTGACAAATATTTGTTTGCCGTTTGGTAGAATCTTAGGTTGGTTCATGGTGGTATGGTCATAAGTTTATTATTCTTTGGATGTTTTCGATGGGTGTTTTGTTTTCAGTAGATGCATGCATCTCTTATTTTCATGTGTCAAGAATAACTCCAAAGAAAACAGAAAAGAATTAAGATTTTATTAGGCTATTGCTACCATGTGCATATAAATGTACCATGGCTGGGTTTGCAAGCCACAATAACTACCATTCAACTTAAAATGTTTACAGAGAAAAGCTATCATTAAACTAGGAGGGAAGGCATGAAAATCTGATGTTACAGAATTGATATTAGGGAGATCCTGTAACTACGACAGATCTCTTTTTTTTTTTTTGTGAGGACAGCTAGACTTACTCTGTTCTGAAATGTTTTTTTGCCATACTTGTTTTAAGAGAATAATCAAAACTCCCTGAAGCTTCCTGCTTCCTGTAAAGGAAAGTTCTTAGATATTATAGTGAAAATCAGTTGCAAGGAGACTTTGCTATAGGAAATATTCCCGGGAGTTCTAAATAGCTCATCTTACTAAGTTCTCTACTATAGAACCAATACTGTACACTTCGCAATGGAGAGAGGCATGTTGCAACCATTCTTTTGACGTTCTGGAAAGTGATTAATTCCATAACCGTTAGTTTTATGTCAGTATTTGAATAGTTTGGCAAGTAAAGGAAGTTACAATACTGTCATGGAGTTATCGAAATGATGAAAAAGCAATTTGAAAGATAATATTCTTTGACAGTTTTGTTTCCTTTATGCTCTTGAACCTTTTCTGTTGTCAATGGTAAACTTCCTTATGGTAAAAAGTACTTCCTAATTAACAAAGAAAAAAAAATTAACTACTCCTTAGGCTATAAGAGTAAGTGCTTAAAATTAAAAGCCCTGTAGGTGAAAGAAAAAAAATAATCCTTTAGATGTTTTATTTTGGGGAATGAGGTTTGTAACAGAGGTTTAGCTGTACTTAATGTTGGCCATTAGGGTTTTGACAGTCACTTTAAAGATGTGGGCAATAAATCTGTGTCCAGTTGTTTATGAGTGCTTTAAGCTTCCCTGCAGTAGGTGGAGAGAATCTTAATTCCATTCTTGAATGCACGCACTAAAAAGTGCTATGATTTTTTTCCAAATGACCCACAAAAGAGGATAGCCGAAGGCCGTTTCTTTGTATCCTATTGAGTAGAGCATAACGTTTTATAACGTGGTGTCATTGTAAAGCTCACATAACATATGCAGCAATACTGCAGGGATAAATGGACCTTTTTTAATCCCATCATAAATGTAATGGAATTGACTTTAAAGATGTCTGCACCTTAACTAATTTACTAACTTGCCATTGAGTAATTCTCATAAAAGCTAGTGATTGTTTTCAATCCTGTATAATTTCATTATTTTAAGACAGTCAGAAAAGGAGATACTGGCAATTTTCTCTAAATGTCACGAAACACGTATATCTGGAATAGACATTGTTGACTTAAACACTAAAAAAAATGACTCTTCAGTGCTAACAGTTACCTCTGAATTCCCTCCTCTCCCCGTTTTGTGTTAATTCCTTCATGGTTTGTTTTTACTGTTCCTCAATTTGGAGGAAAAAGTTCTGCTGATATTTGGAGATAAATCCTCAAACAGACGTTGTGAATTGTATGTGTAGCTCTTCATGGGATCAGTCTTCAGCACTTCTAAAACCTGAATGCACAATCAGACGTGGAGGTGTTAGTGTGCTCCTTACCTGGTACTCCCAGAGCCAGAGCTGTCGCCATTTAAAATGGGCAAACTGTTGTCCGGATCCAGAGGTTTTAAACCCAGGTCCTGGCGTCCTGACAGGCTGCAGAGTGCTCTGTGTGGGGTTACGCTTCGTTCCCCTAAAAGAAAGGAAACTTGTGCAAGAAGTACTGTCCCAAATGCAGCTTCCTTTAGGTTTTGTTCATGAATTTTACTACTTAAAGTGAGAGAGGCATATTTGAGCCCTCAAATTTTGCTGTTTAACTACAGTTTGGTGTACATAGAACAAATTTATCTGAAAGCTCTGGTGTAGTCCATTTTCTCCAGAACTTTGTCCCACACACAGATTAATGCTTACGAGTAGATGCCTTTTCAAAAACATGTTGTCTCCAAGTGTTCCATGATAAATCCCAGCATAAGCTGCAAACCAAAATGGAAAGAGCAGTGTTAACTTCTTGTTTTGGTGTGTTGCCAGTAAGGCTTCTGCATCAGCATTTCATGGTCCAACTTTTTCAACATCTTTCCTTTTTTTTTTTTTTCTTTTTTTTTTTTTCACTCCCCTACGTGTGAAATTTCAGCAGATTGTTATGCAAAACAGTTTTGTGTCTCAGTGTGACTGGGGAGACATCTGTTCAGCCTAATGAGGAGTGCTAGCGCTACAGAATTTCTGTTGATTGAGACCCACGGAGGGAGCGGGATGTTGGAGGCCAGGCAGCGGTGTGTGGTGAGGAAGTGCCACGCTGTCAGCTGGAAGTACACGCTCGGCTGCTCCCTACGACAAGATAAATGAGTTTTGCTGGGGTTTGGCGGAGGCTGAAGCTTTGCTGGAGAATAGTTGTAGCGCACCAAACTCCCGGTGGGACCCACGGTTTGAAGTGTCATGAGACTGCTTCCTCTTTGCCAGTTTTTTTTTTTAATGTCCTACAATACCTGTCATCTTTTTGAGTTATTAAAAACCTAATGTCTTCTAGCATTCCATTAACACGGGATCTGATGATCTTTTGTTGACGCTTTTTATTAATTTAGCCCAGAGGATGTTAAACACAGGTTTTGCTGGGTTAGAACAAACTGAGGACTAGTATAAACAGAAAGTAAAAATAGCCCCATGAAAATGCAGAAACAAGTCTTCTAAAGAATTTTTGTGATGTGGGTTAGGGAGGCAAACTTTTGAAAGACTATTTGTATATTGGCTGCTCTGCCAACTTCTTTCTTCCCTCCAAGACTTTGCTTCCCTTTGCTTTCCTTTCTTCTCACCTTCCCTCCTTGGTTGGACTGAAATCCTGTTTTAGTTTATAAGTAGGCAGTGGTCTTTCTTCTTGTTGCTATTTTGTCTTTAAAAAAAAAAAAAAGAGGTGCATCTGTCTCACTGTAAGAGACGTTCCAGATTAGAATAGCAGAGGAGAGTAAGCACGCTCTGTAGTGTATAAGAAAACCAATGAGCCCAGCACTTGCTTGTGTTTTTCTTAAGTCAGTGCTGTTGTGCATGTTCTTGAATTCAAATGTATGTGGTTTTTAAGTATCAACTCAATACCTTCCACTTAAAAAAACCAAAACTGTCTTTACTGACATGACAATCAAGTTCTGATGACCCTCCCCAGAGTTGTCAAGTTTGTGAGAATGATACTTCTTTTGGCCTTTCTACACTTGATACTAAGTTACTTAAAACTTCTAGGCTTGCAGTATTATTTTGGCAATGAGATATCTTTGAGAATTGAATCAAGTGTACCTGTAGGTTCCCCTAGAAGAGTAATATTTCATTTTTTTAAAGCATAATGTCTATGACTATTATGCAGTACATCCATATACTGTTTGCTTTGAAACTGTGACCAAAATTCTTGATCATAAACAGTGGGTGCAGTAAGAAGTGCTTTTATATCTAGCCTTTATTCAAAGGAATTCAAAGCTGCTTATGAAGAATGCTGGTTTTGTAGTTATGTGTGCTTGCAATTAGTGCATATCCTTGCAGTGTCTTACAGGGATGAGCTATTGGGAGGGTAGGCGGAGGACTAAGACTATGAAACACCTTTAAAGATGTCACTGAAAATGGCTCATCAGCCTTCCCTTTGCCTTTCTATCACTTGCCCAGTCGCCAAAGGGACCTACAGCAGGACTTCATTGCATTTTTGTTGTAAAAACTTTTTCTTAGTGTACCCAGTAACATCTGAACAAACAGTTAAACCGAAAGCACTATAGAAAAGAATTTTGTTTTCTTTGAGAGTCTTCTTGTTTTTACAGGAGTGGAAATAGTTGAGCTAACCTAGAGTTGGCATTCTGTTTGCATGGCGATAGTTTCAAAAGTTTTCATTTGAAAGGTGATAAATCTAAGAATGAGAGAACTTTATGTAGTCAAAGAAACAACTATGCTTGACAGTGATAAGTGATAAAGGAGAACCAATATGAGAGCAAAGAATCTGTAAAGCGTTTAAAGTTGTGGAAAAAAAGCATCCAAAATTGGGGGGTTATTTTAAGACAGTTTCACAACATATTCCAACTGTAATTGGAATAAAATGTATGATGGGAAAAGAGATCAGATCTGTGTGTTGGCAGTGGAATACTAAAACGTTCTGCATTCACTCACCTGGAGCTTTTCTATGACAAATTCCTTATACTGTTGTGTATAAGGAAGTCTCCCAACATATGTGCAAAGTATGGAGATTTAACAGAGAATTTTAAAACTGTAAACAACGCTTTTTTTCAGATGTGTCACAGCAGTATGGAGTATTTTGCAGTGTTTACAGGGGTATTTGCAGCTTGTATAAAGAGCTAGTGAGGAGAGAATTGCAGGTGTTGGTAAGTTTAATGGAGGTCAGGCAGGTGGAAGACAAGTTCTGTGCTAAAAACATACCAACCCTATTCTGCAGTAATTTGACGACGTGAATGAGTTTTCTTCCCAAATGCAAAGGGGCCTGATGAAAGAGACCTCATTGGTTGTGGCCTTCATGTATGTTTTAACTTTTTGACTTTTGGTTCATAAAGTCCAGAAGATTAGGTGAAGACCTCTTGGTTCTTATTGTAGTCATCTCCCTGGTAGCTTAGCTGCACTCTAATAATGCATTAGGAAACTTGGTATCATGAATAAAGTGGGCCTTCATCCTAATTAAACCTTAATTTGGTGTCAATTTAAATTAAGAGGCTTGCATAAACTGGTCCATTGTGACCTGGCTAGTGCTAATCTTAATCAGCAGCTTGGATAGGACATGAATTCAAATTTCTGCAGAACAACCAAAGTGACAGTAACAACTGACAACATAAATTAAAATTTCTAAATTCTAAGAAATTGATGTGCATGACCCAAGTTACAAGATAGGTCATTAAATCAAATCTGTAGAAACAGCGTTGAGAAGCCTTCCCTAACGATTTTAGGGAGAGACAAAAATACTTTGTTGGTACATTGTGTGGTCAGAAAGTAACTGGTTTTGAATTGAGAATTCATGCAGTTCTAAAATGAAAATAGTAGTACAAAAAATTTAATTGGTTAATATAAAATACTAGGCAACAGATTTTTAAAAAAATTACCTCATCATCGTAACTAGTCATTTGACCTCAGCAGTATACTGTTCTCTGAAAGCATAAAATACAAAGATAATAAAATTCTAAAATAAAATTCTGTATATGGTATCTTCTGACAGTAATATGTTGCACTTCCAATTGCTGGAAATGTTCTTGGGAGACTTTCTCTGGCTGCCCATGTGCATTTATAGACATAATGGGTAAAATTTGAAGAACTGTCTGGCCATACTTTTTATTACTACTGCTTGCCATTTTTTTTTATGTGACTCTCAGACTTCACCTACTTGTAAAATAGGAATAGGAGTCACAATTAGAAATTATTAGATTGCTGTAGCTATTGCTAGTGGAGTTATACCGGAAGCTCTGTGTGTGTATTACAGCATGTGTAGGTGTGGGTACAAAATAGCTTCAGCTACATCTCACATGAGGTATTTTGGATCTCCTCAGTGTCTGTGCTGTCAACGACGAATGCCTGAGGTAGTTCTACAGAGGTCTTGGATGAAAATTAAAAGAACTTGACTACTTGTCTCAAAACACTTGAGAGGAAGAATTGTACTGTATGCTGCTGATTCAGTTTTGGTTGTCTGATAAGCCTACTGGACATTAATATGGAACTTCAAAAGTGAATTAAGGTTTCAAGACTGGACATGTTTAGCTGATGTTAGGACCAGTGGAATATGACAGATGCCTCCAGAGTGACTGTCCACTGTTTGGCTTCTTTTATTAGCACTTGCGTCGGTCAAGCCCTGTATACCTGAAGTGACACAGCTTCTTCTAAGAATATTTTTTTATTCTAAAACACCCACTTGGAGTCTTAATCTTTCAGGCTGCTTTGGTTAAAAAAAAAAAAAAAAAGGAAGAAAAAAAAAGAAAAGGCAAGTTACATATTTTAAAGGAAACACAGGAACAGAAAATAGAGCTTTAAATCAGATGCTAGTTTAATAAAGAACTTTAGAGCTTGACATCTTTCTTTTTACTCCTGATTGTTTAGCACTGTGACATCTGCAGTTTTCACTGTGGGAGACAATGTGGTTTCTGGTAGCGATGACCGTACTGTAAAAGTTTGGGATTTGAAAAACATGAGGTCTCCTATTGCAACCATCCGTACAGATTCTGCAGTTAACAGGTAAGCAGATCTCCGAGTTGTTATTTTTTTAATTCACTGAATATACATTTACTTTTAGTCACTAAAATTAAAATTGAGATTTATGAGATTCTGAAAAAGATCTGAAGTGGTTTTATAAAATGCAGATATAGTCAACATTAATTCTCAGTAAATACATTGTATTGCTTTTCTGAGTTGTTTTTTTTTTTTATGGGAAGCAAATGTTAAGGCTGTTTGAGCATCTAGTACAATAGAAAACACCTTAATGGTTTAATACTTTGTTTTCTTTTTTCACTTGTGAATTCTAATCAGGAAAAACTCAGCTGTATCACTTTTCCTGAGTTTAAACTCGTACTGTCAATTTCTGTTTGCCAGGCTCACTGTTTTGTACATAACCTACTTCTGTCTCTTCTGTGCAGGATTAACGTGTGTGTTGGCCAAAGAATCATCGCCCTTCCGCATGACAACCGACAGGTTAGGTTATTTGACATGTCAGGAGTGCGATTGGCACGCCTCCCGCGCAGTAATAGACAGGTAACTGAATGTTTATGGCCTTAAAGTATGTCTGCTCTTCTTTCATACCCGGTTAAAACTAGGATTTGGTCTGTCTAGTTTCAAAGATGGACAAATGCTGAAAGATAATTGTCTAAACAAATATGCTGCTGTTACTGAAAATGTTATTGAAAATGACGAACATGCAAATAAGTAACGTATTTCAAATTTTTTTTATTGGAATTGGAAACGATGTTTCGACTGGATTTCATCATAATTTTTCTCCTTACTAAAGTGAAATTAATGTCTGCCTTCTCTATGAAATGGAAAAAATGTATAAGAGCATTTAAAATGGGTTTGAATGTCTTGATGTGAATTGTGTCAGAGAAGTGACTCACTAAAAGGTTTAATTTTTTTTCAATTACGTACTGTTTAATTTGTTACATAAAGAAACATAAAAGAAAAAAAGTGGGGGTCAGTTTTGTGAGCTCACCTTGTATGACTTGGTGATAACTTTTTTTTCTTCTTCCCTGCATTATGCACATAAATTCTTGATATTTGGTACCAAGTAGTAAACCATCCTTAGGCAGCCATCAAGCGTTGTGCATTTGTGGTGCTATTTGGCACGGCAAGCATCGCTAATGGAGCAGATCAGACTAAGTGAAGCTGATTGGATTATGCCACTTCAATGGGCATTTTTGGGTGCAGCAGCTCTTGACAGAATTTAGGAAGGAGTTTTAAGACTGACTTAGTGTTTTTTAGTTTCTTTTCTAGTTCAGGGTTTTTTTTAGTCTATTGTTTAGTCTTGATTTTTCTTTTTTTTTTCTTTAATATTTCCATTCAGGCTGACACTACTGAAATCATGGCAACTTTTTTTTTTTTTTAACTTAAAAGTTGCTCAGAATCCTCCTTGGGGCATTTTTGGCACTATTGGATTTGAACAATAGATAAGTCATTGCTTTCCCTCAGCATGACATTCCTCCTGCTGTAGTATTATCCTTTCTGAATTATGAACGTGATGGACACTTAATGTTGTGCTTTGTAACAAAGTAGTTGCCAGCAAGTAGTTCCATATTTTAAGGTTGCTTTTATAAATAAAATGTAATTAGATGGCAAACCTACCTTGGAAAACGTAAAAGTTTTGATGCACTTGTTTCTATGCTTCTGTCGTTACGGACCCGGTGCTGGCATTAAGGAGTCTCATCGTTATGAAGATTTTTACCTTGCAGGTGAAAGTAGCGATTACCTTTAGGATTCTCAAGTACCATTTATAAAAAAAAGCGTGAGCATTAGCAAGTTTGCATTTTGAGTCACGCTAACTTGTTGACATGGAAGCTTTCAAAACATCTCGTAAGTAATAACTGCTGTCTCCTGAACTGTCACAGGGCCACAGAAGGATGGTTTGCTGCACAGCGTGGAGTGAGGACCATCCCATATGTAACCTCTTCACATGTGGATTTGATCGTCAGGCTATCGGCTGGAACATCAACATCCCTGCTTTGTTACAAGAAAAATGAAATGCTGGAATAATTTTTGCGTTTTATGTTGCCATGGACTTCTACACTTTTGCAGACTTTTCTGAATACTGGTCTGCTCTCGCTGTAAAAGCTCTTCCTTAAGTGGAGACTTTAGCAAATGTTGTTCTTGTTACCACATTGTGCACAGTTTGCATGGATTGTACAGAAAATGTGATTTTTTTAAAATTAGTTTGTCTTGTGTATGAACTTTTATATTTTGGCATCCACTGGTCAATATGTTCACTGTTGCATAGAGCACATAAATGTTCATAAGTTATTTAGCATTTAATAGATACACAGTAGGGCATTACATTTGTGACATAAATGTGAAACTTACGTAATTAACGTAGAGAGTGTATAGCAGTCTGTTACGTTTTTCCATGACTCTACATATCTGCCTTGTGTTCAAAAGAATCTGCAGGGCTAAAACTTTGAAGTGAAGTGTGAATTTCACTAGCTGTACGATTGTAAACATTTTCCTGTTTGCATCTGATTTGGAATACTTTTTTTAGTGCTGCAGTATAGTGCAACTTCAACTCCATTTTTATTCCGGTTACTGGAGGAATAGTAGATTTGAGAAGGAAAATGCAAGCAAGTTGTAGTAAGCGTAGACTGTCAGGTTCATTTGGAATGCTTTTTGTACTTGTTGTTTTGAAAAAGAAAAATATTCATTCTGCCCTTATATAAAGTAATTCTAAAATTTCATGGCATTTCATACTAGCAAAAATCCAGAATATTGTGATTCTAATCACTGAAATCTAGTCAAGCAAATTTTGAAGCACTTTAGTTTATAGCTATTGTTATAAACCATTTATGAAAGTTTGACTTTACCAGTGAATGTGAGCTGACCTTTGTAAGAAGGATTGCTTCTTTTTGGTCATCTGCCCAGAAAGGAAATAGTGGGTTTGGGGGTGGTTGTTTTTGTCTTTTTTTTTTTTTTTTTAATATACCTACAGTGAGCATACTTTTAATTGTGTTCACTTCCCATATTTTTATTTTGAGCCAGCAATACAAAGTTAAATGAGTACTACCTCAAAAATGAATGTTGGTCAAGATGCATTGAATCTCTCTGTAGCCTAGAAAAAAGCACTTTTGGTCTCTGGCTGAAGTACTATCTCTGACATGAGAGGAAAGACAATCATACTAAATGTGATCCTTAAGATAATTAACACTTAAAGCTAATGGAGCAATACAATAAGTAAACATCATCTGTCACCTTTCTCTTCTCAGCCATGGCAAGGACTGCTGCAGTCTCTGTTTTGTTCCAGAAGCGGGTAATTTACACAGGTCTCCCTTCTTTCTCCCAAATGATCTCACTCTGGTTTTGCTCCTCACTGTGCTTAGCCTGTTTTGCACTGGCGGTGGGGTGTTACACCACAGCTGCTGATGACATAAATGAATGCAGGTGGCAGCTGACATCTTTAAAAGAACAAAAAGGCTGCTTCAGACAGACACTTCTTTTTAGCTGAAGGGAGATAACTGCCCCTAACTGTCTGACATATCACAGTATCAGATGAAGGGTGAGGGGATGCCAAGGGTGCACTCTTACAACGGGAATCGTGGAGTTTATGGTGGGTTGGCATAAGATAAGTATTACGAACTTTTAATCTCATTATTGTGATTTTGTGCAACTATAGCTGTGCTCATGTCCTGTACAGCATTGTTCATAATGACATCAAGGCAGATGTGTTAACTGGTTCTCCTGTTAACTAACATATAAACGCATTGGAGTGCAATGGGATGGGATGGTGAATGCTTCATTGAGTAATTTATGGGGAAACTGGGGTCCTAGAAATGGGTTTGAAGTATCACATTGCGGAAGCTGAAGGTATTTAATGGAGAATGTATGTTAGTATCTTTATCGTACAGGTCATCATAGCAGATTGATACCTTGGGTTTTTTTCTGGTTGTCACTTTTTTCCTTTTTTTTTTTTTTTTAATATAAGAAATATACAGAATTGTACTGAAGTAACCTAAAAATACCAAAACTAGTGAGGGTGGAGAAAGCAGCTGCAGAGTTTTAAGTCTTCTGGTAACAAGGGTTAAAGGATGGTGTCAAAGTTTGTTTTCACTTTTCTTTTTGTCTGGGTTTTTAGCTCTTGGGTAAAGCCATTTGTTGTTGGGTTGCAGGTTTTATTCTTTAAGAAAAAAAGACTCAACGTTTTCTTTTAGTTGATAGCAGGGAGGACTTTACCTAGGTTGATGCTGTTTAAAAAAGAGAAAAATGTTTCCAGCCAGTAGAAGCCGTTTCTCCAGCATGGCCTGCATGTAGTACCTAGAGCAATGATTGTCCTTTTATTACCTGAGGCGGGGGAGAGGGTCACTGGTTTTGGTCCTGCTAAACTAAATTGTCTGTTTAAGCTTCTCTAATACATATGTAATGCAGGACCACTAGACTCTATGCAGTTTAATCATCATTGCTGCAAACTTTTTATATCACCAGAGGGGACAATCCTCTGGCACCAGGAACAGGATGATTACACACTTTAACTTTGGAAAAAAAAAAAATCAACCAAACAAGGTGCTAGAACCACGTTCTTGTGAGCAGGCTAATACTTAATCAGCTAAACACTTAACTATCACTTATCTTAATTTTATATACTGTACTGAAGGTTAAGCCGAGGCTGACGTTCCCCTTGAAGCAAATCACACAAGAGCCGTGGTAGTGACTAAATATGTAGAAAACATTTCATGGCTTTGAATGTTCTGAAGAGTGTTTTTTCAGCACTGAACAATGTCCAGCATTTCATAAAATGGAGGAAAGTTGCAGTTACAATTTCAGTATTGTGCAGAATTTCACAGAAAACTCGTCACTGGGCAAAATCAAGCTTTTATGTCTTTCTCTCATGCGATGCACATCAGTTTTCACAAAGTTTGTGTATACTTTGCAATCAGAAAGATCTGTAATGAAACATCTTTGTTGCCTAAATCTGTGAAAACCACCTTTTTGGAAAAAAGAATTTATAAGTTATGTGGAACCACTTTTTATTATTCTGCTAATTTGTTTCTAGATGTAAAATGTTTTTCTTCATTACAATTCAAAATGCATTAAAACATTCAACAATTTTTTTTCTTTTTTCAAGTTGCTGTTCTTCTGTGTTGCATCAAGGTTGCTATTAATCTTTGTATTTTGCTTTGTTAGTAGTCAAAGGATCTCCCTCTCCACTTTCCACTCTTTTCTACTCAAAGAGTTCGTTTCCACGGCATTGCTGGGCACAGTTCTTCTGGAAGAAGGCCAAGTCTGTCCCTTACAGTCTGTCCCTTGGGTAGGACTTTGGTAGCGCAATCAGTCATGCTGCCGGTATAGTATGTAGACTGAAAAGATGCTCAGACCTGCATTTATACTGTCTTCTCCAGATTTGCATGAAAAATTTTGTAATTATGTTTTGTTTGGTTCTTTTTTTAATATAGGTTATGCAGAAGTCTCCGTGCGACTTTTCACAGTGCTCTATAAATTGTTATTTTAAATAAAATCTAAACCGGTTTTAATATGTTTAGAATACAGTGACATTGGTGCAAAACTTCCCTGATGGGAGAACCCTACCGTCAGTTTTTCGATGGGTTAAAATAAAGGTTGTTTGCTTGTTGTACCCATATTATCCTAAACATAAAGCTTTGCAATGTTAAAATAAATCCCCCAAAACTCGGTGTGGTAGTAAGCCATGCCCCTGGGTTTGGGATGTCTTGGCGAGTGCTGCCGAGCCCGCACCTGGGTGTGGAATATTGCTTTATGCATACCGTGTTTTCCTTCAGTGTGCGTTAGGATCCCTTATTGTCACATTTTGAATCCTCAAGAGCTGATGCTCTGGAAAACTATTATTAATCGGTGTCGCTGGTGATGTCAACCAGAAATAAAAAAGCAAAGTTACAATGTGGCACAACTGAGGCGGGGTCTGGATTGAGATTGAATGCCAAACCCTGATTTAGCTGATTTTAATCAAGGAATTTAAATCAAGTCAGGGCTTATTGCAAGTGAACTAAACTTGTGATGCTTGTAACCTTCTTAAACCTAATGACCTAAGTTACGTATACCCCTTACAAAGGCCATTTCCATTCGCATTTTGAGGGGAGAGGATTTGAAGTATGTGTTGAAGCCTAATTATCTTTTTTTTTTCTTTTAACCTGTGAGTAAATACCGTGCACAAATAAGTGGTTTCAGTAGGATGTCTGTGTTCTAACCTGAAGATAAGCTGCAGAAGAACCGCTCCGTCACGCATCACAGTGTGCTCTTTAGACTGGTGCAGAAATTTTATTTAATGCTCCATTGGGACCAAAGTATGTCACTGAAAAATTACTCATCCTTGTGATATTTTATTTTTAAGTAGTGTTGTTACCTTTTCTAATTCCCACAGGTCATAGTTTTCAGAACATAAGTAATTTGCAGGAGCTTACAGAGGAAATCCTGTTTAATTCAGACTGTAAATCCTGGTCAAAACGTACCAGTGACTGGGGAGAGGCGTCACACTGCGGATGTGCTGTGGGGCTGCTTGTCAGCGTGCTCTGCGTGCGAGTATTCATTAGCACCAGGAGGTGCCATTTCTCAGAGGTGACGAGGTGAGGCTGGTGAGCGTGTGCGGCACCTAACCCAAGTGCCCGAATTAGCAGCTGAAGTGCCTTGTGTAATTTTGGGGAGTTTCTGAAGGGTGGTTCAGTGCTCCATGTGGAGTTTAAGCATTCAGACTTGATCTGCTGGAGGGTGGGAAGGCTCTACAGAGGGATCTGGACGGGCTGAGGCCAATGGTATGAGCTTCAACAAGGCCAAGTGCCGGATCCTGCACTTGGGTCACAACAACCCCGTGCAGTGCTGCAGTCTTGGGGAGGAGTGGCTGGAGAGCTGCTGGGTGGAAAAGGACCTGGGGGTGTTGGTCGGCTGCCGGCTGAATGTGAACCAGCAGTGTGGCCAGGTGGCCAAGGCGGCCAACAGCATCCTGGCTTGTATCGGGAACAGTGTGGTGAGTAGGACTAGGGCAGTGATTGTCCCCCTGTACTGGGCACTGGTGATGCCCCACCTCAAGTACTGCGTCCAGTTTTGGGCCCCTCACTACAGGAGGGACATTGGGGTGCTGGAGTGTGTCCAGAGAAGGGCAACAAAGCTGGTGAGGGGTCTGGAGAACAAGTCTTACGAGGAGCAGCTGGGGGAGCTGTGGGTGTTCAGCCTGGAGAAAAGGAGGCTGAGGGGAGACCTTCTCGCTCTCTACAGCTCCCTCAAAGGAGGTTGTAGTGAGGTGGGGGGTGGTCTCTTCTCCCAAGTAACAGCCGACAGGACACGAGAAAATGGCCTCCTGTTGCACCAGAGAAGGCTGAGGGTGGGATAAACTCTGCTGGGAAGCTGGAGTCTAGTGGATGCTCCTGACTTGAGGAGGGAAAGGAGAGATGGGAACAGGGCAGGGACAGCCTGCAGAGGGAGGTGCAGCAGGGACTGACCACGCTGGGAAATGTGGATATCGGGATGTGCTTGCATCCAGAGTCTGGTATGGGAGCTGCAGGAAGTTCAACATCATCTTTGCTTTTTTTAAAGAATAGGCTATTCGTTTCAATACTCTTGATTTGGGGAAAAACGTGCTTGCTTGTATAGACCCAATTTTAATTGCATATACTCCAATCTCTATTTCAAGTGCTGTAATGGTGCTGAGATCACTCAAGTAGCTGATGCGTTCCCTGCTAGGGTTTGTAATTGTAGCAGCGGATTACGTACAGACAAGCTCCGTGTATGAACTCAAGGTCCGTACAGCAGCAGAGCTCGTGGCTTATTAGGAGTCACTCCTGGACTGGAAATCTCTTGACTGAGCAATTGATTTGGAAGAAGATTTATACTGTTTTACATGGTCCCTTCAAGAATATGTGGCTAGTCTACAAAGAAAGCATTTTAAGTTTGACACGACTTCAGAGCAAAATGCTCTGAACACTTGCCTTAATTCTGTTTATTTCAATTTAGTCTGAATCGACCAGGGAATGTCTTCTGGCTAAGCCAAAATAGAGGCATCCAAATGTATAGATTACACCAGGGAGACAGCACTGTATTTTCAGTAGGGTCTTAGTTCTGGAAATGATGAAATTGGCATTTCCTTCAAATTTTCTCTTTGTTGAGATATCAAAATTTGACACCTGCCCTCCCAAATTTAAGTAAGTAAAAAGATTATTTTTGGCTTCAGTGATCAAACTTCTGACTCGAGTCCAGTTGGCCTCAATAACTTTTGGTCAAAATATACCCATGAGAATACAGACAGTGTTAGTCTTACGCAAAGGTGGCATTTTGGCATTCCATTACCTGATGGAAAGGAAAACAACTGGTTAACTTCACCAATTTAATGCTCTAAGCCTATGTAAGTTTAGCATTTAATACTTTTAATGAATGTTTTTTCCTCTAAGTAAGTGCTTCATTTGGATAAAGGCAGGAATCTGATTTTAATTTTCTTGTTAGCTTTTTAAACCTTATCTAAATCTTTGCTGTGTCACAGAGATCATCCTTGTTTGGTCACAAAACTGAACCTGGGTATTTTGGTGGAACAATGTGTGTCCTCGGAGGCTGTAATTGCTGAGCTATAGTAAGGTGAGTAAATCCGAACAATAATAGAGAGTAAAATCTGATACAGGACACAACAAACACCACGGAAACCAGGTTGATAGTATGATAAAACCTTGGAGTACAGGATGAAAGTATTAGGGAAAAGGGAGAGAAATGAAGGAAAAGCAAAATTTTTCAGTGGCAGTTTACGGGTAGAGGGAGTAGTGGTGATATCATTATTAATTAAGATTGTTTTTTCAGTGTGGATAATTGCAGGACATGTTGTTTTGGCCTCTTATGTTTTATGAAGCTTGCAAAAGCCGTCTCCGCCAGAAGGCTGTCAAAAAGTTGGATGCTGTCATTGAACGGTGCAACCTTCGGAAGTGCTGAGCTCCCGTCAGCGTTCTGTGCAGGCTGGCGGGTGGTTAGTAGTTCGGAAAATCAGATTCATGGGCCTAAATATGGATGCAGAAACTTCATTTTAGATGCCTGTTCTTGAAAACTATACCCTAATTTTTTCTGCATGTTTTATGTTGCTGCCGAATTAATGAACTGAAAAGTTCTCAGACGCAAATGCATGGTTTACTGAAATAAAAGCAGAGAGATGATTTTCCCTCCCAAATTACATAAGGGTACTTTGAGTTTACTACTGGAAAACTGAAGCTATGTTACGTCAGTTCCAAATATAACTACTTACTGATCAGTGAATAAACATATTCCTTCAGATATACGTTGCTCCTCTTGCAAAAATTTTTTCACCTGTGCAGAAGTCACAGCATAAGTTTTCCAAAGAAAAGGAAACTGAAGGTTTATCTGAACATACTTTTATATATATAAATATACGAATAAAATCCCCCCCAGTTCTGCCATTATGAGCAGAACTAAGGAAATCAAACCTGAACCTTTTTATAGGGTCCCTATTTATAGGGCCTTGACCATTCGAACTGTTGCTGTATTTCTGAGAAACCACCCGTACGATGAGTAGGGTTACAGTTAGAGCGCTCCTGTGCTTAACCTGACGACACCACTGGATGCCCACCTGCAGACGAGCTACCAAGGGGGATCTTCTATGCCTAAAACCCAGTGTAAAAGCAGGCAGTGGTAGAGGAGGTACAGACTTCTGAAGTCGGCAAGTGAACAGCTTTTATTTACCTTGGTGGAGGCAAAGGGTCTTGACCTTGAATGTCAATTACTGTATCTGAAATGGCACAAAAAAGCCAGACTAAAGTCAGCATCTGTGAGAGAGGAGGAGGAACAGGCTGTGGGACAGGGAGGGTGACATCATGTTTTTGCCAATTTTCTTTTGCAGGAGCCGGTGTGATTCAGTGCGGTGACACCCGGGGGCAGGAGCACCCGAGTGTCTGAGCGGAGGCTGTGGGCGCGAGTCGCAGTTCAGGCAGATCCTGACTGTTGTTTTCACAGGTTGAGAAATCAGGTTAAGTCTTAAAAAAAAGACCCACTTCCCCAAACTCCTAGAAGGTTTTTTGTAACTGAAATTTCAGAAAGATTGGCATAATATTCTCCTTACCAAAGAGACCGCACTTTCTATTATTGATTATAAGAGGCTTTGCCAAAAGGGTGAGCACGTGTTCTAGTAATCTCGTTGGGCGTGAAGCCTCCCCCAGCAAGGTATTAACTGTGCCTGTAGTAGCACTGCACATTGCCCCGGGTGCTCTAGAAATGCTGTGTGTAATGCTACGTATCTGTAAGTATCTTACTTGTTGGGCACTTAAGTATCTAAGCATGCTCTGGCCCTTCCAAACCCCATCCCTCCACGCAGTGCTGTTGGACTCAATGAACCTTCAGCAATCAAGTGTTTGCAGAGTCTCAGCTGCTCGTTTG